>NC_135980.1:20736544-21051465 GCF_053455715.1 Rhinoraja longicauda | reverse complement strand
GAAAAGAAGAAGAAGAAGAAGAAGAAGAGAAGAAGAAGAAGAAGAAGAAGAAGAAGAAGAAGAAGAAGAAGAAGAAGAAGAAGAAGAAGAAGAGAAGAAGAAGAAGAAGAAGAAGAAGAAGAAGAAGAAGAAGAAGAAGAAGAAGAAGAAGAAGAAGAAGAAGAAGAAGAAGAAGAAGAAGAAGAAGAAGAAGAAGAAGAAGAAGAAGAAGAAGAAGAAGAAGAAGAAAAGAAGAAGAAGAAGAAGAAGAAGAAGAAGAAGAAGAAGAAGAAGAAGAAGAAGAAGAAGAAGAAGAAGAAGAAGAAGAAGAAGAAGAAGAAGAAGAAGAAGAAGAAGAAGAAGAAGAAGAAGAAGAAGAAGAAGAAGAAGAAGAAGAAGAAGAAGAAGAAGAAGAAGAAGAAGAAGAAGAAGAAGAAGAAGAAGAAGAAGAAGAAGAAGAAGAAGAAGAAGAAGAAGAAGAAGAAGAAGAAGAAGAAGAAGAAGAAGAAGAAGAAGAAGAAGAAGAAGAAGAAGAAGAAGAAGAAGAAGAAGAAGAAGAAGAAGAAGAAGAGAAGAAGAAGAAGAAGAAGAAGAAGAAGAAGAAGAAGAAGAAGAAGAAGAAGAAGAAGAAGAAGAAGAAGAAGAAGAAGAAGAAGAAGAAGAAGAAGAAGAAGAAGAAGAAGAAGAAGAAGAAGAAGAAGAAGAAGAAGAAGAAGAAGAAGAAGAAGAAAGAAGAAGAAGAAGAAGAAGAAGAAGAAGAAGAAGAAGAAGAAGAAGAAGAAGAAGAAGAAGAAGAAGAAGAAGAAGAAGAAGAAGAAGAAGAAGAAGAAGAAGAAGAAGAAGAAGAAGAAGAAGAAGAAGAAGAAGAAGAAGAAGAAGAAGAAGAAGAAGAAGAAGAAGAAGAAGAAGAAGAAGAAGAAGAAGAAGAAGAAGAAGAAGAAGAAGAAGAAGAAGAAGAAGAAGAAGAAGAAGAAGAAGAAGAAGAAGAAGAAGAAGAAGAAGAAGAAGAAGAAGAAGAAGAAGAAGAAGAAGAAGAAGAAGAAGAAGAAGAAGAAGAAGAAGAAGAAGAAGAAGAAGAAGAAGAAGAAGAAGAAGAAGAAGAAGAAGAAGAAGAAGAAGAAGAAGAAGAAGAAGAAGAAGAAGAAGAAGAAGAAGAAGAAGAAGAAGAAGAAGAAGAAGAAGAAGAAGAAGAAGAAGAAGAAGAAGAAGAAGAAGAAGAAGAAGAAGAAGAAGAAGAAGAAGAAGAAGAAGAAGAAGAAGAAGAAGAAGAAGAAGAAGAAGAAGAAGAAGAAGAAGAAGAAGAAGAAGAAGAAGAAGAAGAAGAAGAGAAGAAGAAGAAGAAGAAGAAGAAGAAGAAGAAGAAGAAGAAGAAGAAGAAGAAGAAGAAGAAGAAGAAGAAGAAGAAGAAGAAGAAGAAGAAGAAGAAGAAGAAGAAGAAGAAGAAAGAAGAAGAAGAAGAAGAAAGAAGAAGAAGAAGAAGAAGAAGAAGAAGAAGAAGAAGAAGAAGAAGAAGAGAAGAAGAAGAAGAAGAAGAAGAAGAAGAAGAAGAAGAAGAAGAAGAAGAAGAAGAAGAAGAAGAAGAAGAAGAAGAAGAAGAAGAAGAAGAAGAAGAAGAAGAAGAAGAAGAAGAAGAAGAAGAAGAAGAAGAAGAAGAAGAAGAAGAAGAAGAAGAAGAAGAAGAAGAAGAAGAAGAAGAAGAAGAAGAAGAAGAAGAAGAAGAAGAAGAAGAAGAAGAAGAAGAAGAAGAAGAAGAAGAAGCAGAAGCAGAAGCAGAAGCAGAAGCAGTTCAGAGTTTAGTGGGAGTTCTTAGTGTTCAATAGCCTGATGGTTGTTGTGAAAAAGCTGTTCCTGGAATTGCACGTTACAGTTTTCAGACTCAAATACCTTCTTCCCGACAGCAGGGGTGAAATGAGAGCTTAGTCAAGGTGGTGTGGGTCCTTGATGATGCGGGATGCCTTTTTGAGGTGGCGCCCCCTGTAGATCCCTTCAATGGCGGGAATACCAGAGATGGTCATTACCAGTGATGGGCGGGGCAGTGTTCACCACGTTCTGTAAACTCCTTCGTTCCTGGACGTTTGTGTTGCCAAACCATGAGGCAACCGGTCAATATGCTCTCTCTCATACATCTGTAGAAGCTCGAGAGCGTATTTGTCGACATCCTGACTCTCCATAATCTTCTAAGGAAGTAGAGGCATTGAAGGGCTTTCTCTACGATTGCCTCAACGTGCTGTGCAGATCATCAGAGAAATGCACGCCCAGGAACATGAGGTTGGTGACTCTCTAAACCACTGAGCCATCGATTTAAAGCAGCCTTGTGGATCCTTGGCCTTCCTCTTCTAAAGTCAACAATCAGTTCCTTGGTTTTACCGGCATTGCCAGCAAGGTTGTTGTTGTTGTGGCACCAGACCATCCATCCCCCTCCTGTATTCTGACTCGTCATCATCCATAATTCGTCCAACAGCGGTGGTGATATCGGTGAGTCTAACGATGGAGTTGGAACTGTGTCCAGCTACACAGTCATGGGTATGGAGTGAGTAGAGCAAGGGGGCTGGGCACACAGCCTTGAGGTGCCCCAGTGCCGATGGAGGAGGAAGTGCTGCTGCCAATTCATATCGATTGTGTCCTGTTGAGGAGGAAGTCGAGGATCCAGCTGCAAAGGGAGGCGCAGTGACCCAGTTCCCAGACCTTCGTGACAGGCCTTAAGAGGATAATGGCGTTGAACGCTGAGCTGTAGTCTGTGAACAACAGGCTGACGTACGTGTTTTTATTGTCCAAGTGCTCCAGTGCAGAGTAGCGAGCCTGTTCCTGTACGGTACTGTGCTATGTTCCATGTACTCATCAGTTACTCTTAGAGTCGATGACTCTAAGAGTAACACAGAAACATAGAACGTACTGCGCTGATGTAAAGGCCAGTGGTATCCCTCTTGGAGTAAAATAGTAAATGCAATTTAAAAATTACTGCAGCTAATCGTTGTTCCAAACTGCATGTTTTCTTCCCTTTCAATCTCTTTTGAATTTACTAATGAGATTCTGAAAATACCTTCCTAAAATCAATTCTTTCCAAACTTTGTATTTGCTACAGTGCCGTATCACATGATGCTAGAACAAAACTAAATAACACATTTACAGCTGCAAATATTCTTCTTGTCTCTGAAGGGCACTTCCAACTAATCTTAAAGTACCTTGTCATCAGACAAGAATCCAGTGTGCACTAGCAATGTTACTCTGAGTGAAACGAGAAGACATTTTAACTACTTGTTATACAAAAATTATTGGTGGTCAGACCGACTGACTGACTGATTGAACGCATGGAAACGGCTCCTTTTGCCCACCGAGACCACGCTGATCATCCATCGACCATTCACACTAGTTCTATTTCATTGTTCTATCTGGGACGTATGACAATAAAACGCTCTTGATCTCTTGATCAATTATACTGGTGTCCAAGAAGAGTAAGGTACCATGCCCCAGTGACTACCAACCAGTGGCACTAATGTCTGTGGTGATGAGGTGCTGTTAGAGGTTGCTATGGCGCATTTCAACTCCTATCTCAACAAGAACCCGGGCCCACTACGATTTGCCTACTGCCACAATAGATCAACAGGAGATTTGATCTTGCACTGAGTTCGATGTCCAGTTTTATGACTTGGATGTTAGAGGTGCCAGTTCAAAATAATATTTTAGCTATATTTTGTTACCATTTCGGAGTCATAGTGAGTTACAGCACGGAAACAGGCTCTTCGGCTCACCATGTCCGTGCCAACTACCGACCACCCACTTTCCTCATTCCTGCATAGTCCCTCTTTTTATTCTCCCCACATCCTCATCAACCTCCCCCCAGATTCTACCCCTCAACTGCACGCCAGGGACGACTTGCACTGGCCAATTACCCAACAGGTCTTTGAAATGTGGGGGGAAACGTACACAGTCACAGGGAGAACGTGCAAACACCACGCAGACAGCACCTGGGGTCAGGGTTCAAATATACCGATCAAAATGTACCCATTTATCGGGGTAAATGCTTTCCTCTGGCAACTCATTCCACATATGCACCACTCTTATTGAAATTTATAAGATACTAAGGGGGCCTAGGATTTCCACCAGTGAAAAGATGTCCAATGCGAGGATATTGTTGCAGGTTAAGGAAGCCAGTTATTTAAGTAGGACATTCTTCCTGCAGAGACTTAGCAAATCTCGGGAATTCTCCATCCTTGTGTATTGTAGAGGCTGGATCGTTTGGGGGCAGCTTTAGAGGAGGGAGATACGTTTTTGGACGATTGAGGAATTGAGGGTAATGAGGGACTAACAGAGAACATGAGAAGATGCCTGTGGAAAATCAGCCATGGTCATTCATGTCGAATGGTGGAACAGGCTTGAGGGGCCAAATGGCCAACTCCCGCTCCTATTTTCCTATGGTTAGAGATACAGCATGGAAACAAAACCTTTGGCCCACCGAGTCCACGCCGACCATCGATAACTTGTTCACACTAGTTCTATGTCATCCCCATTTCACATCCACGCCTGTACACCAGGGGCAATTTATGGAGACCAATTAACCTGCAAACCCGCACGTCTTTGGGATATGGGAGGAAACCAGAGCACCCGGAGGAAACCCACGCGCTCACAGTTTGAACATGCAAACTCCGCACAGACAGCACCTGAGGTCAGGATCAAACCTGGGGCTCTGGCGGAGTGGGGCAGCGGCTCTATCGGCTGTGCCACTATTCTTAAGCCGTATCACTAACATTGCTGATTTTACCCCTTCATAGCGATTGTGTTTAGATTAGTTTTAGTTTAGAGACACAGAGTGGAAGCAGGCCCTATGGCCCACCGAGTCCACACTGACCAGCAACCCCCGCACACTAACGCTATCCAACACACATTAGGGATGATTTATATTAATACCAAGCCTATAAACCTACAAATATACACGTCTTTGGAGTGGGGGAGGAAACCGGAGATCCCGGAGGAAACCCATGCCGGTCACGGGGAGAACGTACAAACTCCATGCACCCATAGCCAGGATGGAACCCGGGTTTCTGGCGCTGTAAGGCAGCAACTCTGCTGTTGTGCCACTGTGCCGCATGTTAGTCACCTTTTCACCAATATATTGTACCAGCTCATACAGGCGCACTATTACCTCTGTTCCACACACTCTTAATCTTATCTTCCTCCAGTGAGGTTAATAAATCACTAATAATTGATGCCAATAATTTCCTCATGTGTGAAGCAAATGGCAAATATTGGCAATATTAACTTGTGGCAAATCATCAAACTATCACTATTTACTATTTAATTTGCATATATATGCCAGCTTGCATCATTAATGTGCAAATATTTTCCTGGAAGATTTGGCCAATGCATCTGCACTTAGATTTCCAATGAACAGGAAATGTATCCTGTAAAGTTCCTTGGAAGTGTACGATATGCCCATTCCACCTTAACAGTGAATTATATTTAGCTTAAAACGCATGAATCAAGAGTCAAAAGTCAATTGTTTATTGCCATATGTATCGACAAACAGTACAATGAAATTCTTACTCGCAGCAGCATAACAGGCCTATAAAAGCAATATACACACAGATAAAATGAAATAAACAGAAAAATAAATCAATAAATTAATAACCACAAAACTAGTGCAAAAAGAAAAATCCTAGTCCTCAATGCAACCACTGACATTCCAAAGTTCATGGTTGAGGTTAGTTTTGTTTAGTGGTCAAGAGCCTGATGGTTGTTGGGAAGAAGCTGATGTTTATGGTTTTTAGACTCCTGTGCGTCTTCCCAATGCTGAGAGTGAAATGAGGGCATGGCCAAGGTGGTGTGGGTCCTTGGTGATGCTTGATCCTTGATGAGATTGTTCCCGATGTTGGGGAAGTCCAGAACAAGGGGTCACAGTTTAAGGATAAGGGGGAAGTCTTTTAGGACCGAGATGAGAACGTTTTTTTTCACACAGAGAGTGGTGAATCTGTGGAATTTTCTGCCACAGAAGGTAGTTGAGGCCAGTTCATTGGCTATATTTAAGAGGGAGTTAGATGTGGCCCTTGTGGCTAAAGGGATCAGGGGGTATGGAGAGAAGGCAGGTAGGGGATACTGAGTTGGATGATCAGCCATAATCATATTGAATGGCGGTGCAGGCTCGAAGGGCCGAATGGCCTACTCCTGCACCTATTTTCTATGTTTCTATGTTTCTATGAGGGTGCGGCACAGTGGCACGGTGGTGGAGTTGATGCCTTACAGTGCCAGAGACCCGGGTTCGATCCTGACTACGGGTGCTGTCTGTACAGAGTTTGTACCTTCTCCCCGTGACCGCGTGGGTTCGCCCCGGGTGCTCCGGTTTCCTCCCACATTCCAAAGACGTACAGGTCTGTAGGTTAATTGGCTTTGGTAAAGATTGTAAATTGACCCTAGTGTGTGGGATATTGCTATTGTATGTGGATCGCTGGTCGGGGTGGACCTGGTGGGCCAAAGGATCTGGTTGTGCGCTGTGTCTCTAAACTAAACTAAACTAAACTGGCTATACAAGAAGGAACTGCAGATGCTGGTTTAAACCGGAGATAGATACTGGAGTAAAGCTGGAGTAACTCAGCGGGACAGGCAGCATCTTTGGAGAGAAGGACTGGCTGACGTTTCGGGTCGAAGAAGGGTCTCGACCTGAAACATTACCCATTCCTTCTCTCCAGAGATGCTGCCTGTCCCGCTGAGTTACTCCAGCTTTTTGTGTCTATCTGAACTAAACTGGCTGCCTTTTTGAGGCAGCGTCTCCAATAGATCTCTTCGATGGTGGGGAGCTCGGTAGCCGTGATGGACCGGGCAGTGTCCACCATTCTGTAATCTCCCTCGTACCCGGGCATTCGAGTTGCCGAACCAGGCCGCGATGCAACCAGCCGATATCGTCTCTGCCATTACAACTGTCGAGGTTCGAGAGTGTGCTCGTCAACATTCGTCTGCAAAATTAAAAAGCCTCAATCAAAATTTAAAAGCATTTGCAGTCCGTAATATGTATTTCTCTGTACGTCTCCATCGGTCGTTATCAAAGCCAGCGTTGCTGAAGACTGTTTGATGAAGTCGTTTGCTATTCAATGGGAGGACGGTCGCCGATGGGAATGCAAGCAATTCCAGTTATGTGGTGCCGACACATTTGCACTCTCTCCGCATCACTCATCTTCAGACCCGCACCGTGAGCCAGTCATTGATGGAAGCGATGATCCATTTCTGCACTGTCTGCTCCTGGTGCGTTCCAACACACATCTGCTTTCCTCATCGGCCCATTGTTGTTTTCGATGCTGCTAAACAAGGTTTTCTTGGATTAAGTATGTTGTCGTGTGGAAGTGCAATGTTTTTGACAGCTGCACCGTAAGGAAGCATATTCAACGGATGCGTCACAGCTTGGATTGGCAACTGCTCTGCGCAGGACCACAAGTAACTGCGGAGACTGGCCGGTGCAGTAAAACCAGAACACGCTGGAAACACTCAACAGGTCGGGCAGCATCTGCAGAAAGAGAAAGGGAGTTACGTTAATACTGATTCTCTACCCAAATATGCTGCCTGATCTGCTGAGATTCATAGAATCATACAGCCTGGAAACAGGCCCTTTGGCCCAACTTGCCCATGCCGACCAAGATGTTCCATCTAAACTAGTCCCTTATGTCCGCGTTTGGCCCATATCCCGCTAAATCTTTCCTATCGATTTACAAGTGTCTTTTAAATGCTGTTCTAGTCCATGCCTCAACTGCCTCCTCCAGCAGCTCGTTCCATGTGTCCACCACCCTCTGAGTGAAAGAGTTTGGTTTGTATTAAATCCTGTCCCCTTTAACCTTAAACCTGTGCCCTCGTGTTCTTGATTCTCATACCGTGGATAAGATAAGACTGCATTCAAGAGTCTTATCAATTCCCCTCAAGATTTTATGCACTACCTCCTTCTTATTCCATTTCTGAGGTTTATCAGGGAGCAAATGAATGAAGACATTTTTTGTGAAATATTTTCACCCAACAACTGATGATTTTACATCCCAAAACTCAAGGGTAGCAGAAGTGAGCAAGGCCATTTTCATAGAACAGAGAGCAGTACAGCTCAGGAACAGGCCCTTCGGCCCACAATGTCTGTGCCGAACGTGATGCCAAGATGAACCAATCTCCAATCCGGCACATGGTCCCTAACCCTTCATATTCCTGTGCCCGTCTAAAAGACTCTGAACGCCACTATCTGTCTCCTCCACCACCACCACCCCCGGCAGCGTCCCCCAGGCACCCACCATCCTCTGTGTAAAAAAACGGTCCCCGCATCTCCTTTTGAAATTTTGCCCCCTTCATCTTAAAGCTAAGCCTTCTAATTATCAACTAATAATTATTAACTAATAATTTATTGATTATTGTTCGTTCCAAACTCAATTAGCATAGCGGATTTAACATTTTACTTGAAAAACCACTGGGAAAGAATCCATGGATAGGAAAGGTTTCGAGGGATATTGGACATAAGCAGGCAAATGGGACTATCTTAGATGGGGTATTTTGGCTGGCATGGACGTGTCGGGCTGAAGGGCCTGTTTCCATGCTGTATGACTCTATGACTCTCAGAAACCTGAAAATATACAAGAACGATCAGTGCAATAGAAGTTTAAAACGACAGTGATAATGGCACACAGGACAACTCTCTACAAGTTGATGTGTAGTCAGAGCCTCTGCAAGAAAAGAACATGGAACATAGAACAGTACAGCACAGGAAAAGGCCCTTCGGCCCACAGTGTCCATGCCAAACATCTGTAAAGATGATGACTCAGCCTGCAAAGTTGGCAGAGGTTTGGGAAGGGGATATCCTTTTCAGCCCCAGAATAGTAAATGACTCGTGCAAACTCAAAGGAAAATATCTTGCTTTAGAAAGCTCACAGGAAGGATTTGGAAAATGCGCAGGACGTTTTTACTTCAAAATCTGCAAGGAAATTTAGATATAGGAAGACCTTGGAAGATAGAACAGCACAGAACAGGAACAAGCATCACAGCCCACAATGCCTCTGCCAAACTGGGTGCCAAGACCAACTTCTATCTGCCTGCATCAGGTCCGTATCCCTCCATTCTCTGCACATCCATGTGCCTGTCCAAAAGTCTCTGAAACGCCTCTATCATATCTGCCTTCACCACCACCTCTTTTTTAAAATATATATCAAAAAACACTTTATTCCAGAAATAAATATTTACAAAACATTTTCTTTTCAAAACTCCATCCGACATTCCCGGAGGTTCAACACTCAATACAGATACAGAATCCCTTCCCTTATTTGGAAGGGCATCTCCACCACACCCTGCCCCCCATGTCCAGCAGCGGAAGGACCCCAGACTGTGGTCCTCCCCCACAGGGCCTTGGCGTTGGCTGCACCAAGCTTCAGTGCGTCCCTCAGCACGTACTCCTGCAGTCTGCAGCGGGCCAGTCGGCAACATTCCCCGACAGACAGCTCACTCCGCTGGGAGGTCAACAGAGTTCGGGCAGACCAAAGAGCGTCTTTCACCGAGTTGATGACCTTCCAGCAGCACTCGATGTCATTCTCCGAATGCGTCCCTGGGAACAGTCCGTAGATCACAGAGTCCTCTGTGACGGAGCTGCTCGGAATGCTTGGACAGGTTGTGTGAGTGGGCGGATGCATGGCAGATGCAGTTTAATGTAGATAAGAGTGAGGTTATCCACTTTGGTGGTAAGAATAGGAAGGCAGATTATTATCTGAATGGTGTCAAGTTAGGAAAAGGGGACGTACAACATGATCTGGGTGTCTTAGTGCATCAGTCACTGAAAGGAAGCATGCAGGTACAGCAGGCAGTGAAGAAAGCCAATGGAATGTTGGCCTTCATAACAAGAGGAGTTGAGTATAGGAGCAAAGAGGTCCTTCTGCAGTTGTACAGGGCCCTAGTGAGACCGCACCTGGTGTACTGTGTGCAGTTTTGGTCTCCAAATTTGAGGAAGGATATTCTTGCTATTGAGGGCGTGCAGCGTAGGTTTACTAGGTTAATTCCCGGAATGGTGGGACTGTCGTATGTTGAAAGACTGGAGCGACTAGGTTTGTACGGAGTTTGTACGTTCTCCCCGTGACCTGCGTGGATTTTCTCCGAGATCTTCGGTTTCCTCCCACACTCCAAAGACATACAGGTATGTAGGTTAATTGGCGTGGTAAATGTAAAAATTGTCCCTACTGGGTATAGGATAGTGTTAATGTGTGGGGATCGCTGGTTGGCGTGGACACGGTGGGCCGAAAGGGCCTGTTTCTACACTGTATCTCTAAACTAAACTAAAAACTAAACTAAACTATGCCCTCTGATATTTGATATTGCCACCCTGGGAATAAAGTTCTGACTGTCTACCCTATCTATTCTTCTCATAATTTTATATACTTCTATTGGGCCTCACCTCAACCCCCGGAGTTCCATATGAAACCATCCAAGCCTGTCCAAACTCTCCCTGTGGTTAATACTCACTAATCCAGGCAGCATTCTGGTAAACCTCCTCTGCACCCGCTCCAAAGCCTCCATATCCTTCCTGTAATGGGGCGACCAGAACTGCACACAATACTCCAAATGGGAGAAGAGAGGCACTAAAAAGATCCATCTGTTCAGATGTGTAGGAAAAAAAAACTGCAGACGCTGGTTTAAATCGAAGGTAGACACAAAATGCTGGAGTAACTCAGCAGGTCAGGCAGCATCTCAGGAGAGAAGGAATGTGTGACGTTTCGGGTCAGACTGAAGAAGGGTCTCGACCTGAAACGTCACACATTCCTTCTCTCCTGAGATGCTGCCTGACCCGCTGAATTACTCCAGCATTTTGTGTCTACCAACTGTTCAGATGTCTGCCTTCAAAGAAAAGATAAGTTATCTTTCTGCAGAGGTAGGGCTTTCAATCAAACAGTATATATTGTTCAGATAAAAGAGTTACCTCCATTAGAATGGCCTCTCACTGCTGTTTGTGCCAACCCTGTTATTACTCCTGATTTGCCTATTTATTTTGCATGCTGATAATTTTAATGTGAAAATTCTCTTAACTACTTTGATAGACTGCATAGGGTACAAAGTGCAGGAGTAACTCAGCGGGTCAGGCAGCGTCTCTGGAGGGCATGAACAGGTGACGTTTCGGACTCGAAAAGGTTGTCAATCCATGTCCTCCAGAGCTGATCCCTTGTCCCATTGATTTAGTCCAGCACTTTGTGTTCTACACAAGGTTCCAGCATTTGCAGTTCCTCGTTGTGTACTATGACATACTGTTACAGGGCAGCATGGTGACACAGCAATAGAGTTGCTGCATTCCCAGCACTTACAGAGCCAGAGAGCTGGGTTTGATCCCAACTGCGGGCGCTGTCTGTCCGGAGTTTGCACGTTCTCCCCGTGACCTGCGTGGGTTTTCTCCGAGATCTATGGTTTCCTCCCACACTCCAAAGACGTACAGGTTTGCAGGTTAATCGACTTGGTTCAAATGAAAAATTGTCCCTAGTGTGTGTAGGGTGGTGTTAATGTGCGGGGATCACTGGTCGGCGCGGACTCGGTGGGCCGAAGGGCCTGCTTCCGCGCTGTATCTCCAAAACACTGAACTATATAGACATTTAAAAATATGTATATTCATATATTTCTGAAAAACATTGGCATGCGTATAAAACATGATTTATTATTGATTGATTGAATTGATCGAAAGATACAGTGTGGAAACAAGCCTTTACAGCCCACCTTAAAGTTTGCTTTGGGTTAATAAGAGGACCTTTGTTTTGGAGATACAGCATGGAAACAGGCCCTTCGACCCACACGAGCCTCAATCACCCGTTCACATTAGTTCTCTGTTATCCCACTTTCACATCCACTCCCTGCACATTTTTCAGAGGCCAATTAATCTGCAAACCCACACGTCTTTGGGATGTGGGAGGAAACCGGTCGGTGCACCCGGAGAAAACCCACATTGTCACAGGGAGAACGTGCAAACTCCACACAGACAGCATCCGAGGTCAGGATCGAACCCGGGACCCCAGCGCTTTGATGCCACTGTGCCATCCTCCATTTAAAAATCTGTAAAAACTGATATAAAAAGGCACTGCCTTATTTGGATAAGCTATCCTGACTAACATATACATCACATATATATACACATCATACATTATATATATATTATCATCATATATAATAGATTATGTGCATTGATTTATAAACAAATCAGACCTTAACCAGTCTGAAGAAGGGTCTCGACCCAAAACGTCACCCATTCCTTCTCTCCAGAGATGCTGCCTGCCCTGTTGAGTTACTCCAGCTTTTTGTGTCTATCTTCAGTTTCAACCAGCATCTGCAGTTCCTTCCTACACAGAATGGTTCAGGCCATGGATTAGTATTTGGGAGGTCCCATTTTTGGTGAACTAATTAAGAAAGGTTAATTTAAAGGTGCTGCTCAATGGTAAAATGAATTGCAAATGAAAAAGAGAAGCTTTGCTGTTTTTGGTTTCACAATATTTAAAGTAGTTGCTAAGCGATTGAACAACAGAATTATATTTTAAAAGCCTGGCAACATCAGACAGTCAGATTCCGTGGCCGGCTAATAATAATATCGCCCTTGTTTGTTAAGTTGACAGGCTTCCTTACACAATTATTTTAGGTGACAATTACGTGTGTGGCATGAACTTAAATTGAAGTTGCACATCCATGGAGGTAGTTTCACTCCAGTTTCAAAAATAATGCAGAGAAATAATGCTCATTTTAACGCACAATGTATAAACAAATTCGATTTCTTCAATTTGGCTCTGATCCTAATTAAAAGTGTGGAAGCTCAGATTTGGAACAACACCAGCTTAACATGGAGTTGGTCCAAATGGCTAGTAATCATAAAGCAGGATTTACTTTACTTTAGTTTCAAGATACAGGCCCTTCAGCCCACTGAGTCCACACTGGCCATTGATCGCCCCTTATATTCATTCTATGTTACCCCATGTTCGCATCCTGCATACCAGGGGCATTTTACTGGCCAATTAACCTACAAACCTGCATGTCTTTGGGACGTAGGAGGAAACCGGAGCATCCGGATGGAAAAAACCCACACGGTCACAGATAAATCGTACAAACTCCGCACAGACAGCGCCCAAGGTCAGGATCCAACCCTGGTCTCTGGCGTTGTGAGGTATTAGCTCTATCATTTTGCGGCTGTGCCATTATTCTACCTTTGCCCTATTTTTTTGCGTTGAAACTACGTTGGCAAACTTTGGTTGTGAGGCTCATAGACCAGTGCTGTTGAGTCGCCAGGTGGAACAGACATTGGCAGTAGCAGCACATCCTTTCTATTGATGGAGGCACAGGGAACTGCAGGTGCTGGTTGAATGTCAAAAAAGACACAAAGTGCTGGAGTAACTCACTGGGTCAGGCAACATCTCTGGAGAACATGGATCGGTGACATTTTGGGTCGGGACCCTTCTTCAGTTTGAAGAAAACCCAACGTGGTAACAGGGAGAATGTACAAACTGCGTACAGACAGCACCCGTAGTCAGGAGCGAACCCAGGTTTGAAATACACTGGTTTTTGGAAATACACTGGAATATAGAAGGATGAGAGGAGATCTTATCAAAACGTATAAGATTATTAAGGGGTTGGACACGTTAGAGGCAGGAAACAAGTTCCCGATGTTGGGGGAGTCCAGAACAAGGGGCCACAGTTTAAGAATAAGGGGTAGGCCATTTAGAACTGAGATGAGGAAAAACATTTTCAGTCAGAGAGTTGTGAATCTGTGGAATTCTCTGCCTCAGAAGGCAGTGGAGGCCAATTCTCTGAATGCATTCAAGAGAGAGCTAGATAGAGCTCTTAAGGATAGCGGAGTCAGGGGGTATGGGGAGAAGGCAGGAACGGGGTACTGATTGAGAATGGTCAGCCATGATCACATTGAATGGCGGTGCTGGCTCGAAGGGCCGAATGGCCTCCTCCTGCACCTATTATCTATTGTCTATTGTCTATTCTCCGGGTACTCCGGTTTCCTCCCACACTCCAAAGACGTGCAGGTTTGTAGGTTAATTAGCTTCAGTGAGTTGTAAAATTGTGCCCAGTGTGTGTAGGTTAGTGTACGGGATGATCGCTGGTCTGCGTGGACTCAGTGGGCCGCAGGGCCTGTTTCCATGCTCCATCTCTAAAGTCTAAAATCAGTCTGAAGGAGGGTCCTGATCCGAAATGGCGTCTGTCCACTCCCTCCACGGATGCTACCTGAGCGCTGGGTTCCTCCAACACTTTGCGTTTGGTCAGGATCCCAGCATCTGCAGTTCCTTGCGTCTCCACCTCGGCGACAGCGGTGGCTTCTAATTTCACCCTCTCCTGGTGCTGCGGTTCAGGAGTTATGCTGTCATGCTCCCCACTCCACTAACTTATTTTTAAAAACCTGGATGTTAAAATTAGAAGCTGCTGAGCTGAATGAACAAGGGAGGGAAGTCAGAGGAAGACCTCACTTTACACCTCTGAGCAGCTGTGAGCAAGATTGTCCAGCCTTACAACACAGCTCCCAGACCCACTGCCTCTGTAGGCAGAGTGCAAAGCTCCTCCTCAGGCAAAAATGGAACACTTATTTATTTGAACTGAACGACTGAACCTTCCTACCACAACCAGAGAGCAGTCCTGAACTACTATCTACCTCATTGGTGGCCCTCGGACTAGCTCTGATCGGACTTTACTGGCTTTACTTTGAACTAAACGTTATTCCGTTATCGTAAGTTCATAAGATCATAAGTGATAGGAGCAGAATTGGGCCATTCGGCCCATCAGGTCTACTCCGCCATTCAATCCTGGCTGATTGATCTATCTCTCCCTCCTAACCCCATTCTCCTGCCTTCTCCCCATAATCCCTGACACCCATACTAATCATACTTATCTCTGCCCTAATAATACTATTGACTTGGCCTCCACAGCCTTCTGTGGCAATAAATTACACAGATTCACCACCCTCTGACTAAAGAAATTCCTACTCATCACCTTCCTAAAGGAACAGCCTTTAAATCCGACGCTATGACCTCTGGTCCTGGACCCTCCCATTAATGTAAACACCCTCTCCACATCCACTCTATCCAGGCCTTATCATGTATCTGTATATTGTAAACGGCTCGATTGTAATCACATATTGTCTTTCCGCTAACTGGATAGCACGCCACAAAAGCTTTTCACTGTACCTCGTTACAAGTGACAATAAACCAAACTGAACTAAACTATTTCAAGTTTCATTTCTCACTCACAATAATTCAGGGTCTGGCATTGTAAAAGGTGCTTGTAAACCTCACGGGTTTCATCATAATGGAAAGGTTGCTTCAGACTGCAGAGAGATAGGGACAATGGCAAACAGCCACTGACTCTGTCTCTAGTATAACTCAAGCCACATACAAAACAATATGTACTCTGAGTCAACTCCATGTCTTGTCAAGAGCCTAGAGCGTTTTCGTAAGTTCATAAGTTCATTAGCGATAGGAGCAGAATTAGGCCATTCGGCCCATCACATCTACTCTGTCATCCAGCCGCGGCTGATCTATCTCTCCCTCCTAACCATATTCTCCTGCCTTCTTCCCATAACCCCTGACACACGTACTAATCAAGAATCTATCTATCTCTGCCTTAAAAATATCCATTGACTTGGCCTCCACAGCCTTCTGTGGCAAAGAATTCCACAAGTTCACCACCCTCTGACTGAAGAGGTTTTATTGGACGGGAAGGGAAAAATCAAATCCTAACTTGCGGCAACAAATATGTAAACATAGTACTCCGTAAACAGCATGACTAACAACGAAAATAAATTCAGTATTTTTTTTTAAAAAGAAATTGTGCTGAAGTTCAAACGACTTTTATTGTTTTTGGAGAAACAAGGAATTGCATATGCTGATTTACAAAAAAAGACACAAAGTGCTGGAGCAACTCAGTGGGTCTGGCAGCATCTCTGGAGAACATGGATAGGCCACGCTTTGGGTCGGGACCTTTCTTCAGACATCGAAACTTGATGTTTTATGATTTTATTTTTCCTGGTTATTGGAACTGCAGCGGACCAGCCACGCATCATGTTTTACAATACTTTAAACGTGCCCGGCCAGGATATAATTGGAGAAACAAGAAATGGAAATCATGGTCACTCAGCGGTAGAGATGCTGCCTTACAGCGCCAGAGGCCCGGGTTCGTTCCTGACTACAGATGCTTGTCTGTACGGAGTTTGTACCTACTCCACGTGACCGCTTGGGTTTTCTCCGAGATCTTCGGTTTCCTCCCACATGCCAAAGACGTACAGGTCTGTAGGATAATTGGCTTGGTGCATGTGTAAATTGTCCCTCGTGTGTGTAGGATAGTGTTAGTGTGCGGGGATCGCTGGTCAGCGTGGACTCGGTGGGTCGAAGGGCCTATTTCTACACTGTATTGCTAAATTAAGCTAAACTACATTAGGCTAAACTAAACTAAACTAAACAAGTTCACGAGGATTCGCTCAAACTCCTACAGACCTCTACAGCATCTTTCCCACCAGACTCCTATCAGATTCCCACTGTTATCTGCAATTTTCCAATTTGCAATTCCCTTTTCACTGGTTTATCTACAAACTGTCGCTGATATTCCTACTTATCACGTCTAAGTAATTCACGCCCGAGACGAACGTCAAAGGTTCTGCCATGGACATCTGAGACAGATCGCTCAGAATCTTGCTTGTATCAATGATTTGACTTCTGCTCCTCAATTGCCCCTCTTGTCTTTAAAACCAACAAGTTTACCATGTGCTTCTCGATCAAATGTCTTTGAAGACGAAAACAAAGAGGTCTGAATTTTTGTATCCATTACATCTTGTGTTTATGATGAATAATTCCTATGGCAGAATTCAATTAAATGCGCCAAACAGAATCTGCCTTGAATAAATAGAAGTTGATTCTTCCTAATTAACCTACACACCAGTCTCGGTACTTTCCATCAAGTTATTTGCTTCCAAAGCAATTTCTATTTCCATTCCCGCAATTTAATTTTGTGTTTTTAGAACTTAACAGAAAGAAAGTTTGTTTCCAGTTATGAAGCATTTTTATCATGCGTGATAATTTGGCAACTCCTAAACAAGCTGCCAGAACTAGTGACAGCAAGGATATCCACTGCAAGAAAAATACTATTGACATTTTGTGGTTATAATGAACATGGTGGGTTGCATGGTGGCGCAGGTGTGAAGGCTCGATCCTAACAAAAGGTGCTGTCTGTACGGAGTTTGTACGTTCTCCCTGTGACCTGCGTGGGTTTTCTCTGGGATCTCCGGTTTCCTCCCACAATCCAAAGATGCACAGGTTTATAGGCTAATTGGCTTGGTACAACTATAAATTGTCTCTAGTGTGTGTAGGATAGTATTAGTGTGCGGGGATCGCTGGTCGGGGCGGACTTGGTGGGCCAAAGGGCCTGTTGCCGCACTGTATCTCTAAACTGCACCAAACAAAATGTGATCTGAGCTATAATGAAGATCAGATCATTTTTCTCTTTCCTTGCTAACAACATAACTATGCAATATATATTTTAATTTTACTGGAAAAATATTCTTCCTGTCATAAACAAAGATGCATTAAAGACCAAATGGATGAAATTGGACTCTTTCGTTTCCTGATGAAAAGAGATTTTTAATTTTGGGGCCAGATTCTAGAAGCTTAGAGTTTGGTACAGACATTGTAGAGGCGGGTGGACACCTTGCAATGCTAAATAGAGAACTGGCTGCATGATTTATGGCCCTTCAAGGTGGAATGGAATGGAATACTTTGTTCTCACTTTGCTTGCAAACCCAAGGCATGCAAATAGCTGCCATCTACGGCACTAACAAAGTTACAAAGTACGCCGGCTCCTCCTTTTGTTCTCCCCCCCCCCCCCCCCCCCCCCAATCCCCCACAGCGGTCCATCCACGCCGGGTCCTCCATCGTCCATTGTTCTTCTTCCTGCTCCACAGCGGTCCCTCCACGCTGGGTCCTCCATAGTCCATTGTTCTTCCCCCTCCCCCACAGTGGTCCCCACAAGCCAGGTCCTCCTTTGTTCTTCCCCCCGCCCTCCCTCACGGCGGTTCCCCCACGTTCTCATCGCCAACCGCCCGCTCCACCATCGCCATGAGGCTTCACGGCCGCCGCTGAGACCCCACTACTGCCAAGGTGGTACATCAAACAAGGCAGGGGACCAGGTTGGACAGGATGGGACTTTATTTATTCGCGTGCAGGAAGCTGAGCGGTGATCTTACAGAGGTGTATAAAATCATGAGGTGAATGCACAGGATCTTGTATCCAGGGCAGGGGAATCAAGAACCAGAGGACATGATTAAGGTGAGAGGGCCAAAATGTAATTGGAACCTGAGGGGCAACTTTTTCCACTCAGAAGGTGGTGGGTATATAGAACGAGCTGCCAGAGAAGGTGGTTAAGACAGGTACAATAACAAACTTTAAAATACACTTGGACGGGTATAAGGATGGGAAAAGGATTAGTGGAATTTGGACCGAACCACACGCAAATAGAACGAGATTAGATGGGGAATCTTGGTCAGCATGAATGAGGTGGGCCGAAGGGCCAATTTCCACGCAGCATGATTATGATTCTATGACTCTAAGACTGAACACATACAGTGGTGCAGCTGGTAGAACTGCTTCCTCACACCCGGGTTGGATCCTGACCTCGGGTGCTGTCTGCCCGAAGTTTGCACATTCTCCGACCTCATGGGTTTCCTCCGGGTGCTCCGGTTTCCTCCTACATCCCAAAGACTTGCGGGTTTGGTGGTTAATTGGCCCTCTGTAAATTGCCCCTCGTGTGTAGTGGGTGGGAAAGTGCGATAACAATAGACAATAGACAATAGACAATAGGTGCAGGAGTAGGCCATTCAGCCCTTCGAGCCAGCACCGCCATTCAATGCGATCATGGCTGATCACTCTCAATCAGTACCCCGTTCCTGCCTTCTCCCCATACCCCCTAACTCCGCTATCCTTAAGAGCTCTATCCAGCTCTCTCTTGAAAGCATCCAACGAACTGGCCTCCACTGCCTTCTGAGGCAGAGAATTCCACACCTTCACCACCCTCTGACTGAAAAAGTTCTTCCTCATCTCCGTTCTAAATGGCCTACCCCTTATTCTTAAACTGTGGCCCCTTGTTCTGGACTCCCCCAACATTGGGAACATGTTATCTGCCTCTAATGTGTCCAATCCCCTAATTATCTTATATGTTTCAATAAGATCCCCCCTCATCCTTCTAAATTCCAGTGTATACAAGCCCAATCGCTCCAGCCTTTCAACATACGACAGTCCCGCCATTCCGGGAATTAACCTAGTGAACCTACGCTGCACGCCCTCCATAGCAAGAATATCCTTCCTCAAATTTGGAGACCAAAACTGCACACAGTACTCCACCTTGAACTAGTGTGAATGGTGATCGATGGTCGGCGTGGACACGGTGGGCCAAAGTGCCCGTTTCCATCAAAGATAGACACAAAGAGCTGGAGTAACTCAGCGGGCCAGGCAGCATCTCTGGAGGAAAGGAATGGATGACGTTTCGGGTCGAGACCCTTCTTCAGACCTGCTTGCCCTGGGCCTGTTTCCATGCTGTATCTCTAAACTAAACTAACACTGAACAGCAACCTAAGGTCCTTGCAGCCTCTGTGGTCAGGAGTTTATGGGGCACCTCGGAGGACAGTTTGTTCATCGTGCCACAGATCTCTTTAGGCAATTGCAACTCCCACTGCATTAGAACACACTTCTACCTCAGTACACACTTAACAATAATGAACCAGGCAATATCATTCAGTTTTCCCGCTCGGTAGAAGTGTTTGGGAAATATTAATCTAAAATGCTTTAAAAATAAATTTAGACTTATTGATTAAGTTATTAAAAAGTTCTTATTTACCGTCATGTCAATATAAGAAAATACCTGCAGATGCTGGTACAAATCGAAGGTATTTATTCACAAAATGCTGGAGTAACTCAGCAGGTCAGGCAGCATCTCAGGAGAGAAGGAATGGGTCGGGTCGAGACCCTTCTTCAGACTGATGTCAGGGGGGTGGGACAAAGGAAGGATATAGGTGGAGACAGGAAGATAGATGGAGAACTGGGAAGGGGGAGGGGAAGAGAGGGACAGAGGAACTATCTAAAGTTGGAGAAGTCGATGTTCATACCGCTGGGCTGCAAGCTGCCCAGGCGAAATATGAGGTGCTATTCCTCCAATTTTCGGTGGGCCTCACTATGGCACTGGAGGAGGCCCATGACAGAAAAGTCAGACTGGGAATGGGAGGGGGAGTTGAAGTGCTCAGCCACCGGGAGATCAGATTGATTAACGCGGACCAAGCGCAGGTGTTGAGCGAAGCGATCGCCGAGCCTGCGTTTGGTTTCGCCGATGTAACTAAGTTGACATCTAGAGCAGTGGATGCAATAGATGAGGTTGGAGGAGGTGCAGGTGAACCTCTGTCTCACCCGTCATGTCAAGGTCAATTTGTTCAGAACATTATCTTAGTATCAGAGAATCGACACAAAAATCTGGAGTAACTCAGCAGGATAGACAGCATCTCTGGAGAGAAGGAATGGGTGACGTTCCGGGTCGACTACTTCAGACAGTTCAGTTTTAGTTTAGTTTAGTTTAGGGACGCAGCATAGAAACAGGCCAAGGCAGGCAGGTCTGAAGAAGGCTCTCGACCCGAAACGTCATCCATTCCTTCCCTCCAGAGATGCTGCCTTTCCTGCTGAGTTAATCCAGCATTTTGTGCCTGTCTTCGGTTTAAACCAGGACCAACAGTTCCTCCCAACACATTACTATCGGAGAAAACGGCTTCTGCATTAAATTCCAGTCAAACCCCGATACATATTGCTGCTGACAAATAAATTGCAGGCTTTTATTCTTGGACAGCAATATGTTCCTCCTGCCAGACAAAGCCTATGTTTAAATCCGCTGTATTTAGACAAACTTACACAAACGTGTCAGGAGACAACTATTTAAATTGTATGTTATACAAGTGTGACTCACTCTTAACAAATGCTTGCAGACACCGAGTACCAAGTGACTCATGTCACACGTTTGAAGTTTTTATGACTGCTATTTATTTCAAAAGAATCTGACAAAAAGTGTGGTTAGACGGTCCGTCTAGGAGTCAACTGGTTGCTTTGCTGATACAACCTGCTATACAAGCTAGTGCCTTTTGTTCCACTTCTACATATCTAGTCCATGTCTCATTGCCTACCTGTCTACCTGCCCCCCCCTCCCAACACCTCCCCTGCTGCCATCTTCACCTCAGCTCTGCTATTTACCCCGACAGAGTTGGCATCTTGAAGCTGGTGATCTTCCCCAAATGCCTCTACAATTCCCATTCCCTAGACGAATGTCGAGAGCGGAGCCAAGCTTATCTGTTGTTCCAGTGCTGGAGCAACTTAGCAGGTCAGACTCTCCAGGTCTGGAGGGCATGATGAATAGAGTGCTTAAGGAGGCAGCCCCAGAATTAGTGGATGCATTAGTGATCATTTTTCAAAACTCTTTAGAGTAGTTCCTGAGGATTAGAGGGTAGCTAATGTAACCCCACTTTTCAAAAAGGGAGGGAGAGAGAAAACGGGGAATTACAGACCAGTTAGTCTAACATCGGTAGTGGGGAAAATGCTAGAGTCAGTTATTAAAGATGGGATAGCAGCACATTTGGAAAGTGGTGAAATCATTGGACAAAGTCAGCATGGATTTATGAAAGGTAAATCATGTCTGACGAATCTTATAGAATTTTTCGAGGATGTAACTAGTAGAGTGGATAAGGGAGAACCAGTGGATGTGTTATATCTGGACTTCCAGAAGGCTTTCGACAAGGTCCACATAAGAGATTAGTAGGGCGGCACGGTAGCGCAGCGGTAGAGTTGCTGCTTTACAGCGAATGCAGCGCCGGAGACTCAGGTTCGATCCTGACTACGGGTGCTCCACTGTAAGGAGTTTGTACGTTCTCCCCGTGACCTGCGTGGGTTTTCTCCGAGATCTTCGGTTTCCTCCCACACTCCAAAGACGTACAGGTATGTAGGTTAATTGGCTGGGTAAATGTAAAAATTGTCCCTAGTGGGTGTAGGATAGTGTTAATGTACGGGGATCACTGGGCGGCACGGACTTGGAGGGCCGAAAAGGCCTGTTTCCGGCTGTATATATATGATATGATATGATAAAGCACACGGTATTGTGGGTTCAGTTTTGATGTGGATAGAGAACTGGCTGGCAGACAGGAAGCAAAGAGTAGGAATAAACGGGTCCTTTTCAGAATGGCAGGCAGTGACTAGTGGGGTACCGCAAGGCTCAGTGCTGGGACCCCAGCTATTTACAATATATATTAATGATTTGGACGAGGGAATTGAATGCAACATCTCCAAGTTTGCGGATGACACGAAGCTGGGGGGCAGTGTTAGCTGTGAGGAGGATGCTAGGAGGCTGCAACGTGACTTGGATAGGTAAGGCGAGTGGGCAAATGCATGGCAGATGCAGTATAATGTGGATAAATGTGAGGTTATCCACATTGGTGGCAAGAACAGGAAAGCAGACTATTACCTGAATGGTGGCCGATTAGGAGAAGGGGTGATGCAACGAGACCTGGGTGTCGTGGTACACCAGTCATTGAAAGTAGGCATGCAGGTGCAGCAGGCAGTGAAGAAAGCGAATGGTATGTTGGCATTCATAGCGAGGGGATTTGAGTATAGGAGCAGGGAGGTTCTGCTGCAGTTGTACAGGGCATTGGTGAGGCCACACCTGGAGTATTGCGTACGGTTTTGGTCTCCTAATCTGAGGAAAGACATTCTAGCCTTAGAGGGAGTACAGAGAAGGTTCACCAGATTGATTCCTGGGATGGCAGGACTTTCATATGAAGAAAGACTGGATAGACTCGGCTTGTACTCGCTGGAATTTAGAAGATTGAGGAGGGATCTTATAGAAACTTACAAAATTGTTAAGGGGTTGGATAGGCTAGATGCAGGAAGATTGTTCCCGATGTTGGGGAAGTCCAGAACAAGGGGTCACAGTTTAAGGATAAGGGGGAAGTCTTTTAGGACCGAGACGAGAAAGTTTTTTTTTCACACAGAGAGTGGTGAATCTGTGGAATTCTCTGCCACAGAAGGTAGTTGAGGCCAGTTCATTGGCTATATTTAAGAGGGAGTTAGATGTGGCCCTTGTGGCTAAAGGGATCAGGGGGTATGGAGAGAAGGCAGGTACGGGATACTGAGTTGGATGATCAGCCGTGATCATATTGAATGGCGGTGCAGGCTCGAAGGGCCGAATGGCCTACCCCTGCACCTATTTTCTATGTTTCTATTTCTATGTTTCTATAAGTCGAGACACACGGCCCGACACTTTGCCTTTCCGTGTTCTCCAGAGATGCTGCCTGACCTGCTTAGTAACTCCAGCACTTTGAGCCTATTTTGTGTATTAACCAGCATCTGCCGTTCTTTACTTCCATAAGCCATGGGAAAGAGGTTGCTAAGCTGGAAAAAGTGCAGAGCAGATTTAAAAGGATGCTGCCAGGACCTGAAGGCTTGAGCTATGGGGAGAGGTTAAGCAGACTAGGGCTTAATTCCTTAGATCGCTGGAGGCCGAGGAGTGATCTTATAGAAGTGTATAAGATTATGAGGGGAATAGATAGGGTGAATGCACAGAGTCTTTCACTCCGGGCACCCACTTTGCCCCTCTGAACATAAAGCTATGCCATCTAGTCTTTGACATTTCCACTGTAGAGTAAATGTTCTAATTAATCTATCTATGTCTCTCATAATTTCATGCACTTATATCAGGTCTCCCCTCAATCTCCAAAATTTGGTGGGCCGAAGAGTCTGATTTCGCGCTATATCTCTAAACTAAACTAATCAGAAAGGCCTTACTTTGCACAATGTCACCCATTCCTTCTCTCCTGAGATGCTGCCTGACCCGCTGAGTTCCTCCAACATTTTGTGCCTACCTTCGATTTGAACCAGCATCTGCAGTTATTTTCCTACACGTCTTGCCACCAAGCACCAATGACAACTGAGATGGCTTCTACCAGGACATGGACACCCATGTGGAGATTGTTTAGGCCACCGTGAGGCAGACGACAGCTCGCCCCAAATTCTAAGCTATTAATGGAGGAGGTCTGATAAAAGAATCCTGCATTAAATGGGTTGAGAAGGAACACATGAAAAAATATTTAGCTGATACATCTTGTATAATGCCACCTCTGTACCCAAAGTCTACCTGTATTTGTTGAGTAAGTCACATTTAAGGCAAATATATTTCTTTAATTAAACATTATTATGTATCATTGTTTAATCTTTCTTCACAAATCCATCTCACTGGTTCGGTCCTTTTTACAAAGTAGGCAAAATTGAGCATCACAAAATATCCAAGTCATTTCGCTCTGTGGATGAATTTTATTCATGTTCCATTGAATTTAATGATAAAATGGTTAAACTTTTCTTCCCGTTTCCAGATCAAGAAGATAACAAACATGTGGGCCAATTAACTTTTTATATTCTAAACAAATCCTTGAAGTTTACATTTTATTTTGTGTGTGCGTAAGACTCTCTCTCTCTCTCTCTCTCTCTCTCTCTCTCTCTCTCTCTCTCTCTCTCTCTCTCTCTCTCTCTCTCTCTCTCTCTCTCTCTCTCTCCCCATTTCTCTCTCTCTCCCCATTTCTCTCTCTCTCACCATTTCTCCCTCTCTCTCACCATTTCTCCCTCTCTCTCCTCTCTTTCTCCTCTCTCTCTCTCTCTCTCTCTCTCTCTCTCTCTCTCTCTCTCTCTCTCTCTCTCTCTCTCTCTCTCTCTCTCTCTCTCTCTCTCTCTCTCTCTCCCCCCCCCCCTCTCTCTCTCTCTCTCTCTCTCCTCTCTCTCTCTCCATTTCTCTCTCTCTCTCTTTCACTCTCTCGCTCTATCCCCTCCCCTCCGCCCTGCTTTTCAGGGAAAATGTGCAATTAGTTGAAAGTTTCAAGGAGAAAAAAAGGCAGTGAAAATTCTCTCTGGCCCTGAAGGTAATCAAGTGAAAATTCCAGGATGTGAATCTAAGCTCACAATCTACGTTCTGCAATCCTGAACAGTTGCATTCCATAGATAACATTTCCATGGTCCCAGCATTTCTGGAACTAGAGTGTACCTCGGCGAGCTTGATTATCTCTAAACAGCAACACAGAGAGAAATGTATTAATGCACTCCACACAAAATGTACCTCCCCGACTGAATCAAATGGAGAAAAATGAGTCTTGTAGGTCCTGCTAAAGAAAACCACCTTAGCCTACGTGCTCTCCCAGTCCACCTCGGCCTACATGATCTCCAGATTGCCAAACACTTTAACTCCCCTTCCCATTCCCACACTGACCTTTCAGTCCTCTGCCTTCTCCACTGTCAGAGTGAGGACAGATGCAAATTGGAAGAACAGCACCTCATATTTGGCTTGGGCAGCTTACAACCCAGCGGTATGAATATGGATTTCCCTAACTTCAAGTAACCCTTGCATCCCCTCCCTCACAGTCCCTCTCCCACCCGAGTCATCGTACTAGTTTCACTGCCGTCTTTGTGACTTTCATTCTCTGTATAACTCGTTATTACCTAGCCCACAGACAGCAATGGACTGTTTCCCCGATCATCGCTACTTTTTTGCCTCTCTTTCATTCATTTGTTCTATATCTTTCTATATCACCGTCTATATAGACAATAGACAATAGACAATAGACAATAGGTGCAGGAGTAGGCCATTCAGCCCTTCGAGCCAGCACCGCCATTCAATGCGATCATGGCTGATCACTCTCAATCAGTACCCCGTTCCTGCCTTCTCCCCATACCCCCTAACTCCGCTATCCTTAAGAGCTCTATCCAGCTCTCTCTTGAAAGCATCCAACGAACTGGCCTCCACTGCCTTCTGAGGCAGAGAATTCCACACCTTCACCACCCTCTGACTGAAAAGGTTCTTCCTCATCTCCGTTCTAAATGGCCTACCCCTTATTCTTAAACTGTGGCCCCTTGTTCTGGACTCCCCCGACATTGGGAACATGTTATGTGCCTCTAATGTGTCCAATCCCCTAATTATCTTATATGTTTCAATAAGATCCCCCCTCATCCTTCTAAATTCCAGTGTATACAAGCCCAATCGCTCCAGCCTTTCAACATACGACAGTCCCGCCATTCCGGGAATTAACCTAGTGAACCTACGCTGCACGCCCTCCATAGCAAGAATATCCTTCCTCAAATTTGGAGACCAAAACTGCACACAGTACTCCAGGTGCGGTCTCACCAGGGCCCGGTACAACTGTAGAAGGACCTCTTTGCTCCTATACTCAACTCCTCTTGTTACGAAGGCCAACATTCCATTGGCTTTCTTCACTGCCTGCTGTACCTGCATGCTTCCTTTCATTGACTGATGCACTAGGACACCCAGATCTCGTTGAACTCCCCCTCCTCCTAACTTGACACCATTCAGATAATAATCTGCCTTTCTATTCTTGCTTCCAAAGTGAATAACCTCACACTTATCTACATTAAACTGCATCTGCCATGTATCCGCCCACTCACACAACCTGTCCAAGTCACCCTGCAGCCTTATTGCATCTTCCTCACAATTCACACTACCCCCCAACTTAGTATCATCTGCAAATTTGCTAATGGTACTTTTAATCCCTTCGTCCAAGTTATTAATGTATATCGTAAATAGCTGGGGTCCCAGCACCGAACCTTGCGGTACCCCACTGGTCACTGCCTGCCATTCCGAAAGGGACCCATTTATCCCCACTCTTTGCTTTCTGTCTGTCAACCAATTTTCTATCCATGTCAGTACCCTACCCCCAATACCATGTGCCCTAATTTTGCCCACTAATCTCCTATGTGGGACCTTGTCGAAGGCTTTCTGAAAGTCGAGGTACACCACATCCACTGACTCTCCCTTGTCAATTTTCCTAGTTACATCCTCAAAAAATTCCAGTAGATTTGTCAAGCATGATTTCCCCTTCGTAAATCCATGCTGACTCGGAATGATCCCGTTACTGCTATCCAAATGCTCAGCAATTTCGTCTTTTATAATTGACTCCAGCATCTTCCCCACCACTGATGTCAGACTAACTGGTCTATAATTAACCGTTTTCTCTCTCCCTCCTTTCTTAAAAAGTGGGATAACATTTGCTATCCTCCAATCCACAGGAACTGATCCTGAATCTATAGAACATTGAAAAATGATCTCCAATGCTTCCACTATTTCTAGAGCCACCTCCTTAAGTACTCTGGGATGCAGACCATCAGGCCCTGGGGATTTATCAGCCTTCAATCCCATCAGTCTACCCAAAACCATTTCCTGCCTAATGTGGATTTCCTTCAGTTCCTCCATCACCCTAGGTTCTCCGGCCCCTAGAACATTTGGGAGATTGTGTGTATCTTCCTCAGTGAAGACAGATCCAAAGTAACGGTTTAACTCGTCTGCCATTTCTTTGTTCCCCATAATAAATTCCCCTGCTTCTGTCTTCAAGGGACCCACATTTGCCTTGACTATTTTTTTCCTCTTCACGTACCTAATTTCCCTCTCCCCTGACTCTCTCTGAGTCTGAAGAAGAGATATGGGCCATCCTCAGGCAAGTGGGACTAGTATAGAGGGGCCATCTTGGCCGGCGTGAGCAGGTTGGGCTGAAGGACCTGTTTCCACTCTGTGTGACTCTATGACAGGCAGTTCTGCTAACACGTCATAGTTGTGTTACTAAGTAAACATGCGTTGTAGAAAATTGCGCGATCAAAATAACCACGTCAGTGGGGGGGAATGGAATCAGGGATGAGAGAGTTTAAGACTCGCAATGTCAAAAAGTTATTTTTCCCACAGGATTTTCATGAATAGTCTTTTCAATGCCAATAAGTATATTCTTATTACAGCAAGCTAAAATACTAAAGATTGTGTGCTACATTGGTTAATAGTAGTACTGGGGAGGATGTACTTCACGCACGATATACTTAGTTTAGTTTAGTTTAGTTTAGTTTAGTTTAGTTTAGTTTAGTTTAGTTTAGTTTAGTTTAGTTTAGTTTAGTTTAGTTTAGTTTAATTTAATTTAGTTGAGTTTAGTTGAGTTGAGTTGAGTTGAGTTGAGTTGAGTTGAGTTGAGTTGAGTTGAGTTGAGTTGAGTTGAGTTTAGTTTAGTTTAGTTGAGTTTAGTTGAGTTAAGTTGAGTTTAGTTTATTATTGTCACGCTCACAGCGATAAATTGAAACGCTTTGACTGCGTGCTGTCCAATCAGGGAAAAGACTACATATGAATCCACAAACCATCCACAGTGCGCAGATAAAGGATAAAGGGTACAACGCTCAATGCAAGTTATAACGTTGAAGTCCGATAAAGTCCAATTAAAGAGAGTTTAGAGGTCTCCAATGAGGTAGATGGGAGGCCAGGACCCGTGAGAGGACCGTTCAGTTGCCTGGTAAAAGCTCGGCAGAAACTGTCCCTGAATCGGTAGGTATGCGTTTTCAAAATTTCTGTACCTCCTTCCCAATGTGAGAGGGGAGAAGAGGGAGTGGCCGGGGTGAAACTGGTCCTTGAGTATGCTGGCATCTTGAGGGGGCAGCGTGAAGTGTAGATGGAGTCAATGGAAGGGAGGCTGGTTTGTTTGAGGGGCTGGGCTACGTCCACCACTCTCTGCAATTTCTTGCAGTCTTGGCTGGAGCTGGAGCCAATATTCATTGCAACTGCATAGCGGTTTGCAGCCTACAATTACTTGGAGGAACAATTATGATAAGTGTTGACAATGGTAGCATTGATAACATAGAGAGAGAGGCGTTGCTGGCAAGTTTAGATAACAAGCAGCGTACACATTTGTTAAGTGGAGAGGAGCCAAGCTGTTATTAAGACACAATGATCTATAGATGCTGGAATCTTGAGCAAAACACCGAGTGTCGGAATAACTCAGCGGGTCAGGCAGCATCTGCGGACGGAATGGACAGCCGCCATTTTAGATCAGCCTGAAGAAGGGTCCCGCCCCAAAACACCGCCTACCCATTCTCTCCACAGATGCTGCCTGACCTGCTGAGTTACTCCAGCACTTTGTGCTGTGAAATAAGTGAATCCTCAGAATTTAACCTTATGACAGTTAAAATGAAAAATCTCAATCCACCCTATTAAACTGCAGTATTACCTCCGACAACAGAAAATCGCAGAGCTTAAGTGAATTAATCATACTAAAAATAAACACTAATTACTCTCTCAAAATGCAGTTCCCAATGCATCCTGTAATATCGTAGCTCAGATCAAATGTAGGAATGAATAGTTTACTGATTAAAAGCGCCGTTATTTAACACATGAGTAGATGACTTCAAATAATTCCGCTGACATGCAGATGATTTGTAAAGATCCACCACACAGAGATTCACTTGTTAAGAAGCACACAATCGATCTCAATCCAGTCCACCCGATAAATAGATGTTTCCAACCACAGACACTTCACTAACTGTCCGCAATGGATAACTGTTGCAACTTCTAACAAAATTCTGCCTTTGCATTGTGCAGCAATGCAGATAATTCAATGTAACAGAGAATTCGAACAGTTACCATAGACAAAGCATGAGATTCTGGCTTTTGTGTGGCACAAGTTTCGAACCAAAGCCATAACATCATAAAAATCCGAGATACTAATCAGAGAAGCATGAAAAACCAGCAAAGGACGACCATTCAGGAAGTGCGACTGCTTTGTTTTGTAAATACCACAGAAGAAGATCTTTCTGACCCAGATTGATATCCAAGGTGAAAAAAAAAAAATCTGGCCAGCCTAAATTTAATCCAACTGTTTGGGAAATTCGAGGGGGGAAAAAAAAAGCAACAAATCTGTTCTTGCTTGATAACGCTATCGTTCAAGGACTGGGCATCAGAGTACATTTGAGATGGGGGCAAAGAGCGTTTGGGTGTTCCAACACACAGTACATTTTTCCGTACAATGACTCTCCCTCAGGATTAGAAAGAGACCAAGGACTCAGCAACTCTGATCTAAAATGCAGCCAACAAAAGCTGACACCATAAATAAAGTGTGCAGGAAAGTACTGCAGATGCTGGTTTAAATCGAAGATAGACACAAAATGCAGGAGCAACTCAGCAGGACATGCAACATCTCTGGAGAGAAGGAACGGGTGATGGTTCGGGTCGAGACCTACCTTCAGGCTGCTGTTTAGTTTTAGTTTAGTTTAGAAATACAGCATAGAAACAGGCCCAGGCACGTAGGTCTGAAGAAGGCTCTCGACCCGAAACGTCACCCATTCCTTCCCTCCAGAGATGCTGCCTGTTCCGCTGAGTTACTCCAGGCATTTTTTGTCTATTTATCACAATTAAAGTGGTGAGTGAATTCAGTGGGCGAAATGCTTAACTCTTTCGACTTTAGGCATGAAGCACAGAAATAGGCCCATCTGTCCACCGAGTCAGCGCCGACCAGCAATCACCCCGTACACTAGCACTTCGAACAACTATCGATTGTTGGAAAGAGTGCAGATTTACGAGGATGTTGCCAGGACTCCAGGACTCCAGGACTCAAGGTCAAGGGAGAGGGTGGGCAGGCTGGGACTTTATTCCTTGGAGCGCAGGAGGCTAAGGGGTGATCTTATAGAGGTGTATAAAAACATGAGGGGGATTGATAGGGTGAATGCACAGTCTTTTATCCAGAATAGGGAAATCAAGAAATTAACTGAAGGTGAGAGTGGTAAATTTAATAGGAACTGAGGGGCAATCTTTACACTCAGCGGGTGGTGGGTATATGGAACAAGCTGCCTGAGATGCTTGGATGGGAACATGGATAGGAAAAGTGCTGCAAATATTTCCGGGTTGCCAGTACTTGAAGGCCTGATTTATAGGGCGAGGTTGGACGGGCTATGACTTTATTCCTTAGAGTGGAGGAGACTAAGGAATATGATTACAGAGGTGTACAAAATCATGAGGGACATAGATAAGGTGAATGCACATGGTCTTTCTTTCCAGGGACGGGGAATCAAAAAGTCGAGGACATAGGTTTAAGTTGAGAGGGGAAAGATTGAAAAGGAACCTGAGGGGAAACGTCTTCACACTGGGTAGTACTTGCATGGAATGAGCTACCAGAGCAATTAGTTAAGGCCGCGTGCAATAACAATAGTTAAAGGACATTTGGACAGGTACATGGATGGGAATGTTTAGAGGAACATGAGTTGAAGGCAGGATTAGGTTAGATGGGCATCTTGATTGGCATGGTCGGGTTGGGCTGAAGGGTATGTTTCCGTGCTGGTCGACTCCACGACTAAGTGGTAAATAAATGCCTCTGAAAATGCTTGATGGCAGCAACCAATATAACGCAGGTCCTGAACGGAATTTCACTCTGACAGCATCAGCGGCCAATTGTCATAAGGCCCACGCACCAGGCCCAACCAACAGATTGATCATCAGGGAAACACTGTTGGCATCATCTGATAATGAGTCACCACAAGTCATCAGGACGTATCTACTTGTGAATCATGTGAAAGATCTCAGAGGGAAATGCTTTTGCAAATACCACTCTTCTGCATTTTAGATGTTTCCTGTGTTCATCCCAATGCTCCTCTTTAACTGCACATCGCAATGCCATCATCTACCGGGCGGCACAGAGGCGCAGAGTTGTAGAGCCACTGCCTCACAGCACCAGAGACCCAGGTTCGATCCCGACATTGGGCGCTGTCCACGTGGAGTTTGCCCCTTTTCCTTGTGACCGAATGGGATTTCTCTGGTTGCTCTAGTTTCCCCCCCCCCCCCTCCCCCCCCACATCCCAAAAGGGTCCAGAACAGAAAATTTGCCTGTACATGTTCTCCAAAGATGCTTCCTGACCCGTTGATGTTACTCCAGCATTATGTGTCTATCTTTGGGAGTAAGGAAGCTTGGAGGACAAGCGAAATGGAAGCACTGAAGCATTGAAACTATGCCGGAATGGGACACGTTTAGGCACTGGAGTCAAGTGTATCCCTAGAGGAATTTTCGGAACCAAGTAGCATACAGGAGGGCAGAAAGTGGGCAGGAGATAGCTCAGGCAGATAACATGAAGGAGAATCCAAAGAGAATTGAAGAGAAAGAGGGTAATTAGAGAGACAATAGGCCCCCTCATAAACCAAAGCGGTCATCAGCGGTCATCTCTGTGTGAGGAGGCACAGGTGATGGGGAAGGTGTGAAGGGAAAGATTTAATAGCAACCGTAGGGGAAACTTTTTCACTCAGATGGTGGTGGGTATACGGAACGAGCTGCTAGATGAGGTAGTTGAGGAAAGTACTATAACAACATTTAAAAGACATTTGGACAGGTACATGGATAGAAAATGTTTCAAGGGATATGGACTAGCTTAGATGGTCGGCATGGAAAGAGTTGGGCCGAAGGGCCAATGACTCTGTTTCCCAGTAACCTATTCTCTCTAACATACTGAGTTACTCCAGCATTTTGTGTCTACCTTCGATTTAAACCACATCTGCAGTCCTTTCTTACACTCTCTAACATACTTATCTACTCCCTCTTGATTCTCCTGCCATTTACTGACTCTTTGGGAATTTACAGCGGGCCAATTAATCTGGCAACCAAGTGTTAAACAGGGAGTTGGACCACACCAAGCTTCATTGCAATGAAAGTTGAAACACAAGCCCAGGAAAAAACTGCATGAGATTTCCATAAATGTTTAAATCATGAGCTCGTGGTGTATTGTGTAATAATATTGCCCGATAATCATGATTTAAATGTACAGTGAATGTATTTCCAGCTTTATTTTTATTAAAAAATTCATACTGTATCTTATTTCATTTTCCACCTCTTCTCTCTTATGCTGTACACAGAGTCCTACAGGCCCTTCGGCCCAACTCATCCATGCCAACCAAGAAGCCCATACATTCTTGTTCCATATCTCTCTAACCCTTTCCTGTCCATGATGTTATTGTACCGGCTTCAATCACGTCTTCTGACAACTCATTCCATATTCAAACGTCACAATGTTCCTCCTCTCCAGAGAAGTTTGTTCGTTCTCCTGTGGGTTTACTCCGGGTGCTCCAGTTGTTCCCCCATTCCAAAGATGTGCAGGTTTGATGGTTAAATCGCTTCAGTAAATTGCCCCTAGTGTGTTGGATGCGAAAGTGCGGTAACATGGAAATAGTGTGCTGGTAATCAATGGTCGGAATGGACTCGATGGGCCGAAGGGCATGATTCCACATTGTATCTCTAAACTAAACAAAAGAAACGGACGGCATGGTGGCGCAGTGATAGAGTTGCTGCCTTACAGCGAATGCAGTGCCGGAGACTCAGGTTCGATCCTGACTACGGGCGCCGTCTGGACGGAGTTTGTACGTTCTCCCCATGACCTGCGTGGGTTTTCTCCGAGATCTTCGGTTTCCTCCCACACTCCAAAGGCTGGGCAAATGTTAAAAAAATTGTCCCTAGTGTGTGTAGGATAGTGTTAATGTGCGGGGATCGCTGTGCAGCGCGGACCCGGTGGGCCGAAAGGCCTGTTTCCGCGCCGTATCTCTAAATCTAAATCTAAATCTAAAAAAAAAGAAAACTAAACTAAACTAAACTAAACCTAACTAAATTAAAGGGCAGCACGGTGGCGCAGTGGTAGAGCTGTGGCCTTACAGCGCCAGAGACCCGTGTTCGATCCTGACCGCGAGTGCTTGTCTGTTCGGAGTTTGTACGTTCTCCCCGTGACCTGTGTGGGTTTTCTCCGAGATCTTCGGTTTCCTCCCGCACTCCAAAAGACGTACAGGTGTGTAGGTTAATTGGCTTGGTATAAATGTGAAATTGTCCATAGTGCGTGTAGGATAGTGTTAATGTGCGGGGATTGCTGGTCGGTGCGGACTCGGTGGGCCGAAGGGCGTGTTTCCACGCTGTATCTCTAAACTAAACAAAACTAAACTGAACAAAACTAAACTAAACTAAACTAAAGAGGAATGGAAGGAGTGAATGTCGTTGTATTTTCTTTCTTAAAGGAGACTTTTGCTGGGGATAAGAATATAGTACTGGGCATACAGAATAAAAGATGTTGCCAAATTAGTAGCAAGACGTCATGTCATGTGAAGGTCTCACCATCCTAAGGTAATTTATCCTTGCTTTTGGACCTCTGGCTTCTCTCCACGATGGCTGCTTTGCCCCATGGTCACAAGTGATAATGTTTGCGCCACTTCCATTTCTGCTCAACAGTGTTCGTGCCGGTGTTGGCAAGCTGCATCATTTCCCCTTGCAAAACCCTTGAAGCATGATGTTTGTGAATGCGCCAATCCCCAGAGGCTTTCTCGTGGAGGTGTCACTGGGTATTTATTTTTGCAGTAGACTTGTTCAACTAACTTCAGGTTTTTTTTTTTGAAAAGGAGAAAAACACATTTCATATCCGCAATTTTGGTTTTTTTTAAATTGTGGGCGTATTTTTCCTGTTCTCTTTCAGGTGCCATTGGAAACGGACAATTCTGACAGCGGGGCAGCGGAGACGTGTTGACAGAGGATGTGGATAGCTCCATTTCAGGGAACATCTCCAATGTTCAAACCAGCCCAGCAGCATTGAGCAATGGGTTATAGTCACACCATTAGTCTATTGTCTATTCACATCCTCCCATTTACAATCATATCTCTTCCAGTCATTACCATATATTTTTATCAAAACGAACAACTTAAAATAGGTCCTAAATCCTAATCCGAATAGGTCCTAATATCTGAATATTATAATAATCCAAAAATTAGAAATAACGTAAAACATCTGACCTTAGTGCGTGCCATTGCAATTTGTTGGTTTAATTTCGTTTAGTTGAGTTTATTGCCACGTGTGCCGAGGTACAGTGAAAAGCCCTTGTTGCGCACTAACCGGTCAGCGGAAAGACTGCACATGATCACAGACGAGCCATCCACAGTCTACAGACACATGATAAAGGGAGTAACGTGAATAACGATTAGTGCAAAGGAAAGCTAGTAAAGCCAGTAAAAAAAACCTGTACGCCTTTGGAATGTGGGAGGAAACCGGAGCACCCGGAGAAAACCCACGTGGTCGCAGGGAGAACGTACAAACTCCATACAGACAGCACCTGTAGACAGGATCGAACACAGGCCTCTGGCGCTGTAAGGCAGCAACCCTACCGCCGGCCACAGAAACAGACTCCTTTGGCCCATCTGCACTAATCCCATTTGTCCACATTAGGACACTATCCTCCTGCTATGCCCTACCTATATTTAAGTGTATGTCTAAAAGTCACTTGAATGTAGTAATTGGGTGCCTTAACAGTGTTTCCATTCTGATGCGTTTTTATAACAATCGTACAGTAGGTTGTCTCACCCAATTCTGACAGCGGGGCAGCGGAGACGTGTTGACAGAAGATGTGGATAGCTCCATTTCAGGGAACATCTCCAATGTTCAAACCAGCCCAGCAGCATTGAGCAATGGGTTATAGTCACACCATCGTCTATTGTCTATTGTCTATCCACATCCTCCCATTTACAATCATATCTCTTCCAGTCATTACCATATATTTTTATCAAAACGAACAACTTAAAATAGGTCCTAAATCCTAATCCGAATAGGTCCTAATATCTGAATATTATAATAATCCAAAAATTAGAAATAACGTAAAACATCTGACCTTAGTGCGTGCCATTCCCAATTCTCACCCAATTAAAAATATAGCATGGTCTTAGCATAATAAGTGATGCAATGGTAGAGTCACATCTCACTCACAAGCCAACAACAGTGTTCATTAAATGTAGAGATAAACGTTTTTTTCCAAAGATTTCTACCTGTTTTCCTAGCCCTGTTGACAAACATTTATGAAGGGTCAGTTTCGAGATACAGTGTGGAAACAGGCCCTTCGGCCCAACAAGACCATGCTAACCATCAATCACCCATACACTGGTTCTATGTTATCCCACATTTGCATCCTTCAGGCCAATTAACCTACAAACAAACAGCATGTCTTTGGATTGTGGGGGGAAACCGGAGCACCCGGAGGAAACTCCCGCTGAGAACGTACCAACTCTACACAGACAGGACCTGTACTCAGAATCGAACCTGGGTCTCTGGCACTGTGAGGCAGCAGCTCTGCCACCTTTGTTGATAAGAACAGGATATTTGTGATAAGGACAGGACATTTCACAATACCCTATCAATCGCTGAAATAATCATGGGTCTGCATTGGTACTTGGAACAACTAACATTCTGCTGCAAGAACTCAGCGGGTCAAGCAGGACGTGTGGGTGGAAATGGACTGTCAACAATATGAGATGACACCCTGCATCAAGACGTGTAGAAAAATAACTGCAGATGCTGGTTCAAATCGAAGGTAGACACAAAACGCTGGAGTAACTCAGTGGGTCAGGCAGCATCTCAGGAGAGAAGGAATGGGTGACGTTTCGGGTCGAGACCCTTCTTCAGACTTCGCTTGGGCCAACGGTATGAACATTGACTTCTCTAACTTCAGATAGTTCCTCTGTTCCTCTCTTTCCCCTCCCCCTTCCCAGTTCTCCCACTGTCTTCCTGTCTCCAACTGCATCCTATCTTTGCCCCACCCCCTCCCCTGACATCAGTCTGTAGAAGGGTCTCGACCCGAAACATCACCCATTCCTTCTCTCCTGAGATGCTGCCTGACCCGCTGAGTTACTCCAGCATTTTGTGTCTACCATGCATCAGGATAATGCATTGATTCTTTTCCCCTCTTAATCCGCTCTGCCTGCACGTGGTCCATATCCCTCCATTCCCTGCATATCCATGTGTCTTATCTAAAAGCCTCTTAAACACCATTGTCGTATTTTCTTCCCCACCACACCTGGCACCCACTACCCACCAACAGTGAGAACCTTGTTTCCCAGGGTGAGAATGTTGGAGACTAGCGAGCATAGCTTTAAGCTGAGAGAGGCAAAGATTAATGGAGATGTGCGGATCAAGTGTTTTAAACAGAGTGGTGGGTATTGCTGGAACACGCTGCCTTGGGTGGTGGTGGTGGTGACAGGGGACTCTGCCATTTACAGACTGTTCCCAGGGACACATTCGAAGACGGGAATCAAGTGCTGCTGGAAGGTCATCAGTGAAAGATGCTCTTGGTAGGCCCGAGCTTTGTTGACCTCCCGGCAGAGCGAGCTGTCCGTCGGGGAATGTTGCCGACTGGCCCGCTCCAGACTGCAGGGGTACGTGCTGAGGGACACACTGAAGCTCGTTGCAGCCAACGCCAAGGTTCTGTGGGGGAGGACCACAGTCTAGGGTCCTTCCACGGCTGGACATTGGGGGGGGTAGGGTGTGGTGGAGACGCCCCTCAGAATAAGGGAAGGGATTTCATGCTAGTGGGCCACGTGAGTGGCAAGGGTGTGGGGTAAAATTGTGCGAATTGTGTAAACAGTATTGAATGTATGTACAGCCTCCGAGAATGTTGGAAGAGTTTTCTGCACGGTTCCTGTATTGTACATATTTTTTACACGAGTAAAGTTTATTTTGATTTTTTTTTAATGGGTGGTGGTGGTGGTGAAACGGTAACTGCCTGACCTGCTGAGTATTTCCACCACTTCCAGTTTTTAGTTCAGATTTCCAGTATCGCCATGTGTCGGAAGGAACTGCAGATGCTGATTTAAACCGAAGAAAGACACAAAAAGCTGGAGTAACTCAGCGGGACAGGCAGCATCTCTGGAGAGGAGGAATGGGTGACGTTTCGGGTCGAGACCCTTCTGAAGGGTCTAAACCCGAAATGTTACCCATTCCTTCTCTCCAGAGATGCTGCCTATCCCGCTGAGGTACTCCAACTTTTTTACTCCAGTATCTGCATGTTTTTTCCATTCAATCTCGCTGAACCAACAAATACAATTCCAATTCCAATTCACCATTTTATCTCCCCCCTGTTGCCCATAGCAACAGTGCTGACCCCCATTGCTGAAATAATAGCCAACCTTAAAATAAACATTGTAAAACACACGCACAACTCAAAGCATGACAAACAGCATGCAAATGTTGGCTCATCCTACCCTTGTCATTCATGTAGTTCCTGGGCTTAAGTCTTTGCGTGTCATTTAGTTCGGGCGCAGTGGTGACTGCATGGTTGGTGGAAGTGAGGAGGAGAGACTAAACTCATGCAAGGAACTCGGAGCCAGGAAGACCAAGGCTCTCGGCACGAGTAACAGCCAGTCTAGGCTGGCTGGATGACAAACAGCAGAACGAGTTCTGGCAGACGGCAGTGGTGAGATCAAGCATGCAGCCATCCCGAGGGTCTGGGTAGAGTTTAGTTTAGCTTAGTTTAGTTTAGTTCAGTTTAGTTTAGTTTGTCTAGTTAATTAGTTTAGTAAGTTTAGTTAGTTTAGTTAGTTTGGCTTAGTTTAATTTAATTTTGTTTTGTTTGGCTTAGTTTAGTTTCTCTAGCTAGTTTAGTTAGTTAGGTTAGTTAGTTTAATTAGTTTGGGTTGGTTTAATTTCGTTCAGTTTAGTTTGTCTGGTTAGTTTAGTTAGTTGGTTTAGTTAGTTTAGTTAATTTAGTTGGTTTAGTTAGTTTCGTTCGTTTGGTTTAGTTTAGTTTAGTATATTATTATCACGTGTACGAAGTTCATCAGTCATAAGAGCAGAAGTAGGCAATTCGGCCCATCGAGTCTACTCTGGTATTGTAAGGAGGTACAGTGAAAAGCTTTTATTTGCTATCCAGTCAAATAAAAGACAAAATGAATACAATCAAGCCGTCCACAGTGTACAGATAAAAGATAAAGGGTACGACATTTAGTGCAAGATATAACACTGAAGTCCGATAAAGTCCGGTTAAAGATAGTTCAAAGGTCTCCAATGAGGTAGATGGGAGGCCAGGACCCACATTCTAGCTGGTGAGAGGATTTCAGTTGCCTAATAACAGCAGGGACGAAAACAGCCCCTGAATCTGGAGGTGTGCGTTTTTAAACATCTGTACCTCCTGCCTGATGTGAGAGGGGTGAAGAGGGAGTGACCGGGGTGAGTTTGGTCCTTGATTATGCTGGTGGCCTTGCTGAGGCAGCGTGGTGCAGATGGATTCAATAGAAGGGAGGTTGGTTTATGTGATGGTCTGGTTCTACGTCCACAACACTCTGCAATTCCTTGTGGTCTTGGATGGAGCTGATCCCAAACCAGCTGTTCCTAAAGCAGCTTGGCATTTTAAGAAACCACTGCCACTTTATCATGGCAACACTTCAACAGTCCAGGACCAGAGGGCACAGCCTCGGAATAAAAGGATGTACCTTTAGAAAGAAGATGAGGAGGGATTTCTTTAGCCAGAGAGTGGTGAATCTGTTGAATTAATTGCCACAGATGGAGGTGGAGGCCAAGTCATTGGGCATTTTTAAGTTGGAGATTGACAGATTCTTGATTAGTAAGGGTGATAGGGGTTATGGGGTGAAGGCAGAAGTATGAGGTTGAGAGGGAAAGATAGATCAGCCATGATTGAATGGCGGAGTGGATGCAGTGGACCAAATGGCCTAATTCTACTCCTATGACATGAGCTACTGAACTTATGAATAGTCCAAATAATGTGTTGGATAACGGCTTGCCATGGCGGCCTCAACATCAGTGGCACGGTGGCACTGCGGTAGAGTAGTTGCCTTACAGCGTTTGCAGGGACCGAGACCCGGGTTCGATCCCGACTATGGGATCTGTCTGTACGGAGTTTGTACGTTCTCCCCATGACCTGCATGGGTTTTCTCTGAGATCTTCAGTTTCCTCCTACACTCCAAAGACGTACAGGTATGTAGGTTCGGCTCGGTCGGCCAAAGAACCTGTTTCCGCGCTGTATCTCTAAACTAAACTAAACTAAACTAACCTGGTGTCCACAGTCAAGGATGACAGCAGTGTGGAGTTGCCTAGCAACATGCCGGCCACTGATGGCATTCAATTCAACTTGTAGGTCCACTCCACCACCCTGATATGACAGAGACACGAGAGAATGCAAACGCAGGAATCTGGAGCTAAAAACAAAGTGCTGGAGGAACTCGACAGGTCAGACAGCATCTGAGGGAGCGGAAAGGAATTGAGGACGGTTCGGGTCGAGACCCTGCATCAGAACTGAGAGTAGAGATGGAAGATAGTATAAAGCAGAGAGAACAAGAGGCGAGACAAGGGCCATCTCTCCAGTGTTCTTGAGAAAACATTCCAATTTGTCCAACCTCTCCCTGTAGCTAATACCCCCTAATCCAACCTAGTCTCATGGTCCTCCTGATTGTATGCCCCATTGTCGCCTTCCCCTCAGCCAACAATGGACCATTCTACATTATCCTTGAACATCGTCTGCTTTGAACATCCTTGAACATCGTCTGTCATTTTCACACCTTACCCTTCCATATCTCTAGTTTCCCTCTCCCCTGACTCTCAGTCTGAAGAAGGGTCTCAACCCAAATCGTCACCCACTCCTTCTCTCCACAGATGCTGCCTGTCCCGCTGAGTTACTCCAGCATTTTATGCCTATCTTCTAATCCAAGCATCGTTCTGTTAAGCTTCTTCTGCACCATCTCCAAAGCCTCGACACCCTACCTGTAATAGAAACTAAAGATCTAACGTAAATCAGATGATGGTTTAGCACCCAGTGGTTTTATTCGTTTACAATAGACAATAGACAATAGACAATAAACAATAGGTGCAGGAGTGGGCCATTCGGCCCTTCGAGCCAGCACCACCATTCAATGTAATCATGGCTGATCATTCTCAATCAGTACCCCGTTCCTGCCTTCTCCCCATACCCCCTGACTCCGCTATCCTTAAGAGCTCTATCTAGCTCTTTCTTGAATGCATTCAGCGAATTAGCCTCCACTGCCTTCTGAGGCAGAGAATTCCACAGGTTTACAACTCTCTGACTGAAAAAGTTTTTCCTCATCTCCGTTCTAAATGGCCTACCCCTTATTCTTAAACTGTAGCCCCTGGTTCTGAACTCCCCCAACATTGGGAACATGTTTCCTGCCTCTAACGTGTCCAACCCCTTAATAATCTTATACCCCTTTAAGAATAAGGGGTAGGCCATTTAGAACTGAAATGAGGAAAAACTTTTTCAGTCAGAGAGTTGTGAATCTGTGGAATTCTCTGCCTCAGAAGGCAGTGGAGGCCAATTCTCTGAATGCATTCAAGAGAGAGCTAGATAGAGCGCTTAAGGATAGCGGAGTCAGGGGGTATGGGGAGAAGGCAGGAACGGGGTACTGATTGAGAATGATCAGCCATGATCACATTGAATGGCAGTGCTGGCTTGAAGGGCCGAATGGCCTCCTCCTGCACCTATTGTCTATTGTCTAGACTTATCTGGTCTATTCTTAAATCCAACCAGCAAGAGGATATGGAGATACAAGAAACTGCAGCTGCTGGAAACCAGAGCAAGACACAGGATGCTGGAGGAAGTCAGCGGGTCAGGCAGCATCTGTGGAGGGAATGGACAGGCGAGGTTTCAGGTCGGGATCCTTGTACAGGTTGGTGGAAGAAGAGGCATAAGGAGGGTCCATTCCCTTTCCAGATGCTGCCTGTCCCGCTGCGTTTCTCCAGCACTTTGTGTTTTGCAGAAGATTATATACTTACTTGTAATTTTGTGCATCCATATTTCAAGTCATTGTCTGTGAGTCATTGTCAAACATAATCAGAGTACCAAGCCAGTAGGTCCAGAGTTTGACAGATTTTGAAACCATATCACTGTTTAAAAATAGCAAGGGGAACGTGCGGACCAAACACAAACTCAATGCGTATAAATTGGGCCGAAGGGCCTGTTTCCATGCTGTATGACCCTATGATCCTATGACTCTAAATGCATTCTGAAATTTCCCTCCACAAGTGTTCCAGAGAAAGTTCATCTCATCACATTAGTTCATTAAAATGTTAACATATTTCCCAAGTAGTCTACACTTGGCTTTTTCAGATCACTTTGGATTAGGATTTATTGCTTAGCCTGGCTAAGTAGCTTACATTTTAGCTGGTTATGTAACTGAGCCAAGTACTAAATTTTCTTTGGGTCCAGGAGTAATATAGTCATAGGTGGAACATAGAGCCTAGGACAGTGCAGCTCTTCAGGAACAGGTCCTCCAGCCCACAATGCCTGTGTTGAACGTGATCAACTCTTTACTGCCTGCGATCCTTCCATTCTCTGCATACCATGTGCCTATCCAAAAGTCGCTTATATGCCACTTCCATATTTTCCTCCACCACCCCCCCCCCCCCCCCCCCCCCCCCCCCTCCACCCCCACACCCGGCAGCGCCTTTCAGGCACTCACCGCCAAAGATACTAGAGGAGCAAGATATCGCCTATACTGAAGTGTAGCACGCAAAGGAGCGCCATTTTAGTAAGCAAAACCCGCTGTCGGCTATGCCTCTCGCAGTGTAATCAGTGTTGTGGGGGAACAGTATGTGTGATGATACCATATATCTCATCTATCAATTCACAGATTTTTGTTATTTTTCTTTTAAAATGTTTCTGCACGTTTCTGCCTACTAAAATGGCGCCATGACGTACTACGGTTTTTAGGGTCGAGTGGTCTATCTTGCTCTGCTCTATTATCTTTGCTCACCACCCTCTGTGTAAATATCCTGTCACCCTCGCCTCCTTTAAACTTTGCCCCTCTCACCTTAAAGCTATGCCATCGAATCTTTGATTCTTCCATCCTGGGAAGCAGGTTCTGACTGTATACCTTATCCGTGCCGCTCATAATTTTATACACGGCCCAGAAAATGGCCCTTCAACCCAACTGATCCATGGCGACCAAGATGCCCCATCTATGCTCATCCCATTTACCTGCGTGTGGCCCACATCCCACTAAAGGGGTGGCACGGTGGCGCAGCGATAGAGTTGCTGCCTTACAGCGAAAGCAGCGCCGGAGACTCAGGTTCGATCCTGACTATGGGTGCCGTCTGTACGGAGTTTGTACCTGCGTGGGTTTTCTCCGAGATCTTCGGTTTCCTCCCACACTCCAAAGATGTACAGATATGTAGGTTAATTGACTGGGTAAATGTAAAAATTGTCCCTAGTGTGTGTCGGATAGTGTTAATGTGCGGGGATCGCTGGGCGGCGCGGACTCGGTGGGCCGAAGGGCCTGTTTCCGCGCTGTATCTCTAAATCTAAAATAAATCTAAAACCTTCCCTATCCATAAGATCTGTGGATCTATACACCTTGGTCTTTGAGCTTCATCCATGTAAGTAAGTGCAGGTTGTGCACTTTCAGCATGCGAGAGAGGAACATCCAATTTCAAGCTAGTTGACTGCCGATAACAGCCCTCAGGTACATTCCAGGAGAGGCAGCTGCAGAAGGCTATTAGAAAGGTGGGATAATAACAACTTTCGGGCTGGAGGAACACTGAGCAGTGCAGGAGTGATTTATTCTCAAACAGAACTCCAGCTTTTTATCAAACTGCTGGCCACAGTGTGAATCCTGAAACACTGTGAAGTCAGTGATCAAACACAGTGGGTCAGGCACCATCTGTGGAGGGAATAGATAGGCAACGCTTTGGATCGGGACCCTCCTTCAGACTGGGGGGGGGAGGAAGTGGGAAAAGAGGTGGGGAAAGGGTGGGATAGCGCCTGGTAAGTGATAGGTGGATACAAGCGAGAGGGAGAAGGGTTGATTGGGAGATGGGTGGACAAAGGCTAGAGATTAGACTTTAGACTGTACTTTAGACTTTAGAGGCACAGCGCGGTACCAGGCAGTTTGGCCCATTGAGTCCGCGCCCGCTAGTGATCACCTCGTAGACTAATACTATCTACACACGAGGGAAATTTACCATTTTTACCAAAGCCAATTAACCTACAAACCTGCACGTCTTTGAAGTGTGGGAGGAAACCGGAGCACCCGGAGAAAGGCCACGCGGTCATCGGGAGAACATACAAACTCCGTACAGACAGCACCCGTAGTCAGGATTGAACCAGGGTCTCTGGTGCTGTAGACAGCTGCTCTACCCCTACGCCACTGTGCCGAAATGGAGGCAAAAGGGACTCAGATAAGGAGAGAAGAGGAGGAGTGAAATGTAAAACCGTAGGGATGGATATAGGTGAAAGGAGAAAGAGTAAGTGGGGGAAAGGGGGCGGGTTAGAGGGGTAAATGGGTGCTCAGCAGGGTGGGGAAAGGCACAGCAAAGAGAGAGGGGGAAGAGAGGGATGTACTTAAAATTGGAGAATTCAGCGTTCATACCATTGGGTTGTAAGCTGCACAGGTGGAATATGAGGTACTGTTCCTCCAGTTTGCTCATGGCCTCACTCTGACAGTGAAGGAGGCCCAGGACAGAAAGATAGATACAAAATGCTGGAGTAACTCAGCGGATCAGGCAGCACCTCTGGAGAAAAGGAATAGGTGACGTTTCGGGATGAGACCCTTCTTCAAACTGAGAGTTGGAGGAGAGGGAGAAAAAGAGGCATTGAAAAGTATAGAACAAACTCGAGCTGGCACCAACGACCAAGGAAAGGTGGAACCCACAATGGGGGAGGTTCCCCTCTCTCCTGACTCTCATTTGGGTCGCGACCCAAAACATCATCTATTCCTTTTCTCCAGAGATGCTGCCTGACCTGCTGAGTTACTCCAGCATTTGAATGAATGAATGAATGAATGAATGAATGAATGAATGAATGAATGAATGAATGAATGAATGAATACTTTATTGTCACATGTGACAAGAAGTCTTTGCTTGCATACCCAAGGTATGCAAATAGTCGCCCATAAAGGGCGCTTACATGTGACCCCCCACGCCGGGTCCTCCATTGTCCATTGTTCTTCCCACTCCCACACCGGGTCCTCCATTGTTCAATTTGTGTCTATCTTCGATGTAAACCAGCATCTGCAGTTCTTTCGTACCCAGGACAAAAAGCTCGGACTCAGTGAGCTCAGTGTCTCTGTTTCCAATTGAAAACTAGGTTCGCCAGGAGTTAGGCCGCGAATAACAAATTCGAGGGTCCTAACATCTGATTAAAGTGTACAGAGGAGCCTTGAATTCAGCATTTTGGACACAGACCAACCAACCACTAAATTGCTTCTCTTTCATCCGGTTGATGTGTGTAAAATAGAGGTAACGCAATCCAATTCCCGCTCGTCAGAGTATTTTATTTATATCATATATAAATTTCTACGACCAGTTAAAAACAATTTCACATGAAACCTTGTTTGCATGCAAATTAAGCTTAATTCCGATCAGTTATTTTGAGCTCAAAAAGGAAGTATTCATTCTGAATAAAATTTGCAGATCATTCTGTTAGTGTGCAAAAATACAACTCTAGTTAAGACCATATGCAAATAGCAACATAGTGCCTCATGTATACCTCTACTTAGCCTTTTCATGTAGTAATTTCTTTCTTATGCTGCCATTTTATTTTGATGAGGTTGTCAATACTATATTGTCAAACCCTCCATCTATTTCACCAGTTAATTCAAAAAGTATAATCTCTACTAAACATTGAACCATGTAGTGCTGGATATTTTCATAAAGTGCTGTACCAACTCAGCTGGTCAGGCAGCATCCGTGGTGGAGGAACAGACATTTTGGGACGTTCCCGAAACATCGTCTGCCCATTCCCTCCACAGACGCTGCCTAGCCCTCTGAGTTACTCCAGCAATTTGTGTTTTTCTCTCAAGATGCCAGCATCTGCAGTTCCGTGTGTCATGTCGGCCGTCAGTAATAGATTTGAGATTTACCATCGTCAATGGATTCTGGTGTAAAAACGCTATCTACTGTACTGCATTTGGTAATGCAGCGTAATTCAGGGGTCTTCGAATGATATATCACAGCAAAACCATTTCCGATTTCTTCTTCGTGGTGTGCGTTTCCAAAATGGTGTGACTTGCAATCATTTTCCAGATCTCGTACACACACTGTTTGACATCCCCTCTCTCTGCAAGTGCGCTCACATTCACTATATCACCATGAAATCACTTCACACTGATACAGAGCCTGTAGCATGTTGAAGTACAGTATTTCAAGCTGCTTCAGTAGAGTGCTTTCAAATTAAATGTGACCTTGTGCCATTTGGAGATATCAGAACAGGAAAGTTAAAACTTCGTCACAGAGGTAGGTTACAGAGAGCATCTTACGGCAGGCAAAGTGACGGAAAGGCTGAGGGATTCGATGAAGGGAATTTCAGACCAAGTGAAAAAACTACCGTTGGAAAAGCGTAAGGCAAGGCCTCCAGCAGCTTCCGCTTCTATTTTACCTTTCTAGTATCTTTCTTTTGACTTTTCATTTATTTAAATTTTATTTATCGGGTGGCACAGTGGCAGCCTGACAGTAAGAGTTGCAGCCTTGCAGTGCCAGAGTCCCGGGTTCGATCCTGACCACGGGTGCAGTCTGTATGGAGTTTGTACGTTCTCCCCGTGACCGTGTGAGTTTTCTCTGGGATGCTCCGGTTTCCTCCCACATTTCAAAAACATAGGTTAATTTGGAAGAGAGGAGACGAGAGACGAGAGTTTAGCAATATGCTCTCTCGCTGTTCCCCCTCTGTGGTTAATTTGGAGGTTAATTGGCTACGGAAAAATTGTAAAATTGTCCCTGTTTCCGTGCCGTATCTCTAAAGTCGAAAGTCTAAAGTAAAGGGATAGTGCTTTTCAGACTCAGGGGAAAAAGACACAAAGTGCTGGAGTAATTCAGCAGGCCAGGCAGCATCTCTGGAGAACATGGATAGGTGATGTTACGAGACGAGACCCTTGAAGGCTTTGTCGTGCCTCTCCTCCTTTCCGATTTCCTCCCCACCACCCACACCTCACAATATACCTGAGGAAGGGTCCTGACCCTCAATGTCACCTAGTCCACGTTCTCCAGAGATGTTGCTTGACCCACTGCGTTACTCCAGCACTTTGTGCCCTCTTTTTTGTAAACCAGCATTTTCAGTTCCTTGTATCTTCACTGGGAACAAAAAACTGCGATCCATGACAACAGACAAAGCAACTTTGAACCCTAACGTGTCAGCTTTTTAAAAAGTGTCGAGTCTAAATCCGACTGAAGAGGTGTACTGTTAGACCCCCTGCAGTAGTCATTTTTACACAGATTGAGCCTGTCAGTGGATGATGTAATTTGCCACTGTGGTGCAAAATTGAAATTAAAAACTGCACAGTAAACCCTTTTGTTCTGGGCTCTTATTAAATTTGGCTGGAGTGAATTTTAAACATTTGGGAAATGTTTGTCTTCCTGTCAATATTCTTACACCTTTTATAAAATGGAATGTAAAAAGCTAGGTCCTGTAATAAGGATAATATGGCACCAGACTTGGTATCCTACACAATCCTACATTGCTGTAACCTTCATTAGCCCCCTGAACAGACAAGGATGGACAACAAGGCCAACCCACTCTTGACCACAATGGGGACAGGCAGAACCTCTGCACATAGCGCGACTTGGTGCCAACACACAACTGGCCATCAGGATGTGTACGCTGCCCTCCCCATCCTCTGGAGACTCGTGCATGATGACCCTTTGGACACATTCCACCTGGGATCTCCAGGTGAATCAGAAGATGGTTCGGGTGACTACCAGGGTGGAGGGGGTGGAGGGTGGGTCTCACGGTCCCGACCTTTGTTGCTGATGCCTACCTGCTCCAGCCAATTCTTGCCTCATAGCCCAGCTCCTCAGAACCATATCACCAGCACCTTCAGGTGGTCTGACTTGTCATTGAAGGAAGAAAGAGGACCGGTTGCCAAAGAACATGGCCTCATTCTTCCTGTAGTAGCTTCATTTAACATCGCAAACACCGGATGATTTTCACAGGATAAAGACTTGACAGCTCGGGGCAGTAGCACTTTGGTAATAAATAGATAGATAAGGGCGTATTAAAACACAAAAGAACTACAAGTGGCTGTAGAATGTTAGTGTATCGTGTGAATGTGAATGAATCATGAAATTTAATTTAAAATAGGGAGATAAGCAAAAAAATTAAGATCTTAAAAGATATAGAGAGGATCATGAAAAAGACATGAAGTGAATAGTTCAAGTGAAGGAAATGCTATTGGGTTCAACTCCACTCATTTGGGAATCGTTATGATTCTATACATTTTGGGAGGGTTTTTTTCTTTCTTTTCATCACCTGTTCAAAAGAAACTCTTCAAGTTAAAAGCACTGGAACTGAGCAGGCGGCTTTAAAAATGGTTATTAAATCCCCTTTTTCAAAATGACTGATATCATCTCTGATTCCACCAAGGATCACACACTATCTAGAAAATACTTCTCTTCAGACTTTTATTGTCCATGAGTTGTGAATTGCATTTTCTGGTTTAACTTGGAATCTGTTGTTATAAAAGAAATAGCTCATCTGTTCAAGACTCAACTTTTCGATCTACCACTTTCAGTGTTGCATTTATCAAATAAGCTACGTTGTATGACTTACCTACATCCATCACTGCACCTATCATTGCTTGGAAATAGAACCTGTGTGTTATTTTTTGCCATAATTGAGTCTGCAGCATTGCTTTAGTTAATGTCAGGGTTTCCAGCTATGTAAAACACAGGGTGCTGGTGGAACTCAGAGGGTCAGGCAACATCCGTGGAGGTAATGGATAGGCAAGGTTTCAGGTCAGGACCCTACTTCAGATTGAATCAGTATGAAGAATGGCCCCAACCCTAAACGTTGTCTCTTTATTTCCTCCACAGATGCTGCCTGACCCGCTGAGTTTCTCATGCACTTTGTGTTTTACTCAAGTTCACCGCCCACCGAGTCCGCACCAACCAGCGATCCCCGCACATTGACACTATCCTGCACACACTAGGGACAATTTACACTTATACCAAGTCAATTAACCTACAAACCTGCACATCTTTGGAGTGCAGGAGAAAACCAAAGATCTCGGGGAAAACTCACGCACAACGTACAAACTCTGCACAGACAGCGCCCGAAGTCGGAATCAAACCTGGGTCTCCGATGCTGCAAACGCTGTAATGCAGCAACTCTACCGCTGCGCCACCGTGCCGGCCTTTTTTCTGATGAACAAAGATGGCAGTTAGAATCTTTCCCGTTGAATTCTTCGTTACTTTTCCTCCAGTTCCCATTCACTCACTTATTTATCTTTACGTTTCTTCTGCTGCCAAATTGCTTATGCTCACAAGAACAATCCTGAAGAGTACAGTAAAAGTGAAATGAATGAAAGTTATGTCACTGCAATGACTGCCGATTCATTAAAAACAGAAATTGCTTGACATATTGGATGCCAAGTATAATGTCACAGGAAGCACAGGGATCTGTCAAAGTCTTTTCACCTTTGCAAGACTTTTGCTAATGTCAAGTTGTCACCAATCTAAATTACCATCAGTAAAGCTAAGGTACAGCACCATGGTTTGGCTGACGATGTGCTTGCACCCGAATATACTGTAAGTTCATAAGTTCTAGAGGCAAAATTGAACCATTCGGCCTAGCAAACCTACTCCGCCATTCAAGCATGGCTGATCTATCTTTCCCGCTAAACCCCATTCTTCTGCCTTCTCCCCATAACCCCGGGCGCCCTTACTAATCAAGAATCAGTCAATCTTCCGCCTTAAAAATATCCATTGACTTGCCCTCCACAGCCGTCTGTGGCAATTCACCACCCTCTGACTAAAGAAATTCCTCCTCATCACCTTTCTAAAAGTGCGTCCTTTTATTCTGAGGCTACGGCCTCAAGTCCTAGACTCTCCCACTAGTCCCACCACTATGCCGTGAATGTTCCCACGCTCAGCCGAAACTCAGTGAGAGAGCAGGAAAAATGGCAGGACTGTAGGGAAACCGCTGGGATGGACAGCATTGCCCTTTTACAGACCCAACCAATCTTCCTGTGATAATTGATGGATTGAAAGATACAGTATGGAAGCTGGCCCTCCAGCCCACCGGTCCACACCGATCATCCATCACCCGTGCATCCCAGTTCTATGCTAACCCACTTTCACATCGACGGAAGGGGCAAATTGAAGAGGCAAATTAACCTACAGACCTGCACATCTTTGGGATATGGGACAAAACTGCAACACCCGGAGAAAACCCAGGATACTGTAAGTGTGTGGGGATCACTGGTCGACATGGACTCGATGGGCCGAAGGGCCTGTTTCTCTAAACTAAACTAAACGAAACATGTAACTCCACACAGACATACTGGAACATACTGCCAGGGGCGGTGGCGGACGCAGATGGGATAATGGTGTTTAAGAAGCTTTCAGGTAGGTACATGGATGTGCAGGGAATGGAGGGGTATGGATCACGTGCAGGCAGAGCAGATTAGTTGAACATGCAGTCATGTTCGGCGCAGACAGTGTGGGCTGATGGGCCTGCTCCTGTGCTGTACGGTTCCATCTTCCCATTTTCTTGCTTGAAGAAACATGCAGGTACAGCAGGCAGTGAAGAAAGCCAATGGAATGTTGGCCTTCATAACAAGAGGAGTTGAGTATAGGAGCAAAGAGGTCCTTCTGCAGTTGTACAGGGCCCTAGTGAGACCGCACCTGGAGTACTGTGTGCAGTTTTGGTCTCCAAATTTGAGGAAGGATATTCTTGCTATTGAGGGCGTGCAGCGTAGGTTTACTAGGTTAATTCCCGGAATGGCGGGACTATCATGTGTTGAAAGACTGGAGCGACTAGGCTTGTATACACTGGAATTTAGAAGGATGAGAGGAGATCTTATCGAAACGTATAAGATTACTAAGGGGTTGGACATGTTAAAGGCAGGAAACATGTTCCCAATGTTGGGGGAGTCCAGAACAAGGGGCCACAGTTTAAGAATAAGGGGTAGGCCATTTAGAACTGAGATGAGGAAAAACATTTTCAGTCAGAGAGTTGTGAATCTGTGGAATTCTCTGCCTCAGAAGGCAGTGGAGGCCAATTCTCTGAATACATTCAAGAGAGAGCTGGATAGAGCTCTTGAGGATAGCAGAGTCAGGGGGTATGGGGAGAAGGCAGGAACGGGGTACTGATTGAGAATGATCAGCCATGATCACATTGAATGGCGGTGCTGGCTCAAAGGGCCGAATGGCCTCCTCCTGCACCTATTGTCTATTGTCTATTGTCTATTTAAACCAGTGAGCTCCTGGATCCCACAATGGTCCAAAGTGGTGATTTTGCAGCAAAGTAATAGCAAAACTCTGGGCTCTTCTATTGAACTCAGAGCAAACTTGCCAGCATGGCCGTTGGAGTCTAAGATCAGGACTCCCACATTTGCCGGTACTTGGGTGTAACCCATGACTAAAATTTCAACAGTTGGATGCCAGTGGTTTAAGTCAGAGCTGTCAGCATAAATAACGAAAGCAGATTCATAATAATTCTATAATAACTTAAACCCACACAATTTATTTCCTTTCTAACCGTAACATTAAGTAAACTATTGGGTAGCTTACACTCCAATGTATGAATATTGAAGACAGACACAGAGTGCTGGAGTAACTCAGCGGATCAGGCAGCATCTCTGGAGAAAAAAGGACGGGTGACTTTTCGGGTTGGAACCCTTCTTCGGACTGAAGAGGGATCCCGACCCGAAACTTCACCCTTCCTTTTTTTCTGGAGATGTTGCCTGACCCACTGTGTTACTCCGACACTTTGTGTCTACCTTCGGTGTAAACCAGAATCTACAGTTCCTTTCTACACACTAGGAAGATTGAATTCTCTACTTTTAGGTAACACTCACCTTCTCTTTCCTATGCCCCCCCCCTCCACCCCCCTACCCCCACCCCCACGCCCACCCCACCCCACCCCCCCCCCCCCCCCCACCACCACCAATGCATACCCATTTCTCCAAAAATTCCTGTCCGTGGCAATGTAAATTTGGCTCAAAATCAATCCACCATCTCCCCTCCCCCCCCCACATCCCCTCCCCTCCCCACCACCACCCATCCCCTTCTGCCTATATCCGTCCCTTTGGCTTTACATTTCACTCCTCCTCTCTTTTTCTGACACTCTTTTGTTTCCTTTACATCTCTGGCATTCATCCGCCCATCTGCAATCAAAACACCACCTCACCTCTACCCACCTATCACTTGCCAGGATTTGTCTAATCCCCACCTCTCTTTTCCAGCTTTCTGCCCCCTACTACAATCGGTCTGAAGAAGGCCCCCGACCCGAAACGTCACCGATCCATTCCCCCCCCCCCCCCCCCCCACAGATGCTGCCTGACCCGCTGTGTTACTCCAGCACTCTGTCCTCTTTCTCTCTGTCTTTCCCTTAATTAAAATACTGTTACATGCATATCCAAAATCTCAAGAACTGTGAATCACTGTGCAACAAATGAGCATTACCACAACAGTGCCAAATATGTGATGACATTTTTCACAGCAAGCTAAAAGAACATTTTGATTTGGAAAACAATGGTTATTATAGTACTAAAGGCATGGCAGCACCAGTAAATGCTTCATAAATCCGCTTGTGTGCTTGCATTTTCAGTTCTGAGTAAGATGATTAGTAATTAATACCTTTTGATATGCTATATTTTTTGTGCCAAATTTCTGTCTGTGGCAATGTAAATTTGGCTCGAGAACAATGAATTCTATGTGGAAATTGTATTAAGAAGCTGCCAAATTTTTCTCTGCTGTAGTTACATTATTTCCACTGAGACATTTTTGGAGTGGGCAGGAAAGAGTCCAATCATGCAGCAAAGCCTACGCAATATCTCAGAGTCCAATGTGTTTGGATATACATTGAAACTATTGTAGACTCGCTTAGCACTTGAGTCAAGCCTTTGGAGCTGGTAGATGTAATCTTTGTGTGAAATTTCACTTGCTTGTGACATTGGATGCTCCAATTCCTTCTTTAAAGATCGTTACATTTAGTATTTTCTTTCATTTTCCTGTTTCGAGTATCCCAAACACCCCATGTTCCTTTCCCACTCCCAACTTGTCCACACAGGGTCTCCCCCTTTATACACCTCTCCCATACCTCCTCCCCCAAACCCCATTAACTAAACTCATAACCTTCACCACCCGCCCAACCCAGCCGGCTATTTGCGTGCTAACCACAGAACCAGATCTACAATAACCTATTACAATCGCTCCACACTCTTAAATCTCTATTCCTACAGCAACATACCTTACTTTAACTACGATAAACGTTATTCCCCTATCATGTACACCATCTATGGCTTGATTGCAATCATGTATTGTCTTTCCGCTGGCTGGTTAACACGCAAACTTTACACTAAACCTTGGTACACATGACATTAAACTAAACTGAACTGAAACTGAACTGAATTAAACTGAATTGAACACCTGGGTTTCTTCTCCCTTGTTTTACTTTCCTATCCCCTCCCAGTCCTAGTTTAGTTTAGTTTATTATCGTCACGTGTACCAAGATACAGTGAAAACCGTTTGTTTGCGTGCTGTGCAGTCAAAGGAAATACTACACATGAATACAATCAAGTTCAATTGAAGTACCAGTTTACTCTGCCGACCCGAAACGACCCGAAACGTCACCTATTCCTTTTCTCCAGAGATGCTGCCTGACCCGCTGAGTTACTCCAGCGTTTTGTGTCTATCTACCAGTTCATTCTGTATTTTAAGAAGTGCAACCTAAATTGAAGTTTAAATAAGTTTTCCAGCGATCGGCGCTTAAAGTATGAGTAATGAAAAGTGAAGAAAAAAAAGTGCTAACTGATAACTGAATTAATAGATTTGGACAAATATTTTATCTTGATTCTCTTTTAAAAAGTGGCAGTCATAATTCTCCTCAAACACTTCCACTCCAATAAAATAAATCAGCGGAATCTACATAGTAATTTTCACTGTGTTTGAAGAACACGCCGAGCGATTAAAGAAAATGAATTGTACAAGCCTCTAATTAAAAAATCCATTTGTCTTGATTCATCCACATTAAAAATGAGATAATGTATGGGTATCTGCTTTCTGAAATCTTATTAGCTTATTATAAACTGAAAATATTGATGTGTGTGGTGGAGTCTTTTAGGAACAAGTCAGATAATAGATTCATATTTGACTACGATCACAGAGACAGAGTATATCAACTTACCTGTTAGTATCAACATCCATTCAACTCCCCTGATCTCTCTGTACCTCGAACTCCATTAATTTAACAAGACCGACTTCACTGACTCATGTCTCAAGTCTTGCTCATATTGCACATGTATTGTATTGTATTGTTTATTATTGTCACGTGTGTCGCATGATACAGTGAACAGCTTTCTTTGTGTGCTATCAGTCAAAGCAAATCGTACTATGTATGAGTACAAACAAGGCGTACACAAGTGCAACACGTCGTGCAAAAAGAGAAATATTAGTCTGCAGAGTATAGTGTTACAATGTTACAGTTACAGAGAAAGTGCGGGTCAAAAACAAAAGTGCAAGGGTCTCAATGAGGTAGATGGGAAGATCAGGACTACACCCTAATCTATGGGAAGGCCACTCAGTACTCTGATAACAGTGGGGAAGAAGCTGTTCCTGAATCTGGTGGTATGTGCTATCAAGCTTTTATATCTTCTGCCCAAGGGGAGAGGGGGGGGGGAGAGGAGGGGGGGGGGGGGGGGGGGAAGGGGGAATGACCAGGATGAAAATAGTCCTTGATTATATTGGTTGATTTCCCAAGTTTTTAACAGTGATACAATTTAAATGAGATTGGATAGGGGTTTAAAGTGCAATTCCGAAGTGAAGCTTTTGCGGGGTTGAAGGAATAACGAGGAGAGGAATTTACAGTGTAGAAGAAGAATCAGTCTAGAAGCAGAGTCTCGACCGGAAACGTTGTCTGTCCATCTCCCTCCATAGATGCTGCCTGACCCACTGAGTTACTCCTCAGCTCTCCCTTATATTTTGAAAAGAAGGATTATTAACAGCTTCAGAGCAGCCAATGAATTGGAGATAGGAAGGGACCTATGGCTCATAGCAAACAGTCTAACCAATGCCAAAGAAGTTATTTAGTCAGCAGGTTATAAACACAAACAGAAGCTAATGTGACTTCACCCAATAGAAGCTGGGTCATTTCTCCAGAAGGATACAGTGTGGAGGATAATCACATATAACCTGTACACATAAAATCAATTCCAGTCACATAACAACAGCTAACGTGACCTGCGTGGGTTTTCTCCAAGATCTTCGATTTCCTCCCATACTCCAAAGACATGCAGGTTTGTAGGTCACTTGGCTTGGTATAAGTGTAAATTGTCCCAAGTGTGTGTAGGATAGTGTTAGTGTGCGGGGATCAGTGGCCGGCGCGGACTCGATGGGTTTCCACACTGAACTAAACTAAACAAAAAATCATTCATCCCTGCTATTTCTGGTCGTATCGTTTTCACAATGTATTACTAAGAAGAAAATGGAAAGAAAAACCTAGATGTGGCCAGATAGGATTGAATGAAAAATGACTCCATCGACACTTCGCACTGCACTTAACACTGCCTTAGAAAAGCAGCCAACATAATCAAAGACTTCTCTCACCCCAGTCATTCCTTCTTCTCCCTGCCCCCATAGTACAGAAGATACAGAATCTCAAAGGCACACCGACAGGCTCCTCCGCTCTGTTATCAGGCTTTTGGATCATCCTTCCACAAGCTGGGGTACTGTCGGATTCACCTCCACCCCATTGGACTTTCACTGTAATGAACTGATGCGCTACAATGCCGAGAACTACATTCTGCACTCTGTATCTTCCCCTTCGCTCTGCCTATTGCACCTAAGTTTGACTTGATTTACGTATAGATCGATCAATCTGATCTGATTGGACAGTGCGCAAAGCCAAGCTTTTCACTGTACCTCGGCACACGTGACAATAATAAACCTTAATTGGCTGGGTAAATGTAAAAATTGTCCCTAGTGGGTGTAGGATAGTGTTAATGTACGGGGATCGCTGGGCGGCACGGACTTGGTGGGCCGAAAAGGCCTGTTTCCGGCTGTATATATATGATATGATATGATAAGCTCGGTGGCGCAGCGGTAGAGTTGCTGCCTTACAGTGCTTGCAGCGCCGGAGACCCGGGTTCGATCCCGACTACGGGTGCTGTCTGTACGGAGTTTGTACATTCTCCCCATGACCTGTGTGGGTTTTCTCTGAGATCTTCGGTTTCCTCCCACACTCCAAAGACGTACAGGTATGTAGGTTAATTGGCTTGGTGTATGTGTAAAATTGCCCCAAGTGTGTGTTGGATAGTGTTAATGTGTGGGGATCACTGGTCGGTGTGGACTCGATGGGCCGAAGGGCCTACGTCCACGCTGTATCTCAGTATCTCTAAACTAAACTAAAAAAAAGTAAGTCAAGAGCGGGCGAAGGTGATCACTCGGGCCTATAAAGCTGCTGCAAGGAAGAATTTCATTGTTCTGTTGCTAGTGCATGAGACAAATAAACACACTTGACTCTCTTGATTCCTGACCCCGTGAGATTGCCCCCACTATACATGGCTGTTTCTATCTTCACCTCAATACCTCTTTCCCACCTCTCCTGATATCCCTTGAACTTGTTGCATTGACAAATCTCTCTCAGTCTCCACTTTGGAAAAGCTCTCCCAGGTAAATAAATGTAGGTGCCCCTCTGAGAAAATAAATTCCTCCGCATCTTCACCATCATCTTAAACGGCAACCATGAAGAAAATAGAAAGGTGAGGATTTTTATGAAGGACCACATATAGAAAGGCTCAAGTGCAAAGCCGGATTGGAGTAAATGAAAATATAATTATTGGTATTGGTATTGGTTTATTATTTTCACATGTAAAATTATGAGAGGCATAGAAAGATTAGACCATCAGAAGCTTTCTCCCAGGATGGAAATGTCAAATACTAGAGGCCATAAGGTCAAAGGAGCAACGTTGAAAGGAGATGTGCTGGGCAGGTTTTTTTTACACAGAGAATGTATACGTTGTATAGCATTCACGTTGTATATTAATGATTTGGATACGAGGATTGAAGACTTTGTGGCCAAGTTTGCGGATGATATGAAAATAGGTGGAGGGGCTGGTAGTGCAGAGAACGCAGGGACTCTGCAGAAGGACTTACATAGAAACATAGAAAATAGGTGCAGGAGTAGGCCATTCGACCCTTCGAGCCAGCACCGCCATTCAATATGATCATGGCTGATCATCCAACTCAGTATCCCGTACCTGCCTTCTCTCCATACCCCTGATCCCTTTAGCCACAAGGGCCACATCTAATTCCCTCTTAAATATAGCCAATGAACTGGCCTCAACTACCTTCTGTGGCAGAGAATTCCACAGATTCACCACTCTGTGTGAAAAAAAACTTTCTCATCTCGATCCTAAAAGACTTCCCCCTTTTCCTTAAACTGTGACCCCTTGTTCTGGACTTCCCCAACATCGGGAACAATCTTCCTGCATCTAGCCTGTCCAACCCCTTAAGAATTTTGTAAGTTTCTATAAGATCCCCCCTCAATCTTCTAAATTCCAGCGAGTACAAGCCGAGTCTTTCTTCATATGAAAGTCCTGCCATCCCAGGAATCAATCTTGTGAACCTTCTCTGTACTCCCTCTATGGCAAGAATGTCTTTCCTCAGATTAGGAGACTAAAACTGTACGCAATACTCCAGGTGTGGTCTCACCACACCTTGGACAGGTTGGGAGAGTGGGCAGAGAAGAGGCAGATGGAATAGAGTGTAGCAAAGTGTGGAGTCATGCATTTTGGTAGTAGGAATAAAGGTGTAGACTATTTTCTAAATGGGGAGAGTATCCATAAATCAGAGGAGCAAAGGGACTTGGGAGTGCTGGTGCAGGATTCCCAAAAAGGTAATCTGCAAGTCGAATCAGTAGTAAAGAAAGCAAATGCAACGCTAGCATTTATTTCAAGAGGGCTAGAATACAAAAACAGGGAGGTAATGTTGAGGCTGTACAAGGCGCTGGTCAGGCAACATTTGGAGTATTGTGAGCAATTTTGGGCACCATATCTGAGGAAGGATGTGCTGGCCCTGGAGAGGGTCCAGATGAGGTTTACATGAATAATCCCAGGAATGAGTGGGTTATCTTATGCTGAGCGTTTGATGGCACTGGACCTGCACTTGCTGAGGTTTCGAAGAATGGCGTCATTGAAACATACCGAACAGTGAAAGGCTTGGATAGTGGAAGTGGAGAAGATGTTTCCACTAGTGGGAGAGTCTAGGACAAGAGGTCATAGCCTCAGAATTAAAGGGCGTTCCTTTAGGAAGGAGAATTGAAGGAATTTCTTTAGTCAGACGGTGGTGAATCTGTAGAACTCTTTGCCACAGAGGGCTGTGGAGGTCGTAAATGAATATTTTTAAAGCAGAGATAGATAGATTGATTAGTACGGGTGTCAGGGGTTATGGGGAGAAGGAGGAGAATGGGGCTAGGAGGGAGACATAGATCAGCCATGATTGAATGGCAAAGTAGACTTGATGGGCCGACTGGCCTAATTCTGTTCCTGTACCTTTTGACCTTATGAGTGGTGGGTGTCTGGTACGTGTTGCGGGGGCTGGTAGTGGAGGCAGATATGATAGTGGCTTTTGAGAGACTATTAGAAAAGCACATGGATATGCAGGGAATGGATGGACATGCATCATGTATATGAATATGTGTTTAGTTTATTTTAGATTTTTTTTAGATTTAGAGATACAGCGAGGAAACAGGCCCTTCGGCCCACCAAGTCCGCGCCGCCCAGCGATCCCCGCACATTAACACTATCCTACACACACTAGGGACAATTTTTACATTTACCCAGTCAATTAACCTACATACCTGTACGTCTTTGGAGTGTGGGAGGAAACCGAAGATCTCGGAGAAAACCCACGCAGGTCACGGGGAGAACGTACAAACTCCGTACAGACGGCGCCCGTAGTCAGGATCGAACCCGAGTCTCCGGCGCTGCATTCGCTGTAAGGCAGCAACTCATTATTTGCAGCACCGACATCACGGGTCAAAGGGCCTGTTCTTGGCTGCATTTTTTCGATGTCCTATGTACTAAAGTGAAAAACTGGTGAATGATCCATACATGATTACATTCAAACCATAATCAACCCAAATGCAAAACGAGGAACCAAACAGAGTGCAGCTACAGAGAAAGTGAAAATTGTAAAATAAGTGCAACGGGGTAGATTGGGATAACTGGAATGCATGCTTGGCTTATGAGAGAACCGTTATAGAGGCAGACAACGGGGGAAAAATAAGCTGTTCTTGAATCTGGTGGTATGTGCTTTCGTTTTTGCATCCTCTGTCTACTGGGAGAAGGGAAAATGAGAATGACCGGGAAGTGAGAGGTTCTTGATTATGTTGGCTGCTTACCCAAGGCAGCATGAAGTGCGGATAGAGGACACTGTAGTCAATTAATGTAGGTGTAATCTACTATGGTCAATGAATATAGGTGTAGTGTCTGCAGTCAATGAATGCCGGTGTAATATAAGTTATAGTCTATATGTAGGTGTCCTTGTTATCCAGTTGTTCCAAGGATGAGTGTAGGGCCGTGGAGATGGTGCCTATACTGAACCTGTCGCAGTGCTAGACAAATTGCAGTGGATCTAAGCTGTCTGAAAGGCTGGAGTTAATGTGCACCCTGACCAGTCTCTCGATGCACTAAATGATGGTGCATGTGATGTCAACTTCTCAACATCGGCGAGAACAAACGCAGGCTCGGCGATCGTTTCGCTCAGCACATTCGCTCAGTCCGCATTAACCGACCTGATCTCCTGGTGGCTGAGCACTTCAACTCCCCCTCCCACTCCCAGTCTGACCTTTCGGTCATGGGCCCCCTCCAGTGTCATAGTGAGGCCCACTGCAAATTGGAGGAACAGCACCTCATATTTCGCTTGGGCAGCTTACAGTCCAGCGGTATGAACATTGACTTCTCTAACTTTAGATATCTCCTCTGTCCCACTCTTCCCCTCCCCCTTCCCAGTTCTCCCACTGTCATCCTGTCTCCACCTATATCCTTTCTTTGTCCCGCCCCTCCTGACATCAGTCTGAAGAAGGGTCTCGACCCGAAACGTCACCCATTCCTTCTCTCCTGAGATGCTGCCTGACCCACTTAGTTACTCCAGCATTTTGTGATACAAATGATGGTGCATGTTGGAGGCAATGGGCAGGAGTGAATTATTTTGACCCTAATTCTAGACACTACCCACTGGAAAACATCCTTTCGCCATTCAGTCTGTTAGTCCCGCTCAGAAACCTTCATGTTTCACTAAGATTAACTCTCACACTTCCAAAGTCCAATGGGCACAGGTTCAACATACTGGCATTTAAGAGGCTTTTCGATAGGCACGTGGCTATGCAGGGAATGGGGAGTTGATATGGATCACGTGCAGACATGGGAGATTAGTTGGTCTTGGCATCATTTTTGGCCTGTTCCTGTGCTGTACTGTTCTGTGTTCTCCACCTCTCCAGTCCAGGAATCAACTTTCTGAACTTTCTCTGTACTGCCTCCAATGCAAATATAATATCATTCCATAAATATGGAGACCAAAACTGTAAGCAGTACCCCCAGGAGGTATGCTTTTACTGGTGTCATATAAAGTTGCAGAAAAAGTTCTTGCAAGGAAGGCCAACATTCCATTAGCTCTCTTAATTACTTCCTGTGCCTGAAAGCTTTTTGATTTCCTATGCGAGGTTCTCCCACATCCTCTAGATCCAGAACACTTTGTGGTCTCGCCCTGTTTAAAGAGTGATTTGTCTTTTCCATTCTTCCATCCAAAATTGATAACCTCGTGTTCTCCCGTGTTATAGAAACATAGAAACATAAAAACATAGAAAATAGGTGCAGGAGTAGGCCATTCGGCCCTTCGAGCCTGCACCGCCATTCAATATGATCATGGCTGATCATCCAGCTCAGTAACCTGTACCTGCCTTCTCTCCATACCCCCTGATCCCTTTAGCAAAAAGGGCCACATCTAACTCCCTCTTAAATATAGCCAATGAACTGGCCTCAACTACCTTCTGTGGCAGAGAATTCCACAGACTCACCACTCTCTGTGTGAAGAAATGTTTTCTCATCTCGGTCCTAAAAGACTTCCCCCTTATCCTTAAGCTGTGACCCCTGGTTCTGGACTCCCCCAACATCGGGAACAATCTTCCCGCATCTAGCCTCTCCAACCCCTTAAGAATTTTATATGTTTCTATAAGATCCCCCCTCAGTCTTCTAAATTCCAGCGAGTACAAGCCCAGTTTATCCAGTCTTTCCTCATATGAAAGTCCCGCCATCCCAGGGTCCATCTGTCACTCCTTGCGTTCACTTCATGTATCGATGTTCCCCTGGCTGCCTCTCTTTGTCGCCCCTCCTCACAGCTTGAGCTGATGACACTATCTTTGCGTCGTCAACATCACCTCTAAAGTCAAGAGAGTCACGAGTGTTGACTTGCCCTACGTACCCACAACGGAATAATGAAATTCTCACTTGCTGGGGCTTTACCAGCCTGTGAACACAATTACACGCAGGATAAATAATCAATAATACTAGAAACTAATACCGTAATACTAGCTAACCACAATCATGCAAAACCAGTCAGAGTGCGAGGAAAATTCATAGTGTGTCAAAGTTCAACCAAAGGCATAGTGTGTGGAAGGTCATAGTTGTTGAGGTTAAAGTGGTGTAGCGTTCAAGAACCTGATGGTTGGTGGGAAGAAGCTATTCTTGAAGCTGGTGGAAACGGTTTCCAGCCTCCTGTACCTTCATCCAAGTTATTGATATAGATTATAAACAGCTGATACCCAAGCTCTGGCCCCCGTGACACCCCACCAGCTACTGACTGCCACACTCCACTCCATGCCCATAGGTTTACGGTGAAGAGGAAAATATTCAATAGGAATCTGAGGGGTGACTTTTTCACACAAAGGGTGGTGGATACATGGAACAAGCTGCTAGAGGAGATAGTTGAGGCAGGGATTATCCCAACATTTAAGAAGCAGTTAGGCAGATACATGAATAGAACAGGTTTGGAGGGATATGGATAAATGCTGGCAGGTGGGACTACTGTAGCTGGGACATTTTGGCCGGTGTGGGCAAGTTGGGCTGAAGGGCCTATTTCCACACTATATCACTCTATGCCTATATATCGCACCCCAATCAATGTGTTCTTCCATTAATGGTCATGGGCACCATTTGAATTTGTGCTCATAAGATCATAAGTGATAGGAGCAAAATTAGGCCATTCGGCCCATCAAGTCTACTCCGCCATTCAATCATGGCTGATCTATCTCCTAACCCCATTCTCATGCCTTCTCCCCATAATCTCTGACACCCGTACTGTACTGGATAAGCTGAGTACAGATACCTAAGGGTTCAAAACACTCAGGTTATTAGTTACAACTATATTATAACCCAACAACCATCTGTTTCATGTCCAGGGATATAGGTGAGCTTAATGCCTGTTTCCATACTGTGTGATTTTATAATTCTACTAGACCAAGTGGACCCGTTGGGCCCAAATCTCTCCTGCATTGGTGCAGCACCCTGTCCTCCGTCCTCCCCTCTCTCCCCAAATCCCCCTCTCCCTTCTCCCCCACTCCCTCCTTCCCCCCTCCCTCTCTCCTCCCCTCCCCCTCCCCTCCTTTTAAACTTAAAAATGTGAATAACTTTAAAAATATAACACCAATTTCAATAAAACTACTTGCATTATCACTAAAGTGACAACGGTGAGTAAGGTGGGCCTAAAATTGTCGCGCTGTCTTGTATCGTTTTGGCTGAAGTTCAGTCACAAACAAGATAACAAACGAGAGTTTTAGTATATAGATGAGAAAGGCATAGAGCGGCCTAACAGAATGGGTCTTTCCAGGTATATTATGGAAGTGAGTACCTTTATCCCAGAAGAAGTCACATGCAGAAAGATAGAGACCCAAGGTATTGTAGGTTAGTTTAGTTTAGTTTAGTTTATTATTGTCACATGCACCGAGGTACAGTGAAAACCTTTTGTTTGCATGCTATCCAGTTAGAGAAAAGCAGGTGCTGGTTAACAAAAAAACCCCACAAAGTGCTGGAGTAACTCAGAGGGTTACGCAGCATCTCTGGAGAACATGGATCAGTGACCTTTTGTGATCTGTGGTCTTCTTCATACTGATTGTGGTGGTGGTGGAGGGGTGTTGGAGGAAAGGAGGTGGGACTTTGTCTCACACCTTCTGTTACTTCACCTCAACTCTGGTCTTTGTCCAACCATCTGCATATCACCTGCACCAACCTATTATGTGCCAGGCTTTGTCCAGTCCCTCCTCTCTTCCAGTTTACTCCCCCCCCCTCTCCCCACCCACCACAACGAGTCTGAAGAAGGGTCCCCATCCGAAATATCACCTTTCAATGTTCTCCAGAGATGCTGCTTGGCCCAGGAGTCATTCCAGTACTTAGTGTCTTTATCTGCAGAATGTGGAGGAAGAAACTGCAGATGCTGGTTTAGACACAAAAAGCTGGAGTAATTTAGCGGGTCAGGCAGCATCTCTGGAGAAAAGGAATAGGTAATGCTTGATCCAAGCTGGCAATAAGCATTGAGCAGGTCACAGAGATTCCCCAGGCAGGATGTAGAACTTGGAATTTTGATTCATAAGTAAAGCAAAAGTGTGACTGTAAAGTAAAGTAAAGCAAAAGTGTGACTGTTTTCAGTCGTATAGAAATGCCCTAAATGATACTGGTTACTTTTCAACAAATACATTTCCTTATAAGAAAACGCTTGGCAATGAGTTTAAACAGTGTTGTCCAATGGAATTTGTTGGCAAGTAGCAGGTGTCAACACTGCACTAACCTTCGCAGAAAATAGCTTGCATTCACACACAAACTACAGATAAATGTGCTTCACATGTGGCTATTTACTTACCAAACATCCACCACCATTCAGCAACCACAGTAATCGAAAAACACCTGCATACTCTGCTTTTTGTCATGCCACTTAATAAACAAGTACAAGGAAATGTTAAAATACACACACACACACATGCCATCTTGAGTGAGTGTTGTGATCACGTGGACAATAATGATGTTTGGGACTCATTCTTCATTACCTAATCAGGACTGCAATTCCATCATCTGGATTCCCAATTAGTTAAGTGTGGTCGCCGTTAACGTATTGGAATCGCCTGAGTTATGGGACTGTAATTCAATAGACTGATTGAGACGGTGCTTAACACTGAATGAGAGAGGAAAAGGCTCAAACGGTTCAGAAATGTCGCAGTATAGAGGGCTGACTTACAGCAAGATCAATCCCAATTATTTGCAACTCACTTGCAATTGTCTGTTAATTTTGTTTAATTTTTGTTGTCTAGTCATTTGCATTGGAAGGCCAATAATTTAGTGAACTCTTTGTGTTACTTAATAGTCATTGGCACAGAAACAGACCATAACTCAACGGGCAAAACCTAATCGCACACTTTGAATTTGTGCTTATTGAAACTATGGGCACCATATCTGAGCCACTTTGGGCACCAGACCTGAGGATAGATGTGCTGGCTCTGGAGAGGGTCCAGAGGCAATTTACAAGAAAAATCCCAGGAATGAGTAGATTAACATATGATGAGCGTTTGTCGGCACTGGGCCTGTACTCGCTGTCATTTAGAAGAATGAGGGGAGACCTCATTGAAACGTACAGAATAGTGAAAGGATTGGATAGAGTGGATGTGGAGAGGATGTTTCCACTAGTGGGAGAGTCCAGGACTAGGGGTCTTAGCCTCAGAATTAAAGAACATTCTTTTAGGAAAGAGATGAGGAGGAATTTCTTCAGTCAGAGGTTGGTGAATCTGTGGAATTATTTGCCACAGAAGGCTGTAGAGGCGGTCAGTGGATACATTTAAGGCAGAGATAGATAGATTCTTGATTAGTACAGGTGTCAGAGGTATGGGGAGAGGGCAGGAGAATGGGGTTCGGAGGGAGAGATAGATCAGCCATGAGATTTGATGGGCCAAATGGCCTAATTCTGCTCCTATCACTTATGATCTTATGCCGTTCTTTTGCACCACTGAACAGGCACAAACGAAAAAAATGTGTTTGTATCAGGAGCAGAATTTCTAGCATAATCTTTGTTATTCATTTTTACTCCAGCTTTAAATTACTTCCTCTCTATGATAGAATCACCTCTTATCAGAAAGAATCTATATACTGAAACTCTCATTTGTTTGTTTGTTTGTTCCTGAACTACAACCAAAACGGTACACGATAGCACGACAATTTTAGGCCCACCTTACTCACCGTTGTCCTTTTGGTGCTAATGGAAGAAGTTTCATTGAAATCGGTGTTATATTTTTAAAGCTATTCACATTTTAAAGTTTAAATCCATCTCCTGGGGAGAGAGGGGGAGGGAGGGAGGGGTGGAGGAAGGGTGCAGGGAGGATAAGGGTGGTTGAGGGAGATGGTGGGGGGGAGGAGAGGGAGGGGAGGGAGAGGAGAGGGGGAGGGAGGAGAGGGGGAGGGAGGGGGGGAGGGAGGGAGGAGGGAAAGGAGAGGGGGAGGGAGGAGAGGGGGAGGGAGGAGAGGGGGAGGGAGGAGAGGGGGAGGGAGGAGAGGGGGAGGGAGGAGAGGGGGAGGGAGGAGAGGGGGAGGGAGGAGAGGGGGAGGGAGGAGAGGGGGAGGGAGGAGAGGGGGAGGGAGGGAGGGGAAGGGATGGGAGGGGGAGGGGAGGGGGAGTGGGAGGGGGAAGGGAGGAGGGTGGGGGAGGGGAGGGATGGGAGAGGGAATGGGAGGGGGAGGGAGGGAAGGGGGGGATGGGAGGGGGGAGGGGGAGGGGGAGGGGAGGAGAGGGTTCTACACCAATGTAGGAGAGGTCTAGTTGCATCTAATCTTCACTAGCAGGTCTAAAAGTGAAGGATAATTTCATGAATGATTCAAGTTTTAGGAGCTGGGGCAAATGGAAAGAATTTGTGTAATTCTGCAATCCTGGCGTATGGATATCAAACTTAATTACATATCTTTTCTTACATCTGCAAAGGTACTTTGCTTTTCGTTTAGTTATATCGTAGCACCAATTTTTGCACAGCAGATTTTCATTGAAGTTATTTGTTGAAAGTGAGCTGATAAAGTTTCAAGTCAGATTCATTATCTCATCACCAGCTCTAATGTCAACAGATCGTAGGTGCTATGTGGCTCCGTTATCAGTACTCAGTCGGTCTGACAGCACTCCTCAGAAGGCTGAGAGTCTGAACCTCATACTTAGGGTGAGTTATCTTGGCCGATACAACAGCGCAGCACTGAAAGACAGTGACACCGCAGGTATCAAGATGTTTAAGGCATTCCAATCCATTGCTGCACACTGGATGTGATGCCACTGACTGACTGGGCCCGGAAAGCAAAGAAATTTAGCAAAGAAATGTCCCCGTCCTGGCTTGTCTTTGGAGGTTCGATGGAGGTCAGAGCTGTGCTGGGATGTATTTGTTGCCCTGCTCTGCGATGTGTTAGCCAGGACTCAGAAATAGCACTCTCCTCTGTCAGCAAGTTCTGGTGCTTGCTGATACTCTTCAACAGTACTGAAAGGAGTCCAGTGTGTGAGCTGAGGTCTCTAGGATCAGAAGATGAAATGAAAAAGCTGGCCCACCTTACAATAGTCCCCATGGCACAAACTAGAAAATTGTCGATGAGATCTCCCAATATCCCAGTTAAAGGTTATATTGCAAACAAAGTCACCAAAACTCGGTGGGCCAGGCAGCATCTGTGGAGGGAATGGATAGGTGACGTTTCTTGGTTTGGATTTTGAAACCTCTTCAAAGGCTACTTTGGACAACGTTCTCCTCCATTCTCGTTCGAAAGTTCCATGAGACCCTCTCTCACTGCTCTCCCTTTGCAATCCTGCTGTGCGAACAAGTTCTGACTCAGACACCCGAGTACAGCCACATGTATCCACCTATCACTTGCCTACAACTTTGTCCTGCCCCCGCCTCTCTTTTCCAGCTTTCTCTCCATGAAGAATGGTCCCGTCCCGAAACATCACCTATCCATTTCCCTCCACAAATGTTGCCTGACCCTCTGACTCACTCCAACACGTTTCTGTTTTGCTCAAGATTCCAGCACCTGTATGTCCTGAGCCTCCACTGAGAGAAGTTTAAACAAGTTGAACATATACTGCTGTTTGTATGAACAAGGGGTGTATACATCAATTACCATGATGTCTCTTATTATAATAATGCCTACCTGTCAATGTGTTTAATTGGGTTTGACGTCTTTGGGACATTCTGGGCAAGTTTAAGTCATTTCATAGATGCGGCTTCTGTGTTTCTTTGGTGCACAACATTCTCCGTCCTTGGGCACAATAAGGTTGGTTCTATTGCATTGTCCTCAGGTCTGAGCCATTGACAATGGTTCAATAACAATGGCAGCACAGCGATGCATATGCCTTGGATGCTGACTGTGTGGAGTTTGCTATGACCACATGGGTTTTGCCCCGGGTGCTCCAGTTTCCACCAACATCCTGAAGATATGCAGACTGTGAGGTTAAACGACCAGTGTAGCCGTGTAGCAAGTTTGTAGCCGAGTAGCAGAATCTGGAGAGGGTTAATGGAAAAGTAGGAAGAATTTTAAAAATGGGATGAATATTAAGACACAAGGACTTGCAGGTGCTGAAATCCTGAGTAAACCACGAACTGCTGGAGGAAGCCAGTGGGTCAGGCAGCACCTATGGGGAGGATGGATTGGTGATGTTTATCTTCGGGACCCCTCTTCAATCTGATTATAGTAATGGGAGAAAGCTGGAAAAGAGGAGGGATCAGGACAAAGCCTGGCAAGTGATAGGTGGACACAGATGAGGGAGGGGGAGGGGGGGGGGTTGATTGGCAGATTGGTGGACTAAGACCAGAAATTCAGCATGCAAGTACAGCAGGCAGTGAAGAAAGCTAATGGCATGTTGGCCTTCATTGCAAGGGGAATTGAGTTTAAGAGCAAGGAGGTCATACTGCAGTTGTACAGGGCCCTGGTGAGACCACAACTGGAGTATTGTGTGCAGTTTTGGTCTCCTAATTTGAGGAGGGACATTCTTGCTATTGAGGGAATGCAGCGTAGACTCACCAGGATGGCAGGACTGACATATGAGGAAAGAATGGGTCGGCTGGGCTTGTATTCACTGGAATTTAGAAGGATGAGAAGGGATTGTATAGAAACATATAAAATTCTTAAGGGATTGGACAGGCAAGATGCAGGAAAAATGTTCCCCATGTTGGGGGAGTCCAAAACCAGGGGTCACAGTTTAAGAATATGGGATAGGCCATTTAGGACTGAAATTAGAAAAAAACATTGTCACCCAGAGAGTTGTGAATCTGTGGAATTCTCTGCCACAGAAGGCAGTGGAGGCCAATTCACTGTATGTTTTCAAGAGAGAATTAAATTTAGTTCCTCTGGCTAACTGAAATCAAGGGATATGGGGGAAATGCAGGAACAAAGGGAGGGATGTCGGTAGAAGGGGACAGGGGAGGGGGAATAAAAGGGGTGGAATAGTGTGAGAAATCCAACCAAGTTGGATGGGGGGGGGGGGGAGCTTTTGGGCAGAGGAAAGAGAGACAAGGTATGGGATGGGTGTTACCTAAAATTGAACACTTCACTCTTCACATCGGTGGGTTGCAAGCTACCCAAGTGGAACATGAGGTGCTATTCCTTCAGTTTGCGTGTGGCCTCAGCCTGGCAATGGAGGAGGCCCAAGACAAAAGGGTCAGTACGGAATTGGGAAAGGGGAGGAGTTAAAGTGGTTGGCAACCGGGAGATCCAGCAGGCCTTGGCGGACCGAGCGCAAGTGTTCGGCGAAACGTTTGCCAAATGTAATATGGGTGTGAATGGGTGGTCGATGTTCTCCATGGACGCGGTGGGTGAAAGGGTCTATTTCTGTGATTTAAAAACACTTGAGGAGGAACATGGTGGATAGGAACGATTTCGAGGGATAAGGGCTGTACTCATGCAACCTTGGCAATCTCCACCACTGTGAGATGTACAGCACGGCCTGGTTATAAAGGTCAGATTTAAGGCAAATTTCTGTTGGATTTCACCAGTTGTTACAACATGGATACTTTGAGATCAAAATTTGAGACATATACTTAAGATCTGGTTACTCTGTGATCTAGTTAATCTAATGTTCCTCTGAGTCATGCTCATGTGAAGTATATCGCTGCATTTTATATTGGGGTTGAAGAATGAAGCTGCTTGCAATCCGTTTAAAAGAATTCTATTTTGATTTCAATAGACAATAGACAATAGGTGCAGGAGGAGGCCATTCGGCCCTTCGAGCCAGCACCGCCATTCAATGTGATCATGACTGATCATTCTCAATCAGTACCCCGTTCCTGCCTTCTCCCCATACCCCCTGACTCCGCTATCCTTAAGAGCTCTATCTAGCTCTCTCTTGAATGCTTCCTCTCTTTCATTGCCACTATCTCAGTTCCTGGTACCATATTTTATTTACTAAAGCATAGTCCCGATTATTTTGAAGCTGCAGATCGATATTTTGCATTAGGTTTAGCAACAGAAACTGTTACTATAACTATTGCAGTGTACACTACGTAAAAGGAGCAGATAGTTGGTTTCATGAGTTCCTTAAAGCATAACCACCGTGTGTCAACATACTACTGATTTACAACGTTCCAATAATACATTTATTTTTTGTGGCGAAGTTGCACGCTTGTTTGTGCAGTAGGTGTCAGAATTAATCAACAGAGTGCAACATGTCCCTCAAGTGTCCATTGCCATAATATGAGTGTTGCCCTGCACAATAAAAGCAGACTTACTGTGAACTGTAGTTCAGGGTAGCAGAGCTGCTAGAGCTGCTGCCTCACAGTGTCAGAGACCCAGGATCGCAACATAGAAAATAGGTGCAGGAGTGGGCCCCTTTGGCCCTTCGAGCCAGCACCGCCATTCAATATGATCATGACTGATCATCTACAATCAGTACCCCGTTCATGCTTCTTCCCCATATCCCTTGATTTCTTTAGCCCCAAGAGCTCAATCTAACTCTCTCTTGAAAACATCCAGGGAATTGGCCTCCACTGCCTTCTGTGGCAGAGAATTCCACAGATTCACAACTCTCTGGGTGAAAAGGTTTTCCCCCATCTCAGTCCTAAATGGTCTACCCCTTATTCTTAAACTGTGACCCCTGGTTCTGGCCACCCCCAACATGGGGAACATTTTCCCTGCATCTAGCCTGTATCAATCCTTTAAGAATTTTATGTGTTTCTATAAGGGTTCAAACGTGACTTTGGCTATTGTCAGTATGGAGTTTTCATGCTCTCCCTGTAACCGCGTGGGCTTCCTCCGTGTGCTCTGGTTTCCGCCCACATCTCAAAGACGTGAGGGTGTGTTGGTTAATTGTCCTCTGTATATTGTCCCTAGTGTGGAGGGAGTGGATAAAAAAGTGGAATACCATCGAACCAATGTGAACGGGTGATCGATGGTCAGTATGGACTCAGTGGGCCGAAGGGCCTGTTACCATGCTATATTTCTAAATTAGACCATTAGAGGACAGCAATTTCACCTATGGATAATGTAGACGATGCCAAGAACAATTACTTTACCATGATTTGTTCAGTGAGGAACAGTGGGCAAAACCCTATGTACAGCAATATATTGCAGACTGTGATATAATTTCAACAAAACAATAAACTTATTAAAAATTGTGGATTTTTGGTGAGTTTTCCCCCCACTTTTATTGTGGCCCTTCAAGCCTGTCATGTTAACAGAGGGAATAGAGCGATATGGATCATGTGTAGGCAGAGGAGATCATTTTAATGATCATAGACGCAAAAAGCAGGAGTAACTCAGCAGGTCAGGCAGCATCTCTGGAGAGAAGGAATGGGTGACGTTTCGGGTCGAGACCCTTCTTCAGACTCCTGACTCTACATTCCTTCTCTCCAGAGATGCTGCCTGTGCCGCTGAGTTACTCCAGCTTTTTGTGTCTATCTTCGGTTTAAACAGCATCTGCAGTTCCTTCCTACACATTTTAATCATCATGCTCGCCACAGAAATTGTGAGCGGAAGGGCCTGTCCCTGTGCTGCACTATTCTATGATTTAATGGCTCATTACCATCCAGACCTCTCTCTTCGCTAAGACCTAACTCACCCCTTAGAACCCCAAGCATCCTACACCCTGTCACACCAACCATTGCTCCCTTGCGATTGTCCCCCCATTTGAGATTTTGACCCAATGATGGCAGCAATGGCAGGGTGCATGAAGAATATGACCAACCTAGATATCACCTATTTGCCAGCAATTCCTTGTGGGGCAGCAGCTCTAGTGTAATACTTTACTTTCCCCTTACCCTTCCACATCTCTATGTCTCCCTCTCCCCTGACTCTCAGTCTGAAGAAGGGTCTCGACCCGAAACCTCACCCATTCCTTCTCTCCATAGATGCTGCCTGACCCGCTGAGTTACTCCAGCATTTTGTGTCTACCTTAAGTGATAGGTGGATATAGGTGAGGGGAGATTTGATTGGCAGATGGGTAGAGTAAGTGACAAAGGCCAGAGGTGAAAAGGAGACAACATTGTGTTAGATAAGGAGAGAAGTGAAATATAAAGCCGCATGTAGTGATGTGGGTGGAAGTCAAAATAGTTACCTACTGTTAAATGTTACACCCTTGACTTCAAAGCCATTGTCTCAGTTACCCAATTACTCAAATTTCTTTATCATGGTGTCTAGTGATGGCCCAAGACCGAAATTCAGCTCATTCTGTTATTTAATTACTTCCTTTGTGTCGCTTCCATTAATCAGTCTACGTTTTGAACACCTTCCAGAAAAAAAAAACTTTTTCCCTGTCAATATTTTCTTTTGAGAACACTTTCACAGCTGAAGCTGCTCTGAAATGGGCTTTGTAAGTACTAACTGTGGGCAAGAGCGTGTTGTTAAAACTGCTACACCCGCCAATCTAACTCCGACATGACTTTTTGCAGCCAGCACTGGGAGAGGGGGGGGTGGGGAGGGGAACGACGACGACGACACGTTTGTTCCAAGAGTTCAGATCAGACTCGAGTGCTGATCTTAATAGCACGTTTGTTTGTTTGTGATGTTTACTTTTCTGCATTATCTGGAAGGTGGGTGTTGCGTGTAAAACAGGGTTGTGCGCTGTGCACGAGCCAGTGAAGTTTTCGTCCATTGAAACATTGCAAGAGTGTGCAATGAAAACCATTCCTGTTTTTTTTTTTGTACCAGAGTTAAACCCAGGCGCTGTTTTGAGGGAGGAAGGTGCATTATTGTACAAAATCAGCCCTGCTCTTAAGAGACTCTGTCTCGGTATTTGGGTGCCTCGAGGTTTCAAGTGCAAAGGGAGGGAGGGAGGGAAGCCACTTCACAATTTGAGTTTGTGGTCAAAAATTCACAATTGAGTTTGTGGTCAAAAATTCACAATTGAGTTTGTGGCCCGGGCTCGGCGGAGCGCTCGCTGCTTGGTGAGCGGGCAGGACATTCGAGTCGACTTGGAAAGACGCCAGCAACACCATGAATGACATCAGCGCCATTCCAAAGTCCTGCTCCGTTTCCTTTTCCTGCGAAGCATCAAAAATTTTGCTCGCGTTTTGGTCAGGACTGCTGCTTCCCAACAAGACCTTTTATAACGCTCTTGTAGGCAAGAATCAATTGGCATTGCCCCCCCCCCCTCCCCTCCCTCTGTTGCATTTGATGTTCTTAAACGCAGTCAGACCATATGAAAGTGCATTGCATTTTATTTATTTTTATATGTTGGTGCATATCTCCCTCCTGTCATTCCCGTTCCCTCCCTCTCTCCTTCACTTTCCCCTCCCCTTCATTCCTCATCACCTCATCGCCTCTCTCCCTTCCTCCTTTTTAGCCCCTCCCTCTTTCCCCTCTCCTTTCCCACCTCCCCCTTTTATCCCTCTCTTTCTCTTTTTTATCCCTCTTCTTTCCTTATCGCTCCCTCCGTCTTCCCATTCCTTTTTATCCCGCACTCCCTCACTTTTACCCCTTTCCCTCCATCCCTTTTACCCCCTCCCCCTCCATCCCTTTTATCCCCCTCCATCCCTATTATCCCCCTCTCCCTCCTTTTATCCGCCTCTCCCTCCTTTTATCCCTCTCCTTCCCTCCTTTTACCCTCCTCTCCCTCCTTTTACCCCCTCTCCCTCCTTTTATTCCCCTCATTCCCCCCTCTCCCTCCCTTTTATCCCCTCATTCCCCCCCTCTCCCTCCCTCTCCCTCCCTTTTATCCCCCTCCCCCTTTTATCCCCCTCATTCCCCCCTCCCTTTTATCCCCCTCTCCCTCCATTTTATCTTCCTCATTCCCCCCTCTCCCTCCCTTTTATCACCCTCATTCCCCCTCCGGGTAGAGGGAGAGGGATGGGGAGATCGGTCCGCGCCTCCAGCCAATGAGGGGAAGCGGGGGAGGGGTGGGGGCATGGGAAGGAGGACGGGGAGAGAGGGGGATAAAAGGAGGGAGGGGGGTGGGCGTGATCTGTCCGTGCCTCCAGCCTATGAGGGGGAGTGAGTGAGGAGGGAGTGAGGGTGGGCGGTATCTATCCGCGCCTCCAGCCAGTGTGGGGAGTGAGGGTCGGGAGTGAGGATGGGGAGTGAGGGGGAGGGAGTGGGGGGTGTGGGCGCCTCCAGCCTGTGAGGGGGTGTGGGTGGGGAGTGAGGGGGTGGGGAGTGAGGGGGTGTGGGTGGGGAGTGAGGGGGTGTGGGGGGGGGAGTGAGGGGGTATGGGTGGAAGGGCGCCTCCAGCCAGTGAGGGGGGGGGTGTGTGTGGGGGGGAGTGAGGGGGTGGGGAGTGAGGGTGTGGAGGAGTGAGGGTGTGGGTGCCTCCAGCCAGTGAGGGGGTGTGGGTGGGGAGTAAGGGTGTGGGAGTGAGGGTGTGGGGAGTGGGAGGGTAGGCGCCTCCAGCCAGTGTGGGGAGTGAGGGAGGGTGGGGTCGTGTGGGTGGGTGGGCGCCTCCAGCCAGTGCGGGCGGATTGGCTACAGTGCGGGGAGTGAGGGTGGGTCGGGGGAGTGAGGGTGGGTCAGGGGTGTGAGTGTGTGGCTGGGGAGTGAGGGTGTCGGTGGGGAGTGAGGGTGTGGGGGGGGTGTGTGGGCGCCACCAGCCAGTGGGGAGTGAGGGGGTGTGGGTGGGTGGGTGTGTGGGCGCCTCAAGCCAGTGCGGGCGGATTGGCTACAGTGCGGGGAGTGTGTATGGGGAATGAGGGGGTGTGGGTGTGTGGAGAGTGGGTGTGTGTGTGGGCGCCTCCAGCCAGTGTGGGGAGTGAGGGGGTGTGGGAGTGAGGGTGTGAGTGGGGGGTGAGGATGGGTGTGTGGGCGCCTCCAGCCAGTGCGAGCGGATTGGCTACAGTGAGGGTGGGGAGTAAGTGAGGGTGGGGGGGAGTGAGGGTGGGTGTGTGGGCGGATGGGTGTGTGGGCGCCTCCAGCCAGTGTGGGGAGTGAGGGGGTGGGGTGTGTGTGGGTGTGTGTATGGGTGGGGTGTGTGGGTGTGTGTGGGCGCCTCCAACCAGTGCGGGCAGATTGGCTACAGTGCGGGGAGTGTGGGTGGGGTGTGTGTGAGGGTTGGTAGTGAGGGTGTGGGGTGGGTAGTGAGGGGGTGTGTGTGAGGGTGGGTAGTGAGGGTGTGTGGTGTGAGTGTGGGCGCCTCCAACCAGTGCGGGAGGATTGGCTACAGTGAGGGGGTGGGGTGTGTGTGTGGGTGTGTGAGTGTGGGTGGGGGAGTGTGGGGGGGGGGGGGTGTGTGGGGTGGTGAGTGTGTGTGTGAGGGTGTGTGTGTGAGTGGGCGCCTCCAGCCAGTGCGGGCGGATTGGCTACAGTGCGGGGAGTGAGGGTGGGTAGTGAGGGTGGGTAGTGAGGGAGGGTGGGAGTGTGTGTGGGTGGGGTGTGTGTGTGTGTGTATGGGTGGGGTGTGTGTGTGTGTGTGTGTATGGGTGGGGTGTGTGTGGGGAGTGAGGGAGGGTGGGTGTGGGGGTGTGTGTATGGGTGGAGTGTGTGGGGGGAGTGAGGGAGGGTGGGAGTGTGTGTGTATGGGTGGAGTGTGTGTGGGGAGTGAGGGAGGGTGGGTGTGTGTGTGTGTGGGGAGTGTGTGTGAGTGGGCGCCTCCAGCCAGAGTGCGGGCGGATTGGCTACAGTGCGGCGGCTACAATGTATCGGCGGGCGGGCGGGGTGAGGGTGAGCGGGGCTGTGATTGGCCGAGAGCGCCGCCCGTCTGCTACATGTGGCCCCTCCCCCCGCGCGATGACGCGGAGCCTCGTCCCCGGTGCCGCCGCCGCCGCCGCCCGCCTCCCCCTGTACACTCCACTCTATTCTACCCCCCTTTCCTCCAGCCCCCCACCCCCCCCCTCACACACACACACACACCCCCCCCCTCGCCGCCGCAGCAGCGTTGGTCGCGGTGGAGAGTTTGTAACTCATTTGTCCGCTCTCCCCGGATGTTGGCGCAGGGATATGTGCCCGCCTCACAATGTGATGATCATGTTGAAGAGGGTAAATATGTCGGCCGCTGGGAATGCATCTGCTACAGTCTAGCACCATTGCAATGAGATAGCCCTGCGTGTGCGCCGGGGGGTGTCCGACTGTCGGCCGGGGGGGCAGATTAAACCGAGGGGCTGGAAGGAGTTTGAACCCCTCTTTTCCCTCCTTCCCCTCCCTCCCCTCCTTTCCCTCCTTCCCTCCCTCCCTCCCTCATTTTTAATGCTGGCTTTCGGATGCTCGCCGAAGAGGTAAACAAACGGGGGAGCATGTACTTTTTTTATTGTTGCAGCAGAGCAGAAAGTTGTGTGAGCGCCCACGGGTAATGAAGTGTGGAGCTGGCTTTTTTTTTTGTTGGGGGGGGGGTGGGTTGGAAGAGAGAGAGAGAGGCGAGGCGTAGCTGGGGAAGCGATGGTTAGTGATAGAGTTAGAGGGAGGAGGGAGAGAGAGAGAGGGGGGGGGGGGGTCTCTGGCCAAAGTGCTGCCCCCCCCCCTCTCCCTCTCTCCCACACAGTTGTTGTGCAGATAAGTGGATTTTGCTGCTGCTTTTTTTTTTCTCCTCCCCTCAATGCCCGAAGTTGTTTGTAGCCACTCTGGCACATGCAGTAATGTTGCTGGAAGCTAATGGTCGGGGTCTGGATTAATGCAGCCCAGCAGAGAGGCTGAACAATTCACAGCAGTCCCATAAACTTTTTTTTTTTTTATGATTATAAAAAAATATATATTATTTAACACCCAAGTCAGAGTTAGCCGCCTTTTACTTTACCCAGATCCATCAACAATTTGACTTTTTTTTCCCCCAAAAACAAACACAAAAAAAAAGATGATCTTGTTCCTGCACTTCTTGTTCATGTTTGCATTTTGGTTTTTTAAAAATTAAATATATATAAAATGGGAAAGCACTCTTTCCCCCTTAACTTTGAAGTCAAGGCGATTTTTTTGAATCTCGTGATTAACATCACGGTGTGGCGGTCAAGGATAGTAAGGTTTGCTTTCCATTTCTTTTTTTTTTAACCTTTCTTTAGGGGTGTTTTAATTTGTCAAAATGAATCCTCAGCAGCGAATGGCAGCCATAGGGACGGACAAAGAGCTCAGCGACTTGCTGGATTTCAGTGCGGTAAGAATTATGGCGGTGTACCGTGTATTTGTGACCGATATATTTTGTTGCGGGATTGCTGCTTTACTGTAATTATGCAATAGTCACTTGAGAGTAACCAGTTTGATTTGCTATTACTGGTATTACAGTGATTAGTATTTGTATTTTTCAGTTGAGAGCAGATCCTGGAATGGTAATACCAGTTGGCGGTGATACTGACAGACATTCAGTCCTGTACTTCTTTGGCAAAAAAAAAAAAAGACCCTTTTGTTTCCAAATTCTTTTTTTATAAACGGTGTTTAATCCTAGGGAATCGGTGTTGCAAGATCGTAATACAGTTGAAGTAATTACCCGGAGTGCGAATGGTGCACTTTTGAGTCGAGTTCATAGACTTGCACTGTGGAACTAGTGTGAAATTGAGTGGCTTAGCTGTGGGTTTAATTAATTTGATTAACGGACACAAATTGTTTTTGTTTTTTGTTATATAAAAAAAAAAACCCCCACACACAACAATTGCGGTATTGTTGACCAAACTGAATTTTGGAAAATACTTGACCAAGACTGTTGCAAAATCCTTTATTCAAGTGACACTTTATTCTTTATTTCTTAGATGTTTTCCCCGCCTGCCTCTAATGGAAAAAATCGACCAACCACGTTAGGAAGTAACCAGTTCGGGGGAACAGGTACGGTGCGCTCTTATTTTGCAGTGGGCACAGTGTATTATGTCAGTGAATTGTAATGTGGCACGGTTTATACGCTCAGGCTGCGAATCTGCTCTGAACTGTACGGAGGTTGCAAGTTGAAAGAACTGGGTCTGCTTTAGGGGTATAAAATCAACGTATGTGGGTTTTTTAAAAAAAGGGAACTGCATAGTTATTCATAGTTGAGACATCAGTGGGGAATGTGAAATGGAGTAAGCTATCTTGGAAAACAGCCTGAGGGGGTTTTACTGAACTAATGAAAAAAAGCAATGGTTTGACGAACAAAAAAAAAAGATAATCATAGGAATTATGTAGGGTTTTTTTTCCCCTGTTATATTTTGCCATCTTGTTGGATAAAATCCAACATCAATAGAGATTTTTCACTCCATCTATATCGTCTTTCATTCCGAATGGTAGTCAAAACATCTGCTATTCTCGTGGAAACTGCTTTTTTTTTTTTTTTGCTTGGCTGTGGGCATCTTGTCCAATGATTCATTGTGTGCGTGTGTTCCTGTTAGAAAAGTCGCCCAACTTTGTTTTGAACATAATGCATTGTGCCTTGACACCAGTATTTCAATATCACTGTTATGATGCAGCATGATTAATTTCTATACGAATGGTTGCACACTTGTACTAGTAATTTAGTGTGCAAGATTTATGACTCTTAACCTGTCTTTGGCTCTGACTTTAGTGAATCAGATGGATTAAACGGTTTTAAAACCCCATCTAGTTTGTTGCTTAAAGCTGAAGTAAAATCCCCATTTTAAGATGCAACCTTCGTGTTGACTTACCTCCCTGAGTTGGCAACTCTGGTTATTGTTAGTTATACATATAATTTGTGTTTTTCAGAGTAAAACAGAGTAATATCATGAGTATTAGGATGGAGTGTATATTTTAAAGCGGGCACCACTATGCATGAAAGCGAAAATGTATAGCTCAAATGTGAAAAGTTTTTAAGCTTCGAAAATTACAAGCATGTTTAAAAAAAAATAAAAAATGTATGCTGCAAAGAATATTGAGCATTGTCATTAATTGTTTACAGGCATTTGGAAATCTCCAATGGTTTGGGGGGGGGGGGGGGTGGAAGAGAGGATAGCATTTTCCTGTATTTCCAGTTGCACTATTTAATTGTAGTACTTGAATTATGAAATTGCTTTAAAGCTTTTGATTTTTTTTTTTTGAGAGGATGCGGAGCAAAAGTGAATCACTTCCTGCCAAGTATAAATGATTCCCTAAATTTAAGCACTAATAAATTAGTCGGCATACATGTTTATTAAAATGCTCCTGGATTGTGTTCAACTCGTTCCTTTCTTTTGTCCGCTTTCTACTTTTTCTTTTCTACGTGCCTCTTTCTCTCTCACCAAGGGGGGAAAAAACAAGCATTTGCGTACAAAAGTGATGTTGAGATAGAGGTGTAATTCAATCAGTTTTTGGCTTATGTCTTGAACCAAAGCAGAAAAGCCTGAAGAGTTTGTGAAAGCCTGTTGAATCTAGAGATTGAATTACGGCCTTTTAGTCCCTGCACAGCATCTGTCGTTTTGTATTAATGTGGTTTGTTAATTTTAAGTTATTTTAATATTATAGCTATGGTCTGTCGATCTCTGCAGGGGGAAGAATTTTATCAATACTTTTCTTGTTAGTGAGATTGTAGAAAACTTATTGAGAAGAAGGCAGTTGAAAACCTAATCCCAGCACACACTCGGGCCATAGTCTTGACAGGTTGCTGCTCCTCAAGTGAACATCCGAGTACATTTTGGTTTAGCGTGGAAACCGGCCCTTCAGCCCACCGAGTCCACACCAGCTAATAATCACCCAAACACTAGTTCTATCCTTCACACTAGGGTCAATTGACAGAAGCCTAACACCAACAAATGTGGGAGGAAACTGGAGCACTCGGAGAAAACCTGCGTGGTCGCAGAGAGAGCGTAGAAACTTCTTGCAGGCAGCACCCGTAGTCAGGATCGAACCCTGGGGCTCTGGCACTGTAAGGCAGCAACTCTACTGCTGCGCCACTGTGCTGCCCTACTGAAATGCACTGAAAATCTTTTAAAAGATTTCTGTCTCCACCATCTTTTCTTGGACTGAGTTCCAGTGGTCACATTACTTGGTAATCCAGAAGCTAGGACTAATGTTCTGTACCACAAGTTCAATACCACAAAGACAGCTGTAGGGATTTGAACTCATTTAGTGATAAAGAAGTCTTGCAGTGACCACGAAGTGTTGCAGCAAGCCGCCATCTTTGCCCCTTCTTGCTTGTAGGTGACTCCAAGCTCTCAATGTGGTTAACTCTTGAGTGTTCTCTAAAACTGCCTAGCGGGCTGTTCCGCTTAAGGGCTTCAAGGAATGGGATGCAAATGCTGGCTTTGCCAGAGAAATCACCATTCCAACAGGAGTGAGGTGTTTTTAAAGGAAATCCTTCCAATTTACTCCATCCTGATGCTCCTTACTGAGGTGTATACCGTTGAGTCTCCCCTCTACCTGATGATCTGTTCCAGTAAACATCCCACTTTGGGTACCCCAGTGGAGCAACAGGTAGTGCCACTCTCTGGGTTGCCGTCTGGACTTGGGTGTTGGGTACTTAATGGTTCTTGTAAGATGGCTGATTTAAAAAGTTGAGAATACGTGCTCATGTTCTGAAAGAACATGCCATTTGGAACAGTAAATTTCTTGTACTGTATTTGGTGGTTGCTTCATTGTTTTTGCTCTCTGGATATTAATATGGCACAGTGAAAGTTGTGTTGGTTTCAAAACCAAGATGTGTGGGTAGCAATTGTTAATTGCTGAACTAACTTGGGTTCTTAATATACACTGTCCTCCCTCGCCTTTCTTTTGCTGGGACTCAAGGGCCTGAGCTTGGGCAGGCTGGGACTTGATTCTTTGGAATGCAGGAGGCTAAGGGGTGATTTTGTAGAGGTGTATCGAATCGTGAGGGGACTAGTTAGTGAATGCGCAAACTTTTTAATCCAGGGTGGGGGAGTCGGGAACCAGAGAACATTGCTTTAAGGTGAGAGGGGCAAGTTTTGTTACTTATAAGGTGGTGGATATATGGAATGTGCTTCCAGAGAAAGTAGTTGAGGAAGGTACTCTTAACAACATTTAAATGACATTTGATACCTACATGGATAGGAAAGGTTTGGGGAGTGATGGGCAAATGGGACTTGGATGGAGCATGGACAAGTTGAGCTAAAGACTCCATGCCAAAAGACACTATTTCTGCCTTCTGCCACTAGCCTGTTTATGTATAGACTTTGCTTTATTACAATCTTGTTGATCTTCCTAACCTGCATCATGTATAAACACCTAAGCTTTGTACAGCCACCAACACCAAAGGCTTGTTCATCCAACACCCCTGTGCCTGTTGTTTCCTAGTCAAGCAAATCCCTTGCCCTTGTTTTCAGAGCCCTCGATAGACGTGGCTTTCCACTCCCTGTCTCTGTAATCTCCTCTTGTGCCTTGAGATTTATTTTGGTGCTTTGAATTTCACCCAGCTTTGCCCCCCTCTATTGCGATCATAACCTAAAATGTCACTAGTCCATTCCCTCCACAGGTGCTGCCTGACCTGCTGAGTTCCTCCAGCAGTTGTTTTGCTCAAGATTCGAGCATCTGCAGTTCCTTGTATCTCTGTCTTGTCTAGTTTTCAAGAGAGAGTTAGATATAGCTCTTAGGGGTAAAGGAATCAACAGATATGGGGGGAAAAAGCAGGAACGGGGTCCTGATTTTAGATGATCAGCCATGATCATATTGAATGGCGGTGCTGGCTCAAATGGGCCGAATGGCCTACTCCACCTATTTTCAATGTTTCTCGACTCTAAACCCTGTCATTCTCCCCATAGATCTTCCTCTTTTATTTAAGCATGTCCTTAACACTTGGCTCTTTTTTCCACCTTTATGGTATCTGCCCTTTTCTCCACGGTGACTTACTTGATGGTAGCACCTTGGATGACTTTATGGCGTTAAAGTAACTGTATAAATACAAGGTATTACTATATATGTAGAACTCCCCTTTAATGTGTTTCAGATTAATGTAGAGCTTTGACAAACAATTGACCATACATCAACCTGCCTTTCAGACATTGAGGTGTAGAATTAATTGGACTTTAAACTGATTGCTTTAGGCAGTGGTTTCTTTGTAGCCTGTTGATATGTTAGTGATATTTCCTTAAGTGACTCTCATTTCTTTTGTGTGCGTGTGTGTGCGCTTATAATTTTAATTTTGGTAGTGTCCATATCATTTCCAGAATGGCTCGCATGGAGTTACTTGCACATGTACTTTGTAATTTCCTGATTATATTTTCATTTTAACATAGAAACATAGAAAATAAGTGCAGGAGGAGGCCATTCAGCCCTTCGAGCCAGTGCCGCCATTCGTTGTGATCATGGCTGATCATTCACAATCAATAAACTGTACCCAACTTCTCCCCATATCCCCTGATTCCACTAGCCCCCACAGCTCTATCTAACTCTCTCTTAAATTCTTCCAGTGACTTGGCCTCCACTAACCTCCGTGGCAGAGAATTCCACAAATTCACAACTCTGGGTGTAAAAGTTCCTTCTCACCTCAGTTTTAAATGGCCTCCCCTTTATTCTAAGACTGTGGCCCCTGGTTCTGGACTCCCCTAACATTGGGAACATTTTTCCTGCATCTAGCTTGTCCAGTCCTTTTATAATTTTATATGTCTCTACAAGATCCCCTCTCATCCTTCTAAACTCCAGTAAATACAAGCCTAGTCTTTTCAATCTTTCCTCATATGACAGTCCCGCCATCCCAGGGATCAATCTTGTGAGCCTATGCTGCACGGCCTCAATTACAAGGATGTCCTTCCTCAAATTAGGAGACCAAAACTGTACACAATACTCCAGATGTGGTCTTGCCAGGGCCTTGTACAACTGCAGAAGAACCTCTTTCCTCTTATACTGAAATCCTCTCGTTATAAAGGCAAACATGCCATTAGCTTTCTTCACTGCCTACTTTACCTGCATGCCAACTTTCAGTGACTGGTGTACAAGGACACCCAGGTCTCACTGCACTTCCCCCTTGCCTAACCTGACACCATTGAGATAATAATCTGCCTCCTTGTTTTTGCTGCCAAAGTGGATAACCTCACATTTATCTACATTATACTGCATCTGCCGTACATCTGCCCACTCACTCAACCTGTCCAGGTCACCCTGCAACCTCCTAACATCCTCTTTGCAGTTCACACTGCCACCCAGCTTTGTGTCATCTGCAAACGTGCTAGTGTTACTTCTAATTCCTTCATACAAATCATTAATATATATGGTAAATAGTTGCGGCTCCACTCGCCTCTGCCTGCCATTCTAAAAAGGACCGTTTACTCCTACTCTTTGCTTCCTGTCTGCCAACCAATTCTCTACCCATGTCAACACCCTACCCCCAATACCATGTGCTCTAATTTTGCTCACCAATCTCCCGTGTGGGACCTTATCAAAGGGTTTCTGAAAGTCTAGATACACTACATCCACTGGCTCCCCTTCATCCATTTTACTTGTCACATTCTCAATAAATTCCAGATTTTGCTTAATATCAAATTCCAAATTTTGCTTAATAGCAAAGTAGCAACTTGTTAATAGCAAATGTTAAATAGTTTTGATTGAAAGATACAGCATGAAACAGGCCCTTCGGCCCACCAAGTCCACGACAGCCATCAATCGTCCATTCACACTAGTTTTGATGTTATTCCACTCCCCACACACTAAGGGTAATTTACAGAGACCGATTAAACTAGAACCCCGCACGTCTTGGGACGTGGGAGGAAGCCCATGCTGTCACAGGGAGAACGTGCAAGCTTCACACACAGTACCCAAGGTCAGGATCAAACTCTGGTCTCTGGCACTGTGAGGCAGCAGCTCTACCACCTGTGCCACCTCTGGTTATAATATAAAATGCGTGAGGTAGAGCAGTTTTGAGCTGTTGTGATAACTGTCCAAGATTCATGCCCTAATGATTCCGGACTGTCCCTTTAGCACATGAACAGCCATTGTTCATTCAAGAGCGAAGTTGTGCAATGCCTCCAACTGTGTGATGGGAAGAAGGGATTTTAAACTAAATATTAGAAGTTTTAAAGCATTTTCCACAATGAGCTTGTCCTGAACTGCTGCATCATGACCAAGAAATGTTCCCCACATAAAATTATTCCTTTAGTATTCTTATAATGACTGTTCCTTTAGGATGAAAAGATATGTTCTTTCTAATATTGTTATGACTTTGAACTTTCCAATGTGATCTTAATAGCAAAAGTGCAGACTACTCAGATATTGAGTAATACGTTAAATTACTTTAAGGTATCGCAAAATGCTGGAGTAACTCAGCAGTTCAGGCAACATCTAGGAGAGAAGGAATGGGTGACGTTTCGGGTTGAGACCCTTTTTCAGACTGATGGTCTGAAGAAGGACCTCGACCCGAAACGTCACCCATTCCTTCTCTCCTAGATGCTGCCTGACCTGCTGAGTTACTTCAGCATTTTGTGATACCTTCGATTTGTACCAACATCTGCAGTTATTTTCCTACACATTAAATCACTTTAACATCATCAGAATATTCCATTTCAAAATCGCCCAACTTTAGGGATTTGTGACTTGTACAGGTGGGGTGACTGAGAATGCCTTTGATGCGATCTATGAATGTCTTGGTGCGTAAATGATATTCCCCATACCCACAGTACTGCATGGACAGAGGCATTCCTATGAGCTCTTGAACCACACGAGTGAAAGCCCGTGAAGTTGAATCACAGGCCAGAATGCAGTTCCTGTACAATATATTTTTGGTGTTTTTGTGGTGACTTTAAAAGTTTTCTGCAGTAGTTGGCAATTTTCTGAAACCTTACTGAGCACGTACTCTTTTAACCCATCAGAATTGGGCAGTGTTTGGTAGTCATTGTGCATTCCTACCAGCCACATGATGCCAGGGTGAACTGTGAAATGAATCATTTTGTGGATTGCTACATAATTAAAAGATTCTGAATCGTCTTTAAATTTTCCATGTTCACTTGATGGGTGTGATTGTGGGAAGAGTCGTAACAGTAACATTACCTTTTATTCGAATAAGCTCCAATTATTTAGCAATATACTTTAAAGTTTTGCCTTCTTTGAAACAAAAGGTAAACAAGGTGCAGTGACTTTTGACATTTTCACTTTGTTCATTTGTGAAATTGAATTAAAACTAATCGGAAAAAGCATTGGCGGCACGACCTAAACTCTCTACAATTGGAGGCCACGCACTCCAACGATGGAATTTCAGTGCGTGGACTGGTATCCAAAAGGGAAACGGAATCAAGGGATATGGGGGGGGGGGGGGGGAAGCAGGAACGGGCTACTGATTTTGGATGATCCAGCCATGATCATATAGAATGGCGGTGCTGGCTCGAAGGGCCAAATGGCCTACTCCTGCACCTATTTTCTATGTTTCTATGAATGCTTGTAATCGATGCTGGCACAGCTTAAAATTTGAAGCAGGATTTTTGTGCATTTAATTTTTAAAGGGGTTGATCCTTCTCATTCTTTTGGTCTGGAACATTCACATTTATTTTCCTCCCTTCTTCCCTCTTTTAAAATGCATGTCTTCCATCAAACATATGGCTGTCTTTAACCTGTTTCATCTTGGCATTTTCTTCATGCCTTTGATGTGCTTGTAACTGTTTGAGTTTAAAAACCACTGTACTATTTAAATGTGGTTGAGGAGTTTCTAAATCTCTTTGATCCATTTTTGTATCAGTGGTATTGAACAGTTTCTTAATTCTTTGAGTAAAATTAAGTCAACAAACTTTAATCGATGTAAATGTTAGATGCACAGTCTCTTGCCCAGAGTAGGTGAATCAAGGTGAATTAGGTTTAAGGTGAAGGGGAAAAGATTTAATAGGAATCTGAGGGTAACCTTTTCACACAAAGGGTAGTGGGTGTATGCAACAAGCTACCAGATGAGTTGGTTGAGGCGGGGACTATTCCAACATTAAGAAACAGACAGGTACATGGATAGGACAGTTTTGGAGGGATATGGACCAAATGCAGGCAGGTGGGACTAGTGAAACTGGGACATGTTGGCCGGTGTGGGCATGTTTCCACACACTATGACTCTCTGCATGGAACTGCAGATGCAGGGTAATTAGTTAAAAAGCGCAAAGGGAAACGGTGGATATAAGGAACTGCAGACGCTGGTTTACAGAGACACAAGTGCTGGAGTAATCAGCAGATCAGACAGCATCTCTGGAGGATATGAATAGGTGACGTTTCGGGTTGGGACCCCTAAGACACAATTGAAGTGCGCGCTTTTAATTGATGTGAGCGTTTTTTGTGAAAGTGTAGTATTGAAAGAAACCAATATAGTAGTTCCAAGCTGAATATTGTAGTTGAAAAGCCGGCACAGTTCTTTCTGCAGAAACCACAGATTGTTTTGAGAATTGCTGTTGTTTGATCTGTTTTGTTCTCTTGTGTTGATAGTGGTCTCCTGACAGACAATCCCCCACCCCCCCCCCCCTTCCACAAGTGTAGTTTTGTGTGTGACACTGGGTGTCCCTGGTGATTTGCTTTCAGGAAATGGGCAGACCCGAGGGGGGGGGGGGGGGGGGGAAGGGACTAATAGTTTCACACTTATCTCATCTAATCACTAGTAACACCTCAATTCAAACTCTTTGTCTGACCCATTGAAGAGATTTTCAAATAAACATTCCTGGCTTGTAGCCTTGAAGACCTTTCACCACAGTGACTGCTGTACTTTTATCCCTTTTTGCAAACGTGTGACGTCAGGAAGGAACGTTGTATTTTTAATTATTTTAAGATTCCTGATAGTTTGCGGGGAGATAGATGGCAGTTGCACATCAGTGGCACTGTTGGCAAAATGCTGGCCCGCACAGTAGCAAAAGTAACCGGTGATTTCTGATAGTTGACAAATTGAACTTTTCGATCGGGTTGTGAAATGATCTGTGGTAGTTTACTGTGCTAATGCTATGAAAACCATGGTATTTGTTTGTGTGTATATATATATATATATATATATTAATATACACATACATAGATATATATATATTAATATTATACACATACATAGATGCAGGGCATCAATGACAATAATAGCTCAAACTTTGCATATCCAGTTTTGGTTACTGACTTTCAGAATGCTTAATCATTATTTTTTGTGTCTCTTGGCATGGGAACATAGAACTGTATAGCACAAGAATAGGTCTTTTGGCCCGCAGTGTCCCATGCCAAACAAGATGCCAAGTTAAATTAATCTCTGCTTGCACGTGATCCATGTCCCTCCTTTCCCTGCACGTCCATGTGACTAAAAGCCTCTTAAATGCCACTATCATATCTGGGCAAAATTAGGGCACATGATAGGGTACTGACATGGATAGAAAATTGGTTGGCAGACAGAAAGCAAAGAGTGGGGATAAATGGGTCCCTTTCAGAATGGCAGGCAGTAGTGACTAGTGGGGTACCGCAAGGCTCGGTGCTGGGACCGCAGCTATTTACAATATACGTTAATGACTTGGAGTATAAGAAAATAACTGCAGCTATCTATAATATACATTAATGACTTGGATGAAGGGATTAAAAGTGCCATTAGCAAATTTACAGATGACACAAAGCTGGGTGGCAGTGTGAACTGTGAGGACAATGCTATGAGGTTGCAGGGTGACTTGGACAGGTTGTGTGAGTGGGCGGGATGCATGGCAGATGCAGTTTAATGTGGTTAAGTGTGAGGTTATCCACTTTGGTGGTAAGAATAGCAAGGCAGATTATTATCTGAATGGTGTCAAGTTAGGAAAAGGGGATGTACAACGTGATCTGGGTGTCCTAGTGCATCAGTCACTGAAAGGAAGCATGCAGGTACAGCAGGCAGTGAAGAAGGCCAATGGAATTTTGGCTTTCATAACAAGAGGAGTTGAGTATAGGAGCAAAGAGGTCCTGTCTGACCCACTGATTTACCCCAACACTTTGTCTTTCTTTTGTGGACCAGCATCTGCAGCTCCTTGTTTCCCTATAATTACCTCAATCTGATTTGTCTCCTTTCTTGAAGCTGGCTGTGATCTATGGCATCTAAAATCCTCCTGGCTTATTCATCTCTTCCCAGATGACATTGTGCATTCTTGCCATTAGTAAGTTCTGTGACTTCAGCAGGCACACTGTCCACTCCAGAGATGATTTTCAGCCGGCATGCGGCTATTATGGAACTGATTCAGATAGTGATGATTTAGAGACTGGTTCAGATAGTGTGATGTGGGCTTGAGTTGCAGATAGCGTCTTGGGTGAGTTCTTAACAGCTCTCCTTACATCAAGTGCTGGCTGCCTGTTTATCCTTGATAAGCAGCCCTCTGTTACTGGCTCTTAGCAGGGTGGGTCCTTTAGGTATTTGGTTGTTGATGGCCTTGACTGCTAAGAATCTACATGTTGCGGTTATCAGCTCGTTGCTGGGTCTTGAGTTCTCTACACCCATTAGACTTAGTCTGGTGCTGTGTTTGAACTCTAAGTATATTTTTCTCCTGTTGTGTACCACTGTGCTGGTGCACTGGCAAATGTTGTCATTATTGGCCGTTCGGAGATATCTAGTGGTCCATGAATCTCCTTCCTTCCCAACATTTGTTCCAATTCCCAAGTTGAACCTTGGTCGTCAGTTGCCTGTAGATCTTCTGTGAGGTTTGGTAGGGGTTTTCAAATGGTTGTTGAGTCTCTGAATCTCATCACACCAGGTCCATGATTTTCTGATCGAGATGCCAAGAATTTCTATGGAGGAGGAGTCAGGGTAGACTGGGCACTCCAGGTGCCTTGTGGCATCTGTTGGTCATTTGGGAACTGTTTTCTATGGTAGTTTATGTGCTGCAATTTTTCTGCTGGTGTGGCATTTTGAGGTCATAGTGATGGGATTGACCAGGGCAGATAAAGCAGTGGTTGGCCCAACAGTTAGCATCTGGCTTCTGGATATATTCATGTTTTGTGAATGACATCAACTATTGACATAGGCAGCATGGTGGCACAGAGGCAAGAGTAGCTGCCATACAGCGCCAGAGTCCCGGGTTCCATCCTGTCTACGGGTGCTTGTCTACACAAACTATAGTTTGTACCGTCTCTGTGACCTGCATGGGTTTTCTCTGGGATCTCTTGTTTCCTCCCACACTGCAAAGATGTATGTGTTTGTAGGCTAATTGGCTTGGTATAATTGTAAATAATCCCTAGTGTGTGTGTAGGATAGTGTTAGCATGCGGGGATTGCTGGTCGGCATGGACTCGGTGGGCCAAAGGGCCTGCTCTCACGCTGTAACTCTAAACTAAACTAATGGGTTCCAAACCAAGACTGTCGCCTTGAGGGTTTTGCTTTTGTCTCTCTACGAAATGTTTCTCCACTTATTTCACCGGGTGGCAAACTCTATTGGAATTGACTTTCTTTACTGCTTCCCCTCCAGTTATGCCTTGCCAAGGGGTATTCCAGCCACTGAAGTTATTGGTAATGCAGACTAGCCACAATGAGAGGTGTAATGCAGACTGGCCTCAATGATAGGTGTAATGCAGACTAGCCTCAATGAGAGGTGTAATGCAGACTGGCCTCAGTGAGAGGTGTAATGCAGACTGGCCTCAATGCAAGGTGTAATGCAGACTAGCCTCAGTGAGAGGTGTAATGCAGACTGGCCTCAATGCAAGGTGTAATGCAGACTAGCCTCAGTGAGAGGTGTAATGCAGACTGGCCTCAATGCAAGGTGTAATGCAGACTGGCCTCAGTGAGAGGTGTAATGCAGACTAGCCTCAATGCGAGGTGTAATGCAGACTAGCCTCAGTGAGAGGTGTAATGCAGACTAGCCTCAATGATAGGTGTAATGCAGACTAGCCTCAATGATAGGTGTAATGCAGACTAACCTCAATGCGAGGTGTAATGTAGACTAACCTCAATGATAGGTGTAATGCAGACTAACCTCAATGAGAGGTGTAATGCAGACTAACCTCAATGAGAGGTGTAATGCAGACTAGCCTCAATGATAGGTGTAATGCAGACTGGCCTCAGTGAGAGGTGTAATGCAGACTAACCTCAATGCAAGGTGTAATGCAGACTAGCCTCAGTGAGAGGTGTAATGCAGACTAACCTCAATGAGAGATGAAGGTGTTCTCATCCTCCTCATTCCACATTTGATTGTTTAATAATTGAAAAGGGCGGTATGTTTACTGATATAGGATGATAACCGTGTTCACTATTTGAATTGAGCAGGTTGTTGATCATGGAGTAAAATGTTTAATGCCAGTGGCTATGGTAATTTGGAACAAAAATCTCGACTGTAATATATTTACTTACAGAAACTTGTTGTTCGAGTTTACTCTTCAAGGCTGTACTGAGGTAAAACTGGAAGTTAAATGACAGGCCTCATCTTAGAAGGTTTTGGATACTGATTTAAATCCTTTTTTTTTTTTTCACTCTACCTTCCATTTTCTTTCTTCCTTAATCTGTGGGTTGAATTTTACATTCACTTTTATTTGACAAGTTTAATTATGCATGTGGTGGTGATTATTGAACTGAAACTCCATGCAGGTGAGCTTCTCATAGTCATACAGCATGGAAACAGATCCCTTGGCCCAAGTCATCCATGCCAACCAAGATGCCCCATATAAGCTCATCCCATGTTCCCTGCGTCTGGCCCCTATTCCTCTAAATCCTTATCTGCTTACCACTCCAAATATCTAGAATCTGCAGCAGCCTTAAGGAGAGACTTGCTGCAAAATTATCAGAGGGTGGTGAATCTGTGGAATTCATTGCCACAAAAGGCCAAGTCAATTGATATTTTTAATGCAGAGAGATAGATATTCTTGATTATTACCGGTGTCAGGTGTTATGGGGAGAAGGCAGGAGAATGGGGTTAGGCGGGATAGATAGATCAACCATGATTGAATGGCAGAGTAGACACGATGGGCCGAATGGCCTCAGTCTACTATCACTTATGAACATGAAAGTGTTGGGATTTAGTACATTGCCCAAAGCTGCTGACTTGATTGCACGCAATGCAATGGACACCTCCTTTGATTTAATGAATATGAGCAAGACATTCTCAAAAGGCTGGGATACAAACAGAAAAAACAAACTACTGAATTGTACCTAGTCATGTTGAAGCAGCGACTTCTTTACCAACACAGCATACTAAAATCGTTTAGTTTTTGAGATACAGAATGAAAGAAAGCAGGCCCTTCGGCCCACTGAGTCCACACTGAACATGGATGAGCCATTGACACTAGTTCTATGTTATTCCACCTTCTCATCCATTCCCTACACACTAGGGGCAATTTACCGAGGGCCGATTAATCTACAAACCTGCACGTCTTTGGGACATGGGAGGAAACCGGAGCATACGGAGAAAGTCCACGTGGTCAGAGGGAGAGCTTAGGAATTCCAGAGGCGGCAACGGAAGTCAGGATCGAACCCTGGTCTCTGGTGCTGGGAGGCAACAGCTTTACCAACTGTGCCACCATGCTGCCATTTGTGTTACTGTGTCCCATGATGTGGTTTTGTAGAGGGCAACACGTGTGAGTTGGAACTGAGTGTCGGCAGCCCTGATTTACACTGTTGTCAGGCGAAAGCTGAGCCATGCCAAATGGTACACGAGTGTCAGCGGGGTTTTAACGCTCGCTTCTGTTAGAAAAGAACTAATGATTAAAAATGCAAGTGATCAATGGGCCACCTGGAAACTTCGAAATGTTTCAAAACTTGTCATAATCATAAATTGGGTTTTCCTTGACTGCTGATTAATAAATGACATTCACTGGATGGAAAATAAAACAATTGTTTTTCCAGAGCCCGACTTAATTGAACACGACAAATTTATTTGGAGGTTTGGTACAACCGGAGTACCAGGGGCTGCTTGTTTGAGCAGAACTCTGAAGGCAGCTTGGTGTATTTTACAAATGATACTGCAGAGTTTACTTTTACTGCAGAACAGATTGTCTTGGGACCCAGAGAGTTGCAAGAGATGGCTGGCTTTGGATGGATTATAATTTTAGTAACCAGCACGCTCTGGGAATGCTTCTGCCTGTCTCTGGAGATTATAGGCATATCTCTTTGCTCTGTAACTTAATTGATCACATAATAAGCCTCTAATGTACTTGTCATGCTATCCATTTGTTTGTTTAATTTCCAGTGGATTTAAACGTAGAACAGAAAAGCATTGGTGCAGGCCCTTCGGCCCACAATGTCTGTGCTGAACATGATGCAGGACCATTTCGTACCTGTCTAATCCATTCCTTGCATATCCATGTGCCAACCTAAATGCTTTTAAATGTCGCAATTGTATCTGCGTCAGCCACCCCAAAATCTTTACCCCTCTCCCCTTAAAGAACATATAACTTTACAACGTAAGAACAGCCCCTTCAGCCCTCAATGTCTCTGCTGAACATGATGCCAAGATTTCCTGCACATTCATATGCCTATCCAAAGGTCTCTTAAAGCTAACCCTCTAATCTTTGATATTTTCATCCTGGGTAAAATGGTTCTGATTGTCTACCCTATCCCCCTCATGATTTTATGTACTTTTATCAGGTCTCCCTGCAGCTGAAATCCTCTAATCCAGGCAGCATTCTGGTAAGCCTTCCCTGCACCCTTTCCAAAGCCTCCACGTCCTTCCTGTAATGGGGTGATCAGAATTACATGCAATATTCCAAACACAGTCTGACCTAGTCTGCAGAAGGCTCTCTACCTGAAACATCACCCATTCCTTCTCTTCAGAAATGCTGCCTGTCCCGCTGAGTAACACCAGCATTTTGTGTCTATCTGCAGCCTAACCAAAGTTCTATACAGCTGTAAACACGTCAACCTCTGGCTGGCAAAGATGTACGCATGCCTGTATGGGGATGGGTTCAAAATGTTTCAACATGTTTAAGCCAGCATTGTGTCCCCATTGTTAAACTGTTTTAAATGGGCCTCCAGATTTCCTGTTTTGCTTTATTTTAAGAAAAGGTACCTCGACAAATGAGCCTTCCTGACGACTCAGACTATCCAGAGCACTTGCTGATTTTTGAAATAAACAAGGCCAATGGGGTCTATTTATTGTTTTTGAGCTATTTCCTGGCTTTGTGTTTGGGCTATAAACAGTTTTGCAAGTTGTGTGTTGCTTGTGATATTCTCAAGAATATGGAGAAAAATTATTATTCTAACTGGAATGATATGAGCAGCTTTCAATGTTCAGAGATGTGCCTTGTCTAGTTTTATTTTGTACTGTTGGTGAAGTTGATGTTCTTTCCAGCAGTTTTGGTGGCTTTCTGAGTTCACTCGGTTAACTTCAGCCAGGATTTTCTTAAACGCAAACATTTATTTTTCAATGAAATGTCTCTGTTGTATTAAGTCATTGTCCTTGTTTCTCGTGTATGAATTTGTTGTTGAACAGCCTGGCATTCATTTTTGGTGTCGAAACTAATCCTGGATAGTTTTTGGCAACTGCTCCCTTTTAACGCAGACAGTTAGTGGACAAACTTGGATTGTTTCCTCTGGAGCGTCAGAAGCTGAGGGGAGACCAGGAAGAAGTTTGTAAAATGATGAGAGGCTCAGATAGGGTAGACAGTCAGAACTTTTTTTTTTTTACTGGGTGGAAATGTCAAACACGAGTGCATAGCTTCAAGGTGAAAGAGGCATGGTGTAAAGGGGATGTGTGAGGCAAATGTTTTGTGTGGGTGCCTGGAACACGCTGCCAAAAGTGGTGGTGGAGGCAGTCGGGGATAATGGCATTTAAGAGGCTTTTGAATAGGCACATGGATAAGCAGAAAATGAAGAGGAATGGATCACATGCCAGCGGAGGAGATTAGTTTATCTTGGCATTGACATTATGGACCTGTTCCTTTGCTGCACTGTTATATATGTAATTTTTATGTTGCGAAAAAAAAGTTAGTGAGGGGTGTGGAGGTGATGTTTCCGTACTATCTACTTTTGAGGAGCAGCAAGTTTGCAATGAATCAAATAACCTGTGGGGAAAGTGCCGCCAGTGAAAAGGGCCATGGTAACTTTCAAACTGATCTTCATTCTCCATGGCAAAAGAAAGGGATTGGCTGAGCATGTTTCTCAATCAATGTGATGTACACCCCCCCCCCCCCCCCCCCCACCTGTGTCCACCTATCACGTGCCGGAATTTGTCCCACCTTCGCCTCTCCACCAACTTTCTTTTCTCCTCCTTCCCCGCCAACAAAATCAGTCTGAAGAAGGGTCCCAACGTGGACCTATCCATGTTCTCTGGAGATGCTGCCTGACCCGCTGAGTTACTCCCAACACCTTGTTTTATTTTGAAAACTAGCACCTGCAGTTCCTTGCGCCTCTATCTCAAAGCTAGGATTGGTCTGCATTTGCCTGGGGGTCTTTGTTCTGTGAAAATAATCACCACTAGTTCAGATTTAGCATACATGTCAATTTTTCTCTAACATCTCAAACCTGTTTTTTGCCCCAAGTCTGGATTTATTTTGCCATCTCTTCTGAAAATATATTGTAACAACTATTAAAGTTCTTGCATTTTTTAGGCGCTACCTTTTAAGACGTGTGCAGGAAAAACACTGCAGATGCTGGTATAAATCGAAGGTAGACAAAAAATGCTGGAGTAACTCAGTGGGCCAGGCAGCAGGAATGGGTGATGTTTTAGGTCTACCTTTTAAAACATTCTACATTCTGAAGAAGGGTCCTGACCCAAAACACAGTTCACCCATTCCCTCCAGAGATGCTGCCTGATCCGCTGAATCACTCCAGTACTTTGTGTTTTGCTGATTTCACATTGGTCTAGTTAATTTTGTAATGTAGAACTTGCAGTAAACTTTTAATCAGCAATGGATTAGAGAACTGATGATCGGCCTTATTGATGTTTAGCAAATATTAACCAGGATACACTTCTATTGATCTTTCAAAACAATTTTATGCCAATCAGAAATGGGCTTACTGTTAAAAGTCTCGTCCAGAAGATAATGACACACTCCCCCGATGCTGGCCTCTTTGTTCTCTGCTGTGTGTGAAATGCCAGTTCCATGTTGTGCAATCTGTTGGCTCTGTTTTAGCTGTTTGACATGTATGTGTAGCATCACTGAGACAGTGCCTCATTTGTGATGTCTTGGTTGATTTCTAGTTGCGTGTTACTTTTTGAGTGTTGATAACTTGATTGACTTCGGATTTTGTTTTGAATTGTGACTCAATGGCGTGGTTGGGCAATATAAAATAGGATAGAGACAAAATGCTGGAGCAACTCAGTGACTCCGGCAGTGCCTCTGGAGAAAATGGAAAAGTGATGTTTCGGGTTTGGACCTTTCTTCAGGCTCTCTCAATATGTAGAGACTTGCTGTACTGCTAGATGCAGGCGAGCTCAATCCATGGCAACGTCTGCTTGATTCTACATCCAAAATTGTCAATTTGTTCTGTGCTGTGATGTCTCCTTTCAAAGTTGCTTACCGATGTATGCACCAGGTTAATATTTGAGGTGTGAATTTGAGTTGGAATTGGAATATTTGGATCAATTGAGTGTTTGTGTTTTGGTCACAATTGGCTACTTTTGATCATTTGAAAACCCCCAGGTCAGTTGCATTGTTAACAGGTACATTTCCTGACAACAGCAAATGGATGCATATTGGTTGTGTATGTCACCACCATTTTGTGTAATGGAGTGGATAAATATGCTTTGGCTAAAAATGCTTACAAACCAGTTTGGAGGAAATATTGATATTACTGAAACTTTGTGCGGGGAAAGAGTCAGTAAAACTCTTGGGGAAAGTGAGAGCGCTGTTCGGGTTTGGGGGTCAGGGTTTCGGCCACTCGAGAGTAGTCCTCTCAACTCAGCGAATTGCAATTGTTAATTTTGAGGTAAAAGGAACAGTACTTTGTGCCAGTACTTTGTTGCTATCTTGAAAGTAAAGAGATCTTGCCATTTGGATCAACAAGTGGTAGATCCAAGTACACAGGTATATATTTTTAATATACAAACTGCAGCGCAGTAGAGTTGCAGCCTTGCAATGCCCAAGACCCAGGTTCAATCCTGACTACAGGTGCTGCCCGTGTGGAGTTTGTGCGTTCTCCCTCTAACTGCATGGGTTTTCTCTGGGCGCTTCGCTTTCTTCCCGCATTCAAAATATGTGCTGGTTTGTTTGTTAATTGGCCTCTAGAAATTGTGTACCGGGATCATGGTTGGCGAAAACATGGTGGGCCGAAGGGCCTGCTTCCACGGTGTATCGCCAAACCAAAAATTACTAACATTTTTATTTGAAATTAATTTAAAATACAATTCCAGTTTTTCATATCTGCCCTTAATGAGAAACTGAAGGGTCTGAAGAAGGGTCTCGACCCGAAACGTCACCCATTCCTTCTCTCCCGAGATGCTGCCTGACCTGCTGAGTTACGCCAGCATTTTGTGAATAAATACCTTCGATTTGTACCAGCATCTGCAGTTATTTTCTTAAACTAAAAGTAATGGTTCTGTTAGTAAAATCAACAAATCCTAATGCAGTAAAATGACCAGCGTATATTTGCATTTTATGACATACATTACTTGGGATTATAATGCTGTTTTTGCTGAAATTGCAAGGTTAATATTCAAGGTTAACGATTGGACTATCGGATCATTAGGGCTCTTTCTTTGTTTCGTCTAAACTGTGCACGTGAGTGTTCTCCTTCAGCTTGATTAGTCTGGTGTACGCTTCCCACTGTTGATCCATAATCACTGCGTTTCCGTAAATGTCTATTGGAAGAAATGGTTCACCCAGCAATAATTGAACTTGTGCTACCCACATTGGAATGGGTGCGAACCGATTACTAATAGTTTAATCCTACGAGAAACCCTAACTATTTGGCTTGCTTGGTGAAATGTAGGTCTTTTCATTAAATGGATGTCCTTCCTTCATTTTGTGTATTGAATGGAGGAATTTGTATTTGGTATACTTGTATTGATGTATACTTGGAAACCAAATGTTTTGTTTTGGAGAAAACGCACCTGTGTTTAAGTGTGTTTGGCCCTTATTGCTGCCTTCCAAGTTTAGAATGTCTGTTTTGACTATATTCAGTTTAAGTGCTGACTCGAAGCAAACTCTATACTGTGATCGCGTTTGCTTAACTGCGCCAGTGCACGTATGTAGATAAAGCTTGTACAAGCTTACATTGAATAAAGTGGGCAGTTCACTAATTAGTTCATGTCTGTGGGCGAGTGAGAACCAGTGGCTTTGGGGGTTTAGTGGTGGCAAATTGTGTGGCTGCCTCCTCATGTGGTTTGATTTCTTACTCTCCTATCAGATAATGAATACCTCCTTGCTTCGAATTAACTAGGTTGGCTGCAGAAGGGACTTTTATGATTTAATAGGGATCTAAGATATCCATGTTTTTGGAATCCATTTAAAGATCCTGTTTAGAATCAGTGAATTGGGTGACGATATCTTTAGACCTGGTAACATGTTTGCCCACACCCCACATTACATAAACCAAGTGCTGGAGGATGGAGGACGGGCAGCACAGTGCAGCAGTAGTAAAGTTGCTGCCTTACTGTACAAGAGCCACTGGCTGTATCTTGACTGCGGGTGCTGTCTGTATGCACCTTGTATGTTCTTCCTCTGTCCGCGCAGAATTCCTCTGGGTGCTCCGGTTTCCTCCCACCTTCTAAAGACGTGCAAGTTTGTGGGTTAATTGGCTTCTGTAAATTGTCCCGAGTGTGTAGGAGTGTGTACGAGTGTACGGGTGATTGTGTTCGGTGTGGACTAGGGGGGGCTGAGAGACCCATTTCCACGCCATATCTCAGAAACTACAACATAGTGGTTCAGGTAGCATTTGCGATGGGAATGGGCAGATTGCGTTTCAGTTTCTTCAAACGATATTTTGTTGAGGAAAGGTGTGTGGCTGGGTCCGGGTCAGAACATGGTCAAAGGCCAGGAATCGCGGAAAGGGAGTTGTGAGTGAGGGTCTCCCAGTTCTCCAGTTGGAGAAAGGAGGAGAACCTCTTCGAAGTCTTTTGAAAAAGGATCACGGCCAGAAATGTTGACTGTCCATTCCCTCTGCAAGTGCTGCCTCACCCGCTGAGTTCTTCCAGAACTTTGTGTTTTGCTCAAGATTCTGCAACATCTGCAGGTCTGTGACTCCATGCTGTGCAATCTGTCGGCTTTGTCCATTGCACGGGCCAGGCAGCATCTCTGGAGAACATGGATAGGCTGTTTGACAAGTACCCATAACATCACCATGTCAGTACCTCATTTTTGGGTATGCCTGATGCTGCTATTGGTGCCTCTTCAGTGGATTGGAGTTGGTCTTCTGCTTTGTTGGCGGTTTGAGGAATGTACTGGACTATGGGGTTGTAGGTTGTAGTGCAATACAATTCTGTTGCTGCCGCTAAACGCGCATGTTCGTTAAAGTCATTAAAGGGTTGATTGGACTGGATCTTCCTATATAAGACCATAAGATATGGGTACAATGGTGCAATTAAATAATGAACTGTGCTAAATTAATCTAAGCTCCTCTGTCTGCACCTGATCCATGTCCCTCCATTACCTGTGTACCCATGTGCCTAGCTAAGTTTTAAAAAAATGCCACAATCGTATCTACCTTCACCACCATCCCTGGCATACATATACATGGATACATAGACAATAGGTGCAGGAGTAGGCCATTCAGCCCTTTGAGCCAGCACCGCCATTCAATATCATGGCTGATCATCCACAATCACTACCCCGTTCCTGCCTTCTCCCCATATCCCTTGATTCTGCTAGCCCTAAGAACTCTATCTAACGCTCTTTTGAATGCATCCAGTGAATCTGCCTCCACTGCCTTCTGAGGCAGAGAATTCCAAAAATTCACAACTCTCTAGGTGAAAAAGTTTTTCCTCGTCTTAGTTATAAATGGCCTACCCTTATTCTTAAATTGTGGCCCCTGGTTCTGGACTCGCCCCAACATCAGGATCATGTTTCCTGCATCTAGCATGTCGAATCCCTTAATAATTTTATAGGTTTCTATAAGATCCTCTCTCGTCCATCTAAATTCCCGTGAATACAAGCCCAGCATGTTCCAGGCACCCACCACTCACTGTTTTTAAAAAAAAAAACTAGCCCTGCACATCTTTAAATATTACCCCCTCTTGTCTCGTCACTCTGGGGAAATGTTCTGCCTGCCCTCTCTATGTCCCTCATGTCTTTGTATAGAAACAAGGAATCGCAAATACTGGTTTACACAAGGACACAAAGTGCTGGAGTAACTCAGTGGGTCATGCAACATCACTGGGGAACATGGACAGGTGATGCTGTGGGTCAGGACCCCTCTTCGGACACTTTTAGCTAATTTTATACACATCTATCAGGTCTCCCCTCAGCCTCTGGCACTGCAGGGGAAACAACCCAAGTTTATCCATCCTCGTATTGCTAATACCTTCTAATCCAGGCAGCATTTTGACAATGACTACGCCCAACAGAAAATCCTTTTAGTAGCGGGGAAATGTTGATGATTGGCAAGACACAATGTAGGCGTTCTTTCAAATTAATTTATTTCCCAGTGCACGCACCTCCCACTTATGCCTGTTTACTATGTAAACTGGCTCTTTTGTCCTATGAACTGGTGTTCAGTATTTCCCCACTGTAAACTCCTCCACTCAGTAAATTGTCAAAGATGCCACCAATTGGTGAGCATCTGCAGAATGTCTATACGATACAGCAATACGTTTTGTATTGATCTGGGTCTTTTTATGCATGGTAGAAATACAGGTTTCCTTCCTCCAGTGCCTATGCAGTTGGAGGTGATGATCTGTGAATGCAAGTGGTTCTGCCCGTGACTGAAAGAAATTGTAGAGCTGTGGACGTAACCCAGTCCATTTCACAGACCACTCACCCCAGCAATGATTCCATCTACACCACACTGCCTCGGGAAGGCAGCCAGCATAATCAAAGACTTCTCCCACCTCAGTCGTTCCTCCTTTTCCATGCTTCTGTGCAGAAGAAGATAGAGAAGCTTGAATGAGTGAAACGAAACTCGAGAACAGCCTCTTCCCTTCTTTTGAAATGAGGAACTGCAGATGTTGGTTTGCTGGTCTCCCTCCTAACCCCATTCTCCTGCCTTCTCCCCATCACCTCTGATACCTGTACTGATCAAGAATCTATCTATCTCTGCCTTAAATATATCCACTGACTTGGCCTACACAGCTTTCTGTGGCAAAGAATTCCACAGATTCACCACCCTCTGACTAAAGAAATGTAACCTCATCTCCTTGCTAAAAGAATGTCCTTTAATTCTGAGGCTATGACCTCTAATACTAGACTTTCCAGACTAGTGGAAACATCCTCTCCACATCCACACTATCCAAGCCTTTCACTATTCTGTATGTTTCAATGAGGTCCCCCTCATTCTTCTAAACTCCAGAGAGTACAGGCCCAGTGCCGACAAATGCTCATACAGCACTCGTGGCACTTTAACACCCAGTGTGTGTTTGTGTGGCATAGGGGAACAGTCACTCTCATTGCTTGCAGTGTTTTGTGCATTTTGGGTGAATTCTGAGGTGAGGGATTGTCATCCACCTTCCATGACCGATTGAGCTACGTTGTACAGATGAACATAATGTGTGCATGAAATACATATTTTAGTTTGAGTTCTTATGTTGGTGATGGGAGGGGGGGGGGGGGGAGTGGACACTTGCAAACCCTTTCTCCCTTTGCTGGAGGCACTGGTTAGCACCTTGCTGTGCATCAGAAAATTGCACACAGCTGGAATCGAAGGCTCATTTGTAAATGTCTGAGCTTGCCACAATTGTGCTCCCAATCTGAGACCACCTCTTCTGTAAGGGAAGCTATCATATTAGTTCGCTTCTCTACTATGCTGAGTCACTGAGATATTTGATATTAAACTGTCTTTGCCGAGTTACATAGGAACAAGTTCGCTACCATTTTTTGCCTTCTCTTTCTATTGTCAAGTTTACTTTCTCTTGTCAAGCAGTCATCGTGATAATTGGGCGAATGTGTGTAAACATTTGCAATTCGGTCACGGAAATGCAGACATGATTAGGATGAACACGTGAACTGCTTAAACGTAAAGCCACTATTGCATAACTTCAATGCAGTTACATTGAGACACTGGGAAAAAATCATCATTGCTATCACAGTTGTCATTTTTTTTTCTCCAGAGATGCGATCTGATCAGTTGAGCTACTCCAGCACCTTGTGTCCCTTGTAGAGACAAGGAACTATAGTAAATACACAAAAGGACACAGTGCTGGAGTAACTCGGCAGGTCAGACGGCACCTCTGGAGAACATGGCTTTTGGGTTAAGGGTCCCTTGAAGGGTCTGAACCCAAAACATCACCTATCCATGTTCTCCAGTGATGCTGCCTGACGTGCTGAGTTACTCCAGCACTTTATGTCCTTCTGTGTAAACCAGCATCCGCGGTTCCTTGTTTATAAAAAAATTGGGGTAATTTTTGTCACTTTTCCTAGAAGGGACACACGGTACTGGGAAAAAAAATGTTGGGTGGCTAATTTCAAAACTATATAGGTATGTTAGTGTGGCAATCTCGCACCTCCAGTGACCCAGGTTCAAACCTGACCTTGGATGTTTGCTGTGTGGAGTTTGTACTTCCTCTGTCTGTAGGTTTCCTCAAGGTGTTCTATTTTTCTCTCTGGTCCTGTGGACTGGTGGAGAAATTGAGGCTGTTTGCCCACTGAGTCCCTACTGTACAGCAAGCAGCCATCTCTAACCTAATCCTACCCCATCCCATGTTGCTCCCTGCATTCCCATCCAATATTTTGGGAAGTGGGAAGAAATCAGGACAGAGAACTTGCAAACACCACTCGGACAATACTGGCGTTTACTGTACCAGATTTGCCAGTTAATAAGTTGGATTATGAGGCAGGAGCAGAATTAGGCCATTCTGCTCATCGAGTCCACTCTGCCATTCGATTATGGCCGATCTATTTTTTTCCCTCTGTGCAATTCTTTTGCCATCTCCCCATAGCCATTGATGCTCTTACTAATCAAGAACCTCTGTTTTTAAAGTACCCTACTATGACTTGGCCTCCACCCCCATCTGTGGCAATGAATTCCACGGATTTACTGCCCATTGACAAAATAAATATCTCGTCTCCATTCTAAAGGTATGTCGTTTATTCTGAGGCTGTGCCCTCTGGTCCTAGAGTCCCTGCAAACGTCCTCGCCACATCCACTCTATCTAGGCTTTTCATTATTTGATCAGATTCATTCCCCATCATCCTTCTAAACTCCAGCAAGCACAGGTCGAGAGCCATCAAACGCTCCTCATACGTTACCTCAATCCACCCATCCCTGGGATCATTCTTATAAACCTCTTGTGGACCCACTCCAACAGCAGCACACATCTTTTCTCTGATATGGGGCCCAACACTGCTCTCAAATTTCCAAATGTGGCCTGACCAGCCTCTCTATAAAGCCTCAGCATATATCCTTGCTTTTATATTCTAGTCCTCTCAAAATGACTGCCAACATTGCATTTGCTAGTCAGTTTGCTGCTGCAAATTGTCCTTCTTGTAGGTGGCTAGCAAGAGAATTGATAGTCGGCGCGTAGATGGGAGAAAATGGCTTCCCAAGGGATTGTTCCGAGAGCTGGCACAGACTTAATGGGCCAAACTGGCATTGTCCTAATACATGAGAGAGTGCTGTTGCTGTGACTTTACTTTTGTCTTGAGAACGAGTGCAAAGGTTATTCATGTGAAAGCTCGTTGTTTGGGATCTCCACCTTTAGAGGTTATTGCTTAACTGATGGTGATCAGTACTCTAAAGTGCATGGCAAAATATTCAGGTTTATTGATAAATGCTGTAAATAGCCAAGAGGGTAATAAGCAAATGACGGTGATGTTGAAATGGGAAAGATTTTCTAGTGTTTTTCAGTTGTGAAATATAAGCAAATATTTTTTGGTGCAATAGTGAGGGGCTGTTGCCATCGAAGGCGGCAGATTGGGTAGAAAAGCCCGTTTCTTTTTTATTGTGGTTGGACCTCTGTCAGGAGATGGTGTGCAGTTCTTTAGGAAGAGAATTGCATATTCCACAGGTCCATTGCAGATATGATAGTGGAGTTTCAGACACTTCTGGATAGGCATGTGGATATGCAGGTAATGGAGAGGCGTAGACCACATACAGGCAGAAGAGATTGGTTCAGCACAGACATTGTTTGCCAAGGGGCCTGTACTGTGCTAAGCTCTAAGAGAAGGTGCTGAAGGGATTCACTGGAATCTGGGACTTCAGTTCTGTGAAGATGCCCAATCTCTGTGGAGTTGAGGGGATTGAGGGGAATTGGTGGTAATGATCAAATTGGTGAAAAGCTTTGAAACAAAGTGTTGCAGGATGTAAGGAGCCTGTGATCATCGAGCAGAGATTTGAAAGGTATTGGTGAAGAAATTAGATGTGATGAAGACCTGCTTCTCTGCCCAGTCCATGTTACGGACTGACTGACTTGGTCTGACTTGCTTCTCTGCCTCGTCCATGTTATGGTCTAACCTGCTTTGCCTGTTTGGCATAGTAGGTGCACGTTTGGCAGTAATATGAAAATTGACTAATTAATTGAAAGGGAAAGGGGGGGGGGGAAATAAAGAATCGTGGGGTAAAATATTGGTCATGTTAAGAAGCCCCTTGCAATGGCTAGCACGGTAAGATGGGTTGAAGACCAGTGCCTGTTTTGATTCTTTGGCTGTGGAGCCCTCAGTCTATAAAATAACATTGTTATTTGATCGACTATTAGCTTGCTAGATGTTTAGATGTTTGATCCAGCTGCCATGCTTTTCTGAACTCCCTTCTGATAACTAGAAACCAGGAACTGCAGGTGCTGGTTTACACAAAAGAACGCAAAGTTCGGAAGGGTCTCGACCTGAAACGTCACCTATCCATGTTCTCCAGAGATGCTGCCTGACTCGCTGAGTTACTCCAGCACTCTGTGTCCTTTCCTTCTGATATTCAGGCAATGGTGTGTCACATCAATGACTTTGACTCATTATTGAGTTCTCTCCCTTGAGACTTAATTTCAGCATTGTCTGATTTGCATATTTATTTAAAAACCTAGATTACAATACAAATTTCTTAGTTGCATGTTTATATATAAGCAAGGGTCAGCAAGGTTTTTTTGGGAGATAAAACCGGCCTCTGCACAAGACCTTGGTCGTTGGATTCATTGTTGTCCAAGTCCAAATTTGCCAGATCTGTGATCTAATTACTATGAACCGATTGCCTGGTGCATTACTGGCTGCCACATAGGAGATAGTTGGAGACACAAGGAACTACTGGTGATGCAGGTGAACAGAAAAAGACAGTGCTTGAGTAACTCGGCAGGGAAGGCATCGTGTGTAGGTCAGAGGTCATGTAATAGGAGCAGAATTAGGCCATTCAGCCCCTCAAGTCTACTCCACTATTCAATTATGGGTGGTCTATCACTCCTTCATAACCCCATTCTCCTGCCTTCTCCCCATAACCCCCGACATTCGTACTAATCAAGAGTCTATTGATCTCTGCTTTAAAAATATCCATTGACGGCCTCCACAGCCTTCTGTGGCGAAGAATTCCACAGATTCACCACACTCTGACTAAAAAAAAATCCCTTCTCGACTCCTTCCAAAAAGAATGTCCTTTAATTCTGAGGCTATGACCTCTAGTCCTAGACTCTCCCACTAGTGGAAACATCCTCTCCACATCCACTTCATCCTAGCCTTTCACTATTCGATACTGGAGGTAACGTTTGTGTCGGGACCCTTCAGGCCAATTGCAGTAGGGAGAGAAAGCTGGAAAAGAGGTGGGGGCAGGACTGAGCCAAGCAAGTGATAGGTTGGTGCTAGTGAAGGGGGGGGGGGGGGGTGCGGGAAGGAGGTTGATTGGCAGATGGGTGGGCAAAGGCCAGAGATTAAAAAAACAGATAGGTGTCGGATAAGGAGTGAAGCCAGAGGGAGGGATATGGGTGAAAGGAGACATGGGGGGAATACAAACTGTATCTCGGAACACGTGACAATAACAGACCAATATTAATTTTAGTGTTCCACTCCCACGGCAATTAAACACACAAATAGTTGACATGTTGGCAATTTTTAATCTATATTTGAGTGCTGAGTTTCCGAGATTGTGGAAAACATACCTGGATTGCTCTCTGTCGGTGTATTAATGTCTTGTTCCGAATCATTGTGTATCACGCTGCAATAGAGTTTCTTTTGTGGTGTCTTCTGAAATATTTGATAAAATGCTGAGATCATTTTATTTTGGGTCAGGAAAGCAGCTGGTTATAGATCAGACTGGATGGCTTTTCAGCAAGTCTATCCAGTGAATCACTGAGTCCCAGTTCAGTTCGTGGTTTGTGCTGAATTAGCTTTTTCCAATTGTGGCACATCTTAGGCAAGCTAAATTGGGTTCGGCACCCTCCATGGAGAAGAAAAGAAGACAGGATTGTTCATCTAAAAAAAAAATAGTAGCAACTTATGTATGGAAATTCAATGACAACAGATCTAACTACATTGTTAATTACCCTTACTGCTCTGTGTGATTAACTAGCCTAGTGACTATAATCAAGGGTCCCTTAAGAATAATAGTCATGTGGACAAAGTGTTCTGGGATTATTAGCAAAACCTTAACTGCTTTAGTGCAGAATATTATTCTAATATTTTAATTTTATGCAGCTCCAAAAATGTTTAAAAGGTATCAGAGGATGAAATGAAAAGTCGTCTTGGCAAGATCAACTTTATAAAGGATATGTTAATAAATCCTTGGATTAAAAGAAAATCTTGGAAATGGGCAATTAGTCAAATTCTGTGCGTATATTCTTGAAAAGTACTTTGCAAATCTTCACTTCCATATTTAGGTTACGTAAGGGGGTATTAAATGATCGTGTTTTTATCATTTTTAGGTGCAGATAAACCTTTACTCTGGTTGTGTAGTCATGGAAAGTACAAACGTATTTGCATGTGGTAAATATTGGGCCGGTTTGTACAAGTTGAGTGTTAATTATAGCTAGTAATTCAGGGTCAAGGTTCAGATTTGGAGTTGCTCCACTTGCAGTTCTGCCCAAGCTGCTGTTTGCTCCACTTCCCTTCCACGGCCATTCTTGTCCTGATTCAGACTTGCTATTTTAAGAAAGTTACTTCAACGTATGAGGCACTATGTGCACTTGCAAAATTATTTGAGCAAATTAGGAAGAGATTGTTGGAATATTGGACTGAAAGATCTACGTGTCAGACCAAGACGTTGCCCCTTGGGGTTATACAGCATGAAAATAAGCACTTTTAAGCCCAATCATCGTTTGAGTAGAAAGAAGGAACTGCAGCTGGTGGTTTACACAAAAGGACACCATGTTTGGCTGAAGGGTCCTGACCCAAAATGTCACCTATCCATAGTCTCCAAAGATGCTTCCTGACTCACGGAATTACTCTAGCTCTTGGTATCATCAACATTTGAGCACCCATTTACACCTCATTTTATTGTATTTTTTTCCCCCAACAAACCTATCAATTCTTTCTCCACCCCACCCCCAAAGATTCTACCACTCGCCTTGCAAGAGGGCAATTTACAGTGATTGACCAAACTACTAGAAGTGTCATTGGGAAGTGGGAGGAAACAAGCACCTGGGGAAATCTATGGAGTCGAATAGAGAGCATGCAAACTCCGCAAGACAGCACTAGAACTCTTCATTGAACTGCATTGCTTCAACTCCAAGGCACCACCATTTCATGCCGGCCGTCCTCTTAATGTTCCAGTGGAATTTGTTCAGCAACTACATTGTGACATGGCAAATTTGTCAAGAACCCGGATCTGCACGAGATTCCTGCACAAACGGATATAATTGAAAGCAAGAAAATAGTGCTGGATAAAGTCAGCGGGTCGGGAGACATTTGTGGAGAAAATAGACAGACAAAGTTAAATGCAACTTTCAGAGTTAGTGTGGAATCACAACCTATCCAATGGATTAGATTTTCAGAATATACTGCTGGTGTACTTTAAAATGTCCAGAGGATTCTTCGCTTACTTGTGGATAGTGAACATCTGCTTGGAGTCAATGAATTAAGACTACTTCAAGGGGATGGTTGTTGCCTTGTTGAAAAGCAGCAAAAATCTCTTAATTGGCATCAAATGCACTTTCAACTCGATCCCCATAGTGAGCACAATAGCCTGAATCATTTTAATCGGGGCTGGGCTAGGTGTATCTCTCTCGCTCTCTTTTTCTCTCTCTTTTTTCTCTCTCTCCTTTTTCTCTCTCTCCTTTTTCTCTCTCTCTTTTTTCTCTCTCTTTTTCTCTCCCTTTTTCTCTCTTTTTCTCTTTTTCTCTCTCTTTTTTCTCTCTCTCTCTTTTTTCTCTCCCTTTTTTCTCTCTCTTTTTTCTCTCTCTCTTTTCTCTCTCTCTCTTTTCTCTCTCTTTCTCTTTTTTAAGAGGTAGATGGATAAAAATGTTAGGCCTTGTTAATGAGCCCACAGCAAAGTCACAGTTGGTTTTGATGGGCTGGATTGTAATTTCAATTCCTAATACCAGATCATCAAAATGGACACTGTTCTAAAACTCCAGCATGGCAAGTCCTTATCTCAAATTGTAGTTATCCCATCTGACTCAAGGCAATAACTTGCTCTGTGGAAATGAGGCATTGGCATTGAGAACCTTGACTCCCATCTCTGTGTGCTCCTGACAAATGTAGTATGAAAGTGAGCAGCCCACCTCTGAAGCTACCCACTTACTTACCCACCCATCGACCAACACCTGCCCAACCTGTAGTCCAGTCTGTGGATGCCACCTTGACCCACAGAATTAGAGCAGAAGCAAAATGTAGAAAGAAAGAACTGCAGGTGTTGTTTATACCAAAGTTAGAGGCACAGTGCTGGAGTACTGCAGCGGGTCAGACGGCAACTCTGGGGCAGGGGAAAAGGATGGATGGCGTTTTGGGTCAGGACCCTTCTTCAGACTGAAGGGCCCCGACCCGAAAAGTTACCTATCCGTGTTCTACAGAGATGCTGCCTGAGCCGCTGAGTTATTCCAGCACTTTGTCTATCTTTGGAGCAGAAATGAATCCGCTTGAATCTTTGGGTTGCATTATGAATGCCTTGTGTGCTGTGTGTAGAATCTTTGTGCCTCATGAAACCTTTAACTGTTTTTCTCTCCACTGATACTGCTGACCTCTTGAGTATTGTCTATTTTTATCTCTGAATTCAGAATGTGTGTTGGTAGCTACAGGTTTTATGCATCAGTGTGGGCTTATTGAAAACTTATTTTAGGAAGAGTAGGCAGTGCAGACAGTAGATATGATGGACAATGTTGTCACATTTGTTGTCGGGCTATAACAACACACATGAACTGAGTTTGGTGCATAATTGCACCATTCTCAATTAATCCAATTTGTTTTAACTTGGGTGGAGTTAAATTTCTCAAATTGAATACTTAATCAAAATCCCTTTAAAGAGCATCCTCGAGCTGATGGCAGAGCTCACCTGAAGCACGTCAGTAATAATGTAGTAGAGAATGTTCACACCTCCCTCGTTTCGAGAGTATATTCATGCTGCAGTCTTGTGTGAATATATATCTTTTCTTGGTCCTGGACAAGTGGCTAAATACTTTTAAATTGGAACTGGTTGTACAAGAAGCATCTCGTAGCAATAGAGATATTTAGAAAGCATTTGTGTTAATAATCCTGCTTTTATGGTTTGGAGCATTTGAAGCAATTGAGTTTACAAACACCTTACTAATGTTTGCAGGTCCAATGGTAGTATGTTATCATTGATATTTGCAGAGGACAATTAACCTACAAACCTGTACGACTTTGGGGATGTGGGAGGAAATGTGCAAACTCTACACAGACGGCGCCCAAGGTCAGTTTCGAACTATAATCTCTGGTGCTGTGAGGCAGCAGCTCTACCAACTGTGCCACTGAGCTGCCCCGAGTAAAATTAATATAAAGCTGTTTGGATGGATTGCTGTACAGTAGAAAGTACCATGTTTACAATTATGGGATGGGATGGACTGCTGTGTTCAGGTTCTGCCAAGTTGCTTGCAATACGGGAGATAATTGAGGTTGACTGTAATGGACATTTTTTACATTGGATTATCTTTGAATTGATGAAATGTAATGGGTGTAAACAAGCAGCGTTTCATCTGATTTGGTGGGGATTTTTGTTGCCTTATTTGTTTCAAGCTTAATCAGGAAAGGGGTAAAATTCAGATCTTTTCGATCAGTTGTTTGAAAGGATTGGGGATATAATTTGCAAGTGCATTTCGTGTTGAGAGATTAATAATTATTGTTTGCATTATAAGGCTTCCAGACCTTTCAAGATTTGAATAGTGATTGGTTTAAATGTGTCATTGTGGACTTATCACTAGATGTATGATATTTGTGTCTTTTTGCATCAATATCTTTAAAAGCGTCTGCCATGTGAATAAATAATGTTAGCTTTCAGATTTCTTGAAGGGCAATGAAATGTACATTTAACTCTTTTGTTGTCATTAACCCTGATTATATATATATATTTTTACCAACCCAGGAATCTTGTACAATGGTCAAGTGTATAGTCGGGAGTTATGGAGAGAAGACAGGAGAATGGGGTTGAGAGGGAAAAATAGATCAGCCATGGTCGAATGGCGGATTAGTCTTGATGGGCTGAATGCCCTAATTCTGCTCCTATAACTTGTGAACTTATGAAAATATTTAGTTCTGTAAACTTGATGTGATTTCTTTATCTTAATTTTCCAAACTGAGTCTTCTAAAAGAACTGCCAATGCATTGGGCAGGATTTCCCATATTTCAGCAGACCCATGGAGCATTTTAAGATTAGTTTAGCGATATTCAGCTCGAGAACTTTGTCTGCACACTTCTCAGAATATTGATTGAAGGATTGCAAGATTTGGTAATGGAGAGGATGTGGCGAGAGAGTTCAATTTCCATTATTGTCTAAATATTCAGAATTTTTTGTAACCAGCACGTTTTTACTGAAATAATTGAGGAAAGAATTGAGTGTATTTGAGCAGAGCTGAATTACCCCAAATTGTACAAGTAGAAACCTCCTCCCTCTTCCCCCACTCAAGTTACAGGAGATAAGGGGGTGTCCCTAGGAAATTATCTGTGTCGCGATCTTCCACAACGTGAAGCCATGTCATCTGTGTGTGCGTCAACAACCATGAATTTGGAAAATTTAGTTAATTTACTATTTTTATTTTTAAAATTCTGCAAGAGCGGATTTTATTCCGTTTCCCAAATTTTGGGGCATGATTTTCTAAATCTAGAAGGGTGAATTTCTGCTTTCAAGATGGCTGTATTTGAGAGGAAAAACTTGGTGGAAGGGCTTAAAAATGCGACGTGATGTTTTTCCCCCTCCCCCCCCCCCCCCCCCCCATCCTTCCTTGATGCGATTCAACATCAGTTCCTAAACCTAACATTGACAGCTGGGCTTGCTTTTTATTTGACCAGTTTTGCAAAGACAGCAGCAGTCACTGACGTTTCCAGCGTTGGAACAGGATTGATGGGTTGTTTTCTGTTTTTCTAACTAAGTTTAAAGGTGGTCTGACAAATTTCCTGATCTGTTTTTTCAAGTTGGCTTCCCACCAACTGCAGTACAACTGCAATTTGGCACTACGTTGTGTTGGCAGACAGGCTTTCAAGGAGTTCCATAGCAAATGCAAATTGCCAAGGCATTCATTGATTGTTTAGCTGCAATTTTACTGAGCAGAGAAGCTAGTTAATGCAATGTGACCAATTTGCTGTTTAACCAAACTAGATGGCAATGCTTTTAAATTGTTAACGTTTGACTGTGTGATGTACCAGTGCTGATTAAATTTTACAGTAACTGGAATATAACTTGAAATGTGTCTGTAAAACCTCCAAGTGGCAGTTTCTGAGGGACAGCAGGGAGTATCTCATTTGCTTCAGTCGTTAAATGCACATTGGTGGACTTGCTTGTGGTAGGGTCAGTGACAGAGATTCTTGCAAATTCAAGAGATTTTCAATGTTTATACAGCAGGCTCCCAATGAAATAAAGTGTGAGAGATTTACTGCTGTTGTTCCCTTCTGACCATTCATGATGCAATGACTACAAGATTATCATTTCAAGTTAATCGCTCATTTCGTACATTGAAGTTTATGAATGGATTTGTTCGGTCATAAGCAAAGTAAAGGCACCTAACATTTAGGTTAGCCAGATAGACACAACGCTGGAGTAACTCAACAGGCCATAAGATCATGTGATGGGAGCAGGATTAGGCCTTTTGGCCAATCTAGTCTACTCCGCCATTCAATCAAGGCTGATCCATCTCCCTCCGAACCCCATTCTCCTGGCTTCACCCCATAACCCCTGACACCCGTACTAATCAAGAATTTATCTATCTCCGCCTTAAAAATATCCCCTGACTTGGCCTCCCCAACCTTCTGTGGCAAAGAATTCCACAGATTCACCACCCACTGACTAAATAAATTCCTTCTCCCTAAAAGAATGTCCTTTAATTCTGAGGCTATGACCTCTAGTTCTAGACTCTCCCACTAGTGGAAACATCCTCTCCACATCCACTCCATCCAAGGGTCAGGCAGCATCTCTGGAGAAAAGAGATGGGTGACGTTTTGGGTCGAGACCCTTCACCAGTCTGATGCTGCCTGCCCGCTGAGTTACTGCAGCTTTTTGTGTAAACAAGCATCAGAGTTCCTTATACACTTTTAACAATTAGGTTATCTGCTTTGGTGTACATGTTTTCTGACTTTATTTGTCTCAAATTCCGTCATGGTTGTTAAACCAATGTAATAAAGATGTCTCATAGTAAAATCTAGTAGTGAGATAAATACAACTTGAAATTCCACTTGAGTGTAATTATTCATTTTTAATATAATAATAATAATAATAATAATACATTTTATTTATATAGCGCTTTTCATATACTCAAAGACGCTTTACATTTAAATTTACATTTATGCATTTAAAAACTCCACGATATGGGGAAAAGAGCTTTTTTTAAAGCATATCTCGATTCTACAGTGGGCAGGTATTAAATCTTGTGTGCTGGTATTCACGGAAATCCAAAACGATTAAATATTTATATTTTTTGCCATTGTACCTTTCTCAATTTTCAGAAGAGCTTTTCTGCATAAGAGTAAGATGATTCGGGTAGAAAGGTGTGGTGGGTAGGGGATAATTGTACTTAAGAAGAACGGCTGAACACTGTTTATTGCCAAAAGTTTCTCAATCATCCTTGTTCTGTCTGACCTTCAGTCTTCTCACTATTTGCAGCCTTGGAAATTGTTTGTTCTTTAACTTTAACTCCATGGAATTTTTGGGAGAGGTTTCAGCGTTGAAATGTCATGCAGATTATGTGCTGAAGTTTGAGAACAGACCTTCAACTCCCACTTTCTGCCCTGGTGTGTTCTGAGCCAAGCCTGATGCCCAGCAGTGGAGAAAGGACATGGGTACATCAAGTTGAAGGGGTAGTTAGACCCATCTAGCGTGGCCACATGCCAGGCCCTCTGTGACTGGTCTTCTCCAGCAGAGAATTTTGCTTTTGCTTGAAGTAAATATTGCGTGAACACGGAATCAAGCGATATCTGTGTGCAGCTTTCATTTCAAATGTCAGAGGCTCCTTCGTGTCAGTTGTTAGAAAATTCTAGTGGTGGTCTTGCCCCATCCTTCAGAAAAATAGAAACGAGGAACTGCAAATGTTTAGTTTAGAGATACAGCGCGGAAACCGGCCCTTTGGTCCACCAAGTCCGCACTGATCAGATTTCCCTGCACATTAACACTATCCTACACGTACTAGGGTTGATTTACACTTATGCCAAGCCAATTAACCTACAAACCTGTACATCATTGGATTGTGGGAGGAAAATTAAGATCTCGGGGAAAACCCACGTGGTCATGGGGAGAACGCACAAACTCCGTACAGACAGCACCCGTAGTCGGGTGGGAACCCGGGTCTCCGGCGCTGCAAACGCTGTAAAGCAGCAACTCAACGGCTGCGCCACTGTGCTGGCCTGCTAGTTTACAAACAAAGACACAAAGTGTTAGAGTAACTCAACAGGTCAGGCAGGATCACTGGAAAACCTATAGGTGACGTTTCAGCTTGGGTCCCTTCAGAAAACTGACGAGATTAGTTCTAACCGTTGACTTAGAACTGGTTTTAAAATAGTTTTTGTTATTTTCAGATTCCCCTGGGCATGGGGAAGGTGGGGAAATGAAAGGAGAGCTGCAGGAAGGTGGTGGGAGGCATGTTTCTGTGCTCAAAATGGGTGTGCCAGTAGGGCTGGTACCAACAATCAGCCAAAACTCACGACTCGTATTGTCACCCTGCGACCAGCACCTCAAGTCCAGCACGTTTGACCCAGTTCGATGTTCTGATTTGCTGCTTTTCACAGATGCCCTTTCATAAAGCTGAGCTTGTTTGGGATTTTACTTTGAGAACCAAAGTAACAACATAATATACAATTTAACTTAAGATAGACACAGAATGCCAGAGTAACTCAATGGTTCAGGCAGCATCTCTGGAGAAAATGAATGGTGACGCTTTGGGTCGAGACCCTTCATCAGACTGAGAGGTGTGAAGTGTCTCGACCCAAATATGTCCTATTCCTTCTCTCCAGAGATGCTTCCTGACCCGCTGAGTTAGTCCTGCATTTTGTGTCTATCTTTGGTGTAAACCAGCATCTGCAGTTCTTGTCTAACCTGCTCAGTGGAAACTAACTTGAAGTGTAGTCCACATAAAATGAATTGCACTGGTTCAAATTTCAACTGTATGTAGTGCGACAGCTTTTACGATCCATTCAGTTGCTATAAAGCCAGGCTGATTTAAGGCTGTTGGCTTATCTCCTCCTGTTTTAGTGAGTGGTGTACATTGAACAGAGTTGTGGTGACCGACCGAGTACGTTCATTCACAAAATCATCTCAACCAGTGACAATAGCATGTGTACGTTACACATCCAACATGCTGCAGTATATGTACCTGACAGCTGATCTCCAATGCCCAAGGCAGTGTGGACAGGTGTACGTGGACACCGACACATGCAGGTTCCTCTTCAAACTGCAACTTGAAGGGGAATCTGAATGTGCTGTTTACCTCCTCCAGGCTAGGATATGCCACTGTGTTTTCAAGTCTCTAGATCCTGAAACTACCAAGAATGGGAGTAGCTTCCCTTAACCAGAAGATCTATGGTTGACATAGTTGGCTCCACAGCCCCATCTGGTGGGTAATTGGTGATGGTCAATAAATGCAGACGCAAGAACCTGCAGATACTGTGTGGAACACAGTGCTGGAGTAAATCAGAAGGTCAGGCAACATCTCTGGAGGACATGGGTGGGTAATGTTTCGGGTCAGGACCCATCTCCATACAATAAATGCTAGCCTCGCCAACATAGCCCACATTCCTTATGCCACCATGGGTCTGAGGAAGGGTCCCGGCACGAAATGCTGCCTGTCCCTTCAGATAAGAACATAAAGGCACTGGAGTAGAATTAAGCCCTTCTGGTCTGCCATTCAATCATGGCTGATCTGTTTTACCCCCTCAACCCCGTTCTCCTGCCTTTGATACCCTTACTAATCAAGAACCTATCAATCTTTATTTCAATGACGGCCTCCACTGCCATCCATGCCAATGAATTCCGCAGATTCATCACCCCATGGCTAAAAAGAAATTCCTCCTCATCTCCATTCTAAATAGATGCTGGCTGACCCACTGAATTCCTCTATCACTTTGGGGTTTTGCTCGATTCTGACATCTGGATTTTCTTGTCTCCATAACCCACATTACCCTCCCCTCCAAAAAGAAGTTTAGTGTTTAGTTATACCATGGGGTGAAGTATCGTGTACGTGTTAAACTTCACCTCGGTTTTGGAGTTCTCTTGTATCTGCGTATTTCTGTGCTGGTTTTTCAGTGTTTCTACTTCGGGGAATCGGTCTTTTGAATTATTTCTGTCACTGATGTAACAAGTTACTATTCTGAAACAGAATTTCGGCATTGGCCAATACTGTACCGCCGAGGAATTTCCCCACTAACCACTAGCAACTGGAATCTGATCACTTAAACACGAGAGCTGATTTGTAATTGGTGAGACAAGTTGCCAAGAATTAAACTTGGCAACAACTTTGTGACCTGTTTAAACAGACCAGTGCGCAAAAAAAAAAGTTGTTTTTTTTTCCTTCTAATTCTCAAGGAGAATTGTTGTTTTTCATTTCCCATTTATTCAGTCTGGTACCACAGGGAAGGTATATTTAAAGAAGCCTTTTATAAATTGTTATTCTACATTTTTGAAACAATTAGCAAGTACTTGTGGGAGGATACTTTGCTCCGTTAAGGCTCGTAGCAATGTTTATGATTTATTAGTGGAGTGGTATGGGTTAAAACGGGTTACGTCGAGTTTAGTTTGGATGGTTAATGAGGTGGTTCTCTTGCCTGCACGTTAATCAATAGGGTGTTTGGTGAAAGTACGATAAGACCACATCTTGATAATGGCACCATGTGGACTGAGTGGGTGGTGGGGGAGGATGATGTTCCAGAAAAGGGTAAACTTTCAAATAGATAGTCTTTGACAAGTGTAGCTGCACAGTTTTGACAAGTTAAATGCTTCATAGGTCAATAATTTGGGACTTGGTTTTGGACCAATCCTGTCTCGCACCACCTGATTTTATGTCTGGCCTTTGTTCCAGCCATCAGCCGACCATCCCCCCCCCCCCCCTCCATCCTCGCTGTGTCTATATTATCTGCTGTGCATTATCCTGCCTCTCCCCCTTTTTCAGCTTTCTTCTTAACACCCCCATCCCCCCCTTTAGTCTGAAGAAACGCCTTAATCCATGTTCTCGAGAAATGCTGCCTGACCCATTGAGTTTCTCTAGCACTGTCCTGTAGTGGAAGCCGGCATCTGCAGTTCCTTGTTTTTACATGTGGATTGTGTTGGTGTTTGAGGGTCCCTTGCTGCTTCTCACTGAAGAATGACTGGTACCTTCATGCAGTGGAGCAGTGGGCTGATGAAACTTCAGGCGTTGCTGTTTCTCTCTCTAACCTGCCGCATTCGGACAGTATTTTGTTTTGATGCTTGCAGATTAAGTTTGTCTTCATTTGAACATGCTAAAGCGTTAAAGTTTGTACGACACTGCCAGACTTGGCATGGACTTTGAGTGCAAAAGCATTCCAAAACTCTGCACTGGGACTTGTGTTTTTTTAATTATTGTTTCAGGCTAGTTGTTTAATTTTGTGAAATAATAAGTTTTTGGATTTGGATGTTGCCAGGCCACTACACTAATGTGATTATGGCAAGCTTTTTTTAGGTTGTGTTGATGTTTCTTGTTATTTGTCAGATCTTTTTTTCAGTGAACTTGCCTCAATCTGTTTCTGAGCTGTTCTGTGTGACTCCATTCATGTTGATACTCCAAGTCCATTGAAAGCTGAGGGTGGTGATCATAGTTGCTGCCTGCATTCAGTGCCCAAATAAAGGTAAAACATCAGAGGCAGTACAACCTAGAAAGACGTCGTCCTCTCCCTCTTTAGTAACACGGTGTCTGCGTAATAACCTCTCCCATAATTATCGACTTCAGGTCGCATAGTGGACGTACCCCAATCAGCATCAATGGTGCCGAAATGGAAATGGTTGAGAGGCTCGGGTACCTTGGCGTTAATATTACCAATGATCTGTTGTGGACCAACCACATTGATGTGGCAGTCAAGAAGAACCAACGCCTCTATATCCTGAGGAGACTGAGTAAATTCGGCATGTCTCCAATCACTCTTACAAGCCTGCACAGATGCAACGTAGAAAGCATTCTGTCGGGTTGTATCACAGCTTGGTTTGGGAACAGCTCTTCCCAAGACTGGGAGAAATTGCAGAGAGATGTAGCCCTAGTCCGTCACACGTACCAGGCTTCCCACCATTGACTCCATCTACACCACGCTGCCTCGGGGAGAATGCAGCCAACTTAATCCACCCGGTCATTCCTCCTCTCTGTTCCGGTCCGGCAGAATATACAGAAACTTGAATAGGTGCACCACCAACCTCAGGAACAGCATCTACACCCTCTGTTATCAAACTTCCAAACGGACCGTCCATAATCTAGGGTACTGTCAGATTTACCTCTGATTGCATGAACTTTGTCTATGGAACTGGTGCGCTACAATGCCGAGATCTATATTCTGCACTCTGTATCTTCCCCTTTGCTCTGCCTATTGTACTAGAGTTTGGCTTGAATGTATTTAGGTATAGTATTATCTGATCTGTTTGGACAGCATGCGAAACAAACCTTTTCGCTGTACCTCCGTACGCGTGACAATAATAAGCCTGAACTTATTCAGTAAAGTCCCAGAAACGCCAGTGTAGTCGGCTATGTGCATTAGATGTGTCACCAGCTAGTTTAGTTTAGAGATACAGAGCAGAGGCAGGCCCTTCGGCCCACCGAGTCCATGCTGACCAGCGATCCCCATACACTGGCACTATCCTACACATTAGGGACAATTTACAATCTTTATCGAAGCCAACTAACCTAGAAGCCTGTACGTCTTTGGAATATGGGAGGAAACTGGAGCATCTGGAAAAAACCCACATGTCACAGGGATAACGTACAAACTCCATACAGACAGCACCTGTAGTCAGGATCGAACCTGGGTCTCTGGTGCTGCGTTTGATCTTTTGATTTTAGCCATGACCTTGTTTATTATGTACCACAGTCATGGTGCCTCTTGTGTCTCGCAATGGGTGGATGTCGAGTGATCGCAAGCAGTCTTGTGGATCTGGTATAACCAATACTCTGGGTAGACACAAAATGCTGGAGTAACTCAGCGGGTCAGGCAGCACCTCGGGAGAGAAGGAATGGGTGATGTTTCAGGTCGTGACCCTTCTCCAGACCCGAAACGTCACCCATTCCTTCTCTCCCGAGATGCTGCCTGGCCCACTGAGTTACTCCAGCATTTTGTGTCTACCTTCGATTTAAATCTGCATCTGCAGCTCTTTCCAACACAATACTCTGGGCTTGTTGCTGCTGTGTTCCCAATGTTAAAACGGTGATTGCATTTGAGTTGACTTGTGTTTTATTGGTGAGAGCAGCATACAGATGGCTCTCCGCAAATTGAAGTCTTTTTTACTGAGATTGGCATGACTCTTGTGGCTTCTCCGAACTCGAGCTGATAGACTAAATGATCCTAACGTGAAGCAATCCATGGGAGATGCAGTGAAGAGTACTTCAGTTTAGAGATACAGCATTCAAACACACCCTTCGGCCCACCAATTCCACGGGCAAGCATTGATCACCCGTTCACACTAGTGCTATGTTACGCCACTTTCACGTCTGCCCTCCACACACGAGGGGCGATTTTACAGCGGCCAATTAACCTACAAACCTGCAATTCTTTGGGATGTGGGAGGAAACCGGAGCACCTGGAGGAAACCCACGGGGTCGTGAAGAATGTGCCAACTCCGCACAGACAGCACCCGAGGTCGAGATCAGACCTAGGTCTCTGGCGCTGAGAGGCAGCAGCTCTACCAGCTGCGCCACTGTGCCGCTCCATCAGAGAACAAAGATTATAATAGAGCATGTGTAGGAAAGAACTGCAGATGCCGGTTTAAATCGAAGGTTGGCACAAAGTTGGAGTAACTCAGCGGGACAGGCAGCATCTCTGGAGAGAAGGAATGGGTGACCTGTTGGGTCGAGACCCTTCAGAATAATAGAGCACATGCAATGCCATTTTTACTGTGGAATTAGAATCATGTCCACCTCAAATTAAAGGAGAAAATGGGGAGGGTGGCAGGAGTCCCTTCAGATTGTTGCTTATTGCAAGGTTAAATGATCAAGATTTGTGCGCCGTGTGCTAATGAGGAAAAGATTTATAGTTTTTAACCAAGGGTTTCCAGAAATAACATTTCAGTGTTTTGATGCTTTCTGTGAACTGATTTCAACTTGAGATCAAATTAACAGCATGTGTTGTGGTTACCAGTTCCCAGAAAGCTGACCCGCTCTAAGCCCACCCCCTTGCTGAGTACGCTGATAACACTTCCCAGTGACTCATTGTACGTGCGCTTGCTTTGACAGGCCAGCCACCCACCGACCAAGCCTGGTCCGTCCTTTCACGTTGCCAGCCTCCCAGCCCACCCTCAATTTTTGCCTGCAGATTCTTGCTCTTTTCACGCCCCCACTTCTCGCCGTCAGCAGTTACCATAAGTGCAGAGTTGATGCAAAGATGTGGTGGGGACTTGCAGAAAAATTTGGTAGTTCCTGAGAATACTCGTGTTGCTGTCCTGGTGGGCTGAGAAATTCAGTCAAAAGTTATTTGACAGATAACGGTGGTGCGATGGCGCAGCGGTAGCGTTGCTGCCTTAGGGTGCCAGGGACTCTGGTTTGATCCTGACTACGGGTTGCTGTCTGTACGGAATTTGTACGTTCTTCCAGTGGCCGCCTGGGCTTTTTCCGGGATCTCCGGTCTCCTCCCACACTCCAAAGACGTACAGGTTAGTAGGTTGTGTGGGAAGGAACTGCAGATGTGTAACGAGGAACTGCAGATGCTAGTTTAAACCAAAGATAGACACACAATGCTGGAGTAACTTGGTGGGACAGGCAGCATCTCTGGAGAGAAGGAATGGGTGACGTTTCAGGTCGACACCCTTCAGACTGGTTAGCGATAAAGGAAACGAGATATAGACGGTGATGTGGAGAGTTAAAGAACAATGAATAAAAGATATGCAAAAAAAGTAACAGTGATAAAGGAAACATGCCACTGCTAGATGTTTGTGTGAAAATGAAAAGCTCGTGCGACTTGGGTGGGGGAAGGGATAGAGATAGAGGGAATGCCGGGGCTACCTGAAGTGAGAGAAATCAATATTCATACCACTGGGCTGTAAGCTGCCCAAGTGAAATATGAGATGCTATTCCTCCAATTTGTGTTTAGCCTCATTCTGACTATGGCAGAAACCAAGGACAGAAAGTTCTGTGTAGGAATGGGAAGGGGAATTAGTGTCCAGCAACCGGGAGATAAGGTTGGTTCAGGCGGACTGAGCGAAGATGTTGCGCGAAACGATCGCCCGGCCTGCGTTTGGTCTCGCCGATGTATAAGAGACCACATCTTGAACAATGGATTCAGATGATGTTGGAGGAGGTGTAAGTGAACCTCTGCCTAACCTGAAAGGACTGTCGGGGTCCCTGGACAGAGAAGAGTGACGAGGTATAGTGACAGGTGTTTCATCTTCTGCGGTTGCAGGGGAAGGTACCTGGGGAGGGGGTGGTTTGGGTGGGAAGGGGTGAGTTAACTAGGGAATTGCGGAGGGGGCGGTCTCTGCGGAAGGGGGAAAGGGTTGGAGATGAGAAAATGTGGCTCGTGGTGGGATCCCGTTGGAGGTGATGGAGGTTTTGGAGGATTGTGTTGTATGTGACGGCTGATGTGGTGGAAGGTAAGGACTAGGGGGACTCTGTCTCTGTTGCGACTAAGGAGAGGGGGAGCAAGGGCGGAACTGCGGGGTACCGAGGAGACACGAGTGAGGGCCTCATCTATGATGGGAGAGGGGAACTTCCGTTCCCTAAAGAATGAGGACATCTCGGATGTCCTAATATGGAACACCTTATCTTGGGTGTAGATGTGGCAATGACAGGAATTGAGAATAGGGGATAGAGTCTCTGCAGGAAAGCAGGAAACCTTCCTCTAAAGCAATGCAATCCATGTACCTGCCCAAATGTCCTTAAAATGTTGTTATAGTACCTGCCTCAAATACCTCCTCGTGCAGTCAATATTTCCACCATTCTCTGAGTAAAAACGTTCCCCTTGGGTTCTTATTAAATCCCTCAAAAGCTTTCCTATCTGTGAACCTGTCTAAATGTATTTTAAGTATTGCTATAGTACCTGCCTCAACTACCTCCTCTGGCAAGTCATTACATATACCCACCTGTGTAAAATGTTGTTCCTTATGTTCCTATTAAATCTCCCCCCTCACCTTAAATGTTTGTCCTCTGGTTCTCTGTCCTCTTTTGTGGGAACCCATGTGCTTAGAAACATTCAATAAGGTTTTTCACACCAGGTAGAGCGATCTAGGAGCACAAGTACTTAGTTCCTCAGGGAACAGTTTCCTGACACTTTTTGGTGTCATAGGTGGATAGGGTGGTGAAAAAGGCTTTTGGCACATTGGACTTCATCGGTCAAAGAATGTAGAAGCTGGGACGTAGTTACAGTTGTACAAGACGTTGGTGAGGATGCTCTTGGAGTTCAGTTGTGGTCAATCTGTGACCAAATCGTGTTCAGTTTTGGTCACTAAGATATAGAAAGAGAGAGATATATATATATATCCTATGCCCTCGGGCTCTTGATTTGCCTTCCTTGATAAAATAGACACCACACGTTCTCCCCATCCATTCTATTCTCCCACTTGCTTGCGCTTGGTCCACATCTCTCCAAACCTGTCCTATCCATGTACCTGTCTAATTGTTTCTTAAACGATGGGATAGTCCCTGCCTCAACTACCTCCTCTGGCAGCCTTCCTTGATAAAATAGACACCACACATTCTCCCCATCTATCCTGTATGTGTATATATATGTATGTATGTATTTGTGTATATATGTACATGTGTGTAAAAAATATCTTGTGTGCTTATATATATGTTTAATATATTTATATATATAAATAAACGGGATATATATATCATGAACAGGATAGATGGGGAGAGTGTGCAGTGTCTATTTTACCAAGGAAGGCAAATCAAGAGCCAGAGGGCATAGGATTAAGATGAGAGGGGAAAGATTTAATAGGAACCCAAGGAGCAGATGTTTCAAGCAGTGTGGTGGGTAAATGGAACAAACTGCCAGAGGAAGTAGTTGAGGTTGGTACAATAACAATAATTAAAAGACACTTGGACAGGTACATGGATAGGAAAGACGGAGGGATATAGGCCAAATGCAGGTAAACCAGACTAGCTTAGAAGGGGCATCTTGGTTAGCATGGACGATGTGGAACAAGGGCCTGCTTCCATGCTGTATGAAACATAACATAAGAAACATATGACTCTTGGATTGGCTTCACGGGTTTATTTGTAGTCCCATCCTACGCTCAGAGGGGGAGTCTGTTGACTATTAGGAAATTTTTGGAATAATATTTGTAAATTTATTTGCAAATCACCAAACATTCAATCCACTAACAAATATCCTCCTTGCGACAGTTATTGATTGGTGTTTTGAACATATTAACATTGCTTAGATGATGGAGTTTTGCCAGAACACTTGAATCCATGTTTGCTTCCTGTGAACTTGTAGATTGTGAAGGTCTTTTATATTCTGGTCAGCAGTTATATCATGACCAAAACGTAGTGATGTGGTAGCATGCAAGTATCCCATTCCTTTGCTAAGGAAAGGCAATCAAAAGGCATGTTGCCCTTAGGAAATGTTGTTATAAAAGTTAGCTTGCTTTTTATTTTTAGGCCTACCCCATCTTCTCTCATTGTGTGGGCTTCAAGCCTTGCCGAATGTACAGTTCTTGGTTAATTCGCTGATTCAAATACCTTCCTGCACTTTTTAGGTTGATGTCTCAGATCCTCCAATCCATTTAAACTTTTAACTGTGAACTTGAAGGGTGAAATGGCAATGTGGTGACTCTTGTGTACTGTAGGCCCATTCACGCCCTGGTCATTCCTTGTTCCTTCCTTGCAGCGAAATGGGATTGAATTTGAGGATCGCCCATAGAGTCATAGAGTGATACAATGCGGAAACAGGCCCTTCGGCCCAACTTGCCCACACCGGCCAACAATGTCCCAGCTGCACTAGTCCCACTTGCTTGCGCTTGGTCCACATCCCTCCAAACCTGTCCTATCCATGTACCTGTCTAACTGTTTCTTAGCCTCAACTACCTCCTCTGGCAGCTTGTTCCATACACCCACCACCCTTTGTGACAAAGTTACCCCTCGGATTCCCATTAAATCTTTTCCCTTTCACCATGAACCTATGTCCTCTGGTCCTCGATTCCCCCATTCTGCGCAAAAGACTGTACATCTACCCGATCTATTCCCCTCATGATTTTGTACACCTCTATGAAATCTTCCCTCATCCTCCTGCGCTCCATGGAATAGAGACCCAGCCTACTCAACCTCTCCCTATAGCTCACATCCTCCTCCTGACAACATCCTCGTAAACCGTTTCTGAACACTTTCAAGCTTGACAATATCTTTCCCATAACATGGTGCCGTGAATTGAACACAATATTCTAAATGCGGTCTCACCAACGTCTTATACAACTGCAACATGACCTCCCAACTTCTATACTCGATACTCTGACTGATGAAGGCCAAAGTGCCAAAAGCCTTTTTGACCACCTTATCTTGACCTATGACTTGACCTTCAAGGAACCATACTCCTAGATCCCTCTGCTCTACAACACTACCTAGAGGCCGACCATTTATTGTGTAGGTCCTGCCCTTGTTCGACGACCCAGAATGCAACACCTCACACTTTTCTGTATTAAATTCCATCAACCATTCCTCCGCCCACCTGGCCAATCGATCCAGATCCTGCTGCAATCTTTCACAACCATCTTCACTATCTGCAAAACCACTCACTTTTGTATCATCAGCAAACATGCTAATCTTGCCCTGTATGTTCTCATCCAAATCAATGCGTGGTGTAGGCTTGAAGGACCGAATGGCTAAATCTTGCTCCTATTTTCCTGTCTTTAATTTGCAAGGCTATGGGGAGGGCAAGGTAACGGGACATGCTGCACTGCTCGTTCATAAAACTGGTATCTGGGTAAATGGCCTTTCTGGGGGGGGCGTGTTTTGGGTGACATGAGCAGAGTTTGATTTTGTTTAATTATCCTGCTAATTGAATCCTCATTTAACCTGCAGGTGTGGATGAGCGATCAGGTGCTGGTCCTTGGGCAGGAAGCGGACAGAATAGTAGTCCAACCTATGAGCAACCAAGGGTAAGTCCAGCTTGTTTACCCTCATAACAGGTAGAACAATCATATAGCTGGAGGCTCCTTCCTTAATTTGCAATTTTAAAAAAATAATAAAATAAGAATTTAAAAAAATTGGGGGGGCTATTAAAAATGTGAGATGCTTTAATTTTGTTTTCAATGTTTACTTGTATTTTGCAATCATTATTTACATACACTTTCAGTATCAGATTAAATATTAAGTTCACTTTTCATGCAAGGTGTGCCCACTTATTTCACAATCCTTTTAATCCCCCTGGTTAACAATACCAACGGGTTATTCCCCCTTCACCAGACTCCCTTCAAGGTCCAGGTGGCCTGTTGTGTTTCTTATTAATTTATAGCATCTTTTTTGGAGGGGGGGGGAAAGCTTCTTATAATCACGCATGATCTACATTTGTCATGCATGGAGAGGTGACCTGATATGATCAGCGTGCTTTTAAAATTATGCTCTTGTGAGTTGTATGCATAAAAATAGTTACTTGGAAAATGACCGCACAGGAATGGGCCATTTGGCCCACAATGTCAATGCCAACCATGATAAATTAAACTAATATCCTCTTACTGCACATGATCCACATCTCTCAGAAGGCAGTGGAGGCCAGTTCATTGGATGCTTTCAAGAGAGAGCTGGATAGAGCTCTTAAGGATAGCGGAGTGAGGGGGTATGGGGAGAAGGCAGGAACGGGGTACTGATTGAGAGTGATCAGCCATGATCGTATTGAATGGCGGTGGTGGCTCGAAGGGCTGAATGGCCTACTCCTGCACCTATTGTCTATTGTCTGCATATCCAAGTGCCAATCCAAAAGCCTCTCAAACACCACTATCGTATCTGCCATATCCATCGCCACCCACGGCAATGTGTTCCAGGCACCCATCACCCTCTGTAAAACAAAACTTGCCCTGCACATTGCCTTTGAACCTTGCATCCTCTCACCCTTAAAATATGCCTTCTCGTCTTTGTTCACCCAGGGGAAAAGGGTTCTGACTGTTTACCTCGTTCATCAACGACTCTCATCATTTTATATAGTTCTATCGGATCTCCCCCCATCTTCCATCCTGCTAGAGAAAACTAATCAAAGTTTTTACAACCTCTCCTCATAACTAATACTCCTTCCTCTTCTGCACCCTCTCCAAAGCCTCCACCTCCTTCCGGTAATGGGACCAACGGAACTATGCACGATACTCCAAATGCAGCCTAACCAAAGTCTTATGAAGCTGCAGAATGACCCTTGTACTCAATGAAGCCGAGCAGACTATTGAGTTGACAGCATTTGTTAATCAGAAAAATTAGTATCATTACAAAAGAGCGGTATGATGGTGCAGAAAGACTTCTGAAGTGACGATTAATTGTCACTGTATCAAATGAAACAAATATTTGGCTAGTGCATATTAGGCTAGCTGTAAACCAGCCTCAAAGTGTTAAACGATTTGCTTCTGTCAAACATTCCCGGGTGTTTCTCATAGAAATTCTGTCTTGCAACTTGCCTGAATTGGTGAAATATTCCCCTTTCTGCTTTGATTTGCGATTGAGTCTAAGGGTGGTCAGAATGGTGCATTGGGCTGTTGCTGTTGATCAAATCTAGCAAGCTAACCAAATGGAAGTTGTGAAATTATTACAAAAGACTGGCACAGAAGTTTGTTCTTGGATGCCAAGATTTTTTTAAAAAGAACTTGTACGCTTACGTATAAGAAAATAACTGCAGATGCTGGTACAAATCGATTTATTCACAAAATGCTGGAGTAACTCAGCAGGTCAGGCAGCATCTCGGGAGAGAAGGAATGGGTGACGTTTCGGGTCGAGACCCTTCTTCAGACTGATGTCAGGGGGGGCGGGACAAAGGAAGGATATATCCTTGTACGCTTACGTTTTAGGTTTACAGCTGTGAAACTTGCTTTTATTGTGTGTGTGTATATGGTCCAACTGTTTTTTTTCTTCTACTTAAACAGAGCTATGGCGAAGGTTCCCACTACAGCGATCATACATCGAACAGAGAGCTATCATCAAACGATGGCATTTCTTCGTCATCCTTCATGAACCCTGGCCTTGTCGGTGAGGAGAAATAAATGACTTTTTGCTCCTAAATTTTCTGGCAGATAAATCTCAAATTTGTAGTGTTAATGTGGATTGTTGCTTGTGTTAATGTGGATTGTTGCTTGCATTTCCTCTTTGGACAACAAGTTTGGCGTACTTGTTCCAATGACTGCCTTTCTCATTAGTAGATGCCTGGTTGCATAGTTCCTAGAAGCTTGCTTCAATTGTACCTTTCCAACTGGATGACAAAGAACGTACATCTACAGGCAGTTGCGGGATCGGCCTTCATGTTCTGCAGGGGATCACTTTTCTAAAAGCAAACGTAAAGGGATGGAGGAACTCTGCAAATCAGGCGGCATCTGGAGAGGGAAAGGACAGATGATGTTTTGGGTCGGGACCATTCAGAACAAATTGAGACCAAATTGAGAAGTGGTGCGATGAGTTGGATCCAGAGACATTGGCTTATGAAAGGAATGTGGAATTGTGAAACGCTGAAGAAGGGTCCTGGCTTGAAGTGTCGTCTGCCCATTCCCTCCACAGACGCTGCCTAATCCAGTTCCTCCAGCACTTTGTGTTTTCCTCAACATCTGCACTTCTTTATGTACTCGTGTCTAAAAGTACTGTTCCCTCTGTTGCATTGCAGAAATGTAACAAATCGCATTTAAATACAGGACTTTTCTGACTGGGTAAAGTGGTCACACTTGTAGTAGAAAAGACTATTCACAGGTTTTGGGATTTATTTTGTCAGATGTTTTTCGGACCTTCATTGCCCAAGTAGCCAAAAAGAAAATCCGCACAAGAATTCATTTCCACACTGGATAATTGTCTTCTGATTATCAAATATTTTTCCATTAGTAAATTTGATTCTGGCTGAAATGTAACGGCAGGCACCAGAGTTGACCAGCGCTGGAGAAACTCGGCAAAATAAAAATAATCTTGGTCTCATCGATGTAGAGGAGGTGCGCATGAACCTCTGTCTCACTTGGAAGGGCTGCTTGGGTCCCTGGGTGGTTGTGAGGGAGGTGTAAGGGCAGGTGTTGTACCTCCTGTTGTTGCAGTGCAAGGGGTGGTGGGGGGGGGGGGGGGGGGGGGGGGGGGGGGGGTGGGTTGGGTGGGAAGGAATGAGCGAATCAAAGTGTTGTGGAGGAAGCAGTCTCTCTGGAAGGCAAGAAGGCGAGGTGATGAGACGATGTGACTGGTGGTGGGATGACATTATATGTTGGATGTGAAGCCTGGTGGGGTGAGGACCAGGGGAACTCTGTCCTAGTTCCGTCTACGGTGTGCAAGAGCACAACTTCAGTTACTTTATTCTGAAAAAGGATTTCGACCTGAAACATCACTTAAGTTCTCCAGAGATGCTGCCTGACCCGCTGAGTTGTTCCCAGCCCACTTTGTGTCTAACCTTATAATTATCTTTTAATTGGTTCATTTAAATATGAATAGATCCAAGGACCTACGTTCAGAATGGAGAAATGCTTGGTGATATTGAAATGAATGACAGAGCTTTGGAAGAGGAATTTAAACATAATGTAGGAAAATAACTACAGATGCTGGAACAAATCGAAGGTATCACAAAATGCTGGAGTAACTCAGCAGGTCAGGCAGCATCTTGGAGAGAGGGAATGGGTGACGTTTCGGGTCGAGACCCTTCTTCAGACTGATCAGGGCCCTAGTGAGACTGCACCTGGAGTACTGTGTGCAGTTTTGGTCTCCAAATTTGAAGAAGGATATTCTTGCTATTGAGGGCGTGCAGCGTAGGTTTACTAGGTTAATTTCCGGATTGGCGGGACTGTCATATGTTGAAAGACGGGAGCGACTAGGCTTGTATACACTGGAATTTAGAAGGATGAGAGGGGATCTTATCGAAACATATGAGATTATTAAGGGGTTGGACACGTTAGAGGCAGGAAACATGTTCCCAATGTTGGGGGAGTCCAGAATCAGGGGCCACGGTTTAAGAATAAGGGGTAGGCCATTTAGAACGTAGACGAGGAAAAACTTTTTCAGTCAGAGAGTTGTAAATCTGTGGAATTCTCTACCTCAGAAGGCAGTGGAGGCCAATTCTCTAAATGCATTCAAGAGAGAGCTAGATAGAGCTCTTAAGGATAGCGGAGTCGGGGGGTATGGGGAGAAGGCAGGAACGGGGTACTGATTGAGAATGATCAGCCATGATCACATTGAATGGCGGTGCTGGCTCGAAGGGCCAAATGGCCTCCTCCTGCACCTATTGTCACCCATTCCCTCTCTCCTAGATGCTGCCTGACCTGCTGAGTTACTGTAGCATTTTGTGATACCTAAACATAAGAATGGGTATCTTGGTGGATTCGCCTGGCTGTGAGAAACAACTGAATATAGGTGAAGTCGGGTGATGCATTGTAATATTAGAGTGGACTTTAAAAAAAAAAAAACGTACAAATCAACGGCATTCTGGCAGTCTGGAGGTTTATAGCGGCTGAAATTGGAACCTAGCAGGTGGAGCAGGGGAGAGAAGCAGCTGCAGGATGATCAAAGTTTGGGCCCTGCGTTTGGAAAGGAGTGATGGAGGCAGATTTCCAAAGGTGATAAAGGATTTTTATGATCAATTTTTGGCCGAGGAGGAGGAAGTTAAGGTCGGGGTTCACAAACTGCAAAGCTTTAACAACTTTAGGCTCGGCCTGAGGTGGTAGCCTGTGTAAGATTGAAGGCCAGAGGCATTTATTATTTGCAAAAGCCTGAAGGATTTGCTCTTGCCTTGACATTCTGCCAGCTAGTGGCTCATGTGTTTTGTATAGCCTGAGTTATAGGCGTAACTTCTGGCTAAAGAGTTTATTTAAGGACGGGCACCTCGTAGACATGTAGATTTTTAAAGTAGCCTGTTATTAAAACTTCCCTTTTGTTTGCTGAACCTTATAATTTATCCAAATTATCTGACCAGTGTGTGTAAGTATCCACTTGCAAAGCTCCATGCCGCTGGTTGTAATATGGGGACTCCCATGTATAAAGAACCAAGGAAAAGAATAAAGGTGGCAGTTAGAGGGAGCTGCTGGATCACTGCACCAGAGACTCTGGTTCAATTCTGACCTCGGGTGCTGTTTGTGTGGAGTTTGCACACTCCCTCCGACCTCGTGGCTCTCTGGTTTTTGAGTGGGTTTGTAGATTAGTTGACCGCTGTGAATTACCCTTGGTGTGTGGAGAGTGGAAGCTAAAGTGGGACACAGAACTAGTGTGCACAGGTGATCGATGATCGACGTGGACTCGGTAGGCCGAAGGCTATTCCGATGCTGGATCTTTCAATCAACAAGCCAGACTTTGATGACTCTTGTCGGCACAAGGAACTGCAGGTGCTGGTTTACAAATCAAACCACAAACTGATGGAGTAACTCAGCTGGACAATAGAGGAGGAGGCCATTCGGCCCTTCGAGCCAGCACCGCCATTCAATTTGATCATGGCTGATCATTCTCAATCAGTACCCCGTTTCTGCTTTCTCCCCATACCCCCTGACTCCACTATCCTTAAGAGCTCTATCTAGCTCTCTCTTGAATACATTCAGAGAATTGGCCTCCACTGCCTTCTGAGGCAGAGAATTCCACAGATTCACAACTCTCTGACTGAAAAAGTTTTTCCTCTCAGTTCTAAAGGTCAGGCAAACATCTTTGGAAAACCTGGGTAGGCTACGTTTCGGGTCAGGACCTTTATTCAGACACTAACCCGCTGAGTTACTCCTTCACTCAGCACTTTTTGCAAAGACTCGTAGAGCGGAAATGTAGTTTGACAAAGGGCTTTCCTCTTGTACTCTGCCCAAAAAATTGGTGAACATTGAAGGTGGTGAAAAAAAACATTTCCTCGAATCCAGACCTAGAATTCTTCTGCTTAGGTTTTCCAAGGCTGCAGGAAAGCTGGCTTGTAATTGGAGCTGATGTATTTTATGTTTGAAGAATCGTTGAGCAGAATTTGTGCAGTGTTGACCATGTAATTAAGAGGCTAACATAAATATTTTCTGGAGAGCTGCGTTTTGAAGCATCTGGACTCCAATGAACTGCAATTTACTACCTAGGCTGACATGAACTTTGCTTTTTGTAATGCAAGTACATTGATGGCAAGAGCAAAAGTTCTGATTTTCATTTTATCAGGCTTGATGCAAGGAGGCATGTCAAAGGCACACTGTGTCCTCTTGCAGTTTTCAGAATTAAACATGGAAAAGAGAGTGGCACAGTGGTTCAGTCTCACAGAACCTGAGGCCTGGGTTCAGTTCTGACCTCTTGTGCTGTGTGCAGAGTTTGCACATTCTTTCTGTGACACTGTGTGTGCATGGATAGGAAAGGTTTAGAGGGGATATATGGGCCAAACGTGGGCGAATGGGACCAGTGTTGATCGGGCATCTTGGTCAGCATGGACAAATTGGGCCCAAGGTAGACACAAAAAAGCTGGAGTAACTCAACGAGTCAGCCAACATCTCTGGAGAAAAGGAATAGATGATGTTTCGGGTCGAGACCCTTCTTCAGACTGAAAGTCAGGGGAAAGGGAAATTTTTCTCCAGGGGTGCTCTCTGACCCGCTGCGTTACTCCAGCTTTTTGTGTCTATCTTCAGTTTAAACCGCCATCTGCAGTTCCTTCCTACACAGTTGGGCCGAAGGGCATGCTCTAAGACTCTGACTGTATGGATTTCCTCCGTGTGCTCCAGGTTCCTCCCACATTCCAAAGACTTGGAGAATAATAGGCCCCCCTGTAAATTGGCTCTGGTGTGTCGGGAGCGGATGAGGCGGTGGGATAACACCAAAGTACGAAGGGTGATCGGCGGTCGGCGTGGGCCGAAGGGCCCGTTTCCATGCCGTATCTTTCCATCAGTCAAGGTGGAAACGTATTCCATATTTGGAAGGGGAAAGCAGTTGGTTTCTCTTGGAAATGTTCCTCAGAGGTATATGCTTGCAATTTTCTACTCGAGTTGGCTCCCATGCCATCATACATGAAGCATAACTAATGAAAAATCTCTGACAGCCCTAAGCTGCTTTTCCTCCCACACTAACTATTTTGGCTCTGATCTGCTGTGTGACATCCCCAGTGTTTTGCAGTATTTTGATCTTTGCCAAATACACCCTGAAGGTCGTCCTGTATTGTACTTTTTCTTTTTTGTTTGCCCCCTCTGCCCAAATCCTCTTGATTTTAAATAGCTGCCCTGAATTTGCATCTCCATTCTATGTTTTACTGATACACGATACATTTCCGAACCATGTTTAAGTGTTCTGACTGTTTCTACTGTGCATTCTCAGTCTCTTGTCACTTCTAACACGTGTCTGCTGCCTTTTCCCGGGCCCTGTAGCTTTCTCTAATTAGCTGCTCTGCAGCTCCTTTGAAACTTATTACTGCCAATTGGGAACCTGGCACTTTCCCCACTGAGTAGCGTTGTGGGATCAACTCCTCACATGCTCCACGCAAACACCTTGAGGGACTTGCTGAAAAAGCTATTTTACCACTGTAAATAACTTGGAACAAATGCTGTATTTGTTACTGGGCCTTTTCTTAATGTTTATTAAAACAAAATGGGCTCCAGGGAGTACAATATGTCACAATTGAGGCAAGCAGCTTGAAGAACAAATGGAATACTTGAAATTACTGCCCTTTTGTTATCGTAGAATCAGAGTCATACAGCGTGGAAACTGTTCTTTTGGCCCAACTTGCCAATGTCGATCAAAGATGCCTCAACGACATTAGTCCCACCTGCCCATGTTTGGCCCATACCCCTCTAAATCTTTCCCATCGTCACTGGTTGATTATTGTGGTGCAGTTGTACTCCAAAAGATTTGTAGCTTGTTTAGTGATGGTTATGTGTATAAATATTCCTGTGCACATGGTGTGACCACAAACAGCATTGTGTTAATGGTGCGGAGGTGAGAGGTTGGAATATGCCAAGCAGATTTCATGTTAATAAATGATAGGAGCTGAGTGAGTTAGGCCATTCAACCCATCAAGTCTACTTTGAGTAATTGGGAATTAATCTGGAAAAATAACTGCATTTGAATTTGACGTAACACAGCACTATACAAATTCAGTAGCCTTTTGTATTAAGACCAGAGTTAAAAAAAACACACTTGCATTTTCATGATGTTTACAAAATATTGACATATTTTGGAGCTTATAAAGTATTTTCAAAGTGGAGGAAATATTCTGGACAGCAAGCTGCTGTGAACAGAAATGCAGTATTAGTGTGAAATTCAAGAGGGGTGAATTAGCTTACAATCTACCTCGTTGCACCCTTGCTCTCTTGCTTATCTACACTTTTTCCAATGTATAAAATCAGACAGTGTGGAAACAGGCCCTTCAGCCCAACCTGCCTGCACCGTCCGACATGTCCCATCTACACTGGTCCCTCTTGCCTGCATTTGGCCCATATCCCTCTAAGCCTATCCTACCCATGTATCTGTCCAATTTGCTTCTGAATCTTCTAGGTTAATGAACAAGAGAAGTGTATCCGTGACATTGCTGCAGAGTGAACGCTACAGCTTTTTTTGTACCGGTGTGAATAGTTCGGAGCAGGGGATCTTTTCCACGTTGGACTGTTTTTTTTTCCTCATGAATTTAGCCATGTGGTTAGGGTAGATGCAGAACTTGTAGGCGACAATGTAAGATGTGTGAATGATGTTTGTCATGTAGGATTTGCAGAGAGTAATCGGGGAGTATCCATGTGTGAATTCTCTGTGGATTAGGGAAAACCGTGCAGGGCCAATGTGGCTGCTTTGCACCTGCTCCTGCAGTGATTAAATTGTTGTGCCAAGGGGAAGATTTTTCAAATATCACTGTCTTACCCTGCATTGTGAAAGGAAAATATATCTCGCCCCTTCCCATGCTGGATTTTGATCACTTCGACCTCTAGGAATTCCACCAAGTGAAGGTGGAATAGGCAATAGACAATAGGTGCAGGAGGAGGCCATTCGGCCCTTCGAGCCAGCACCGCCATTCAATGTGATCATGGCTGATCATTCTCAATCAGTACCCCATTCCTGCCTTCTCCCCATACCCCCTGACTCCGCTATCCTTAAGAGCTCTACCTTGCTCTTTCTTGAATGCCTCCACTGCCTTCTGAGGCAGAGAATTCCACAGATTCACAACTCTCTGTCATTTTGCTGATTAAATCTTACCTGTGGATTGGATTCTTGATTTAAAAAAAACACATGAACAAATAACAGCTCGTGCTCAACAATAAACTTTTGTAGTACAGTTTTGTGACGGTAAATTAGTTTTTCAACTTTATTTGCAGTTTAATTCACTTCCATTGATCACATGAATTATCATTGTTGCCATTTTCTCAAAGTATTAGTCTCGTTCATTCAACAAAACAAAGCGCTGGAGGAACTCAGCAGCTCGGGCAGCATCCGTGGAGGGAAAAGACAGATAATCTTTCAGGTCGGAACCTTTCTTCATACTGAATTGGGTCTGAAGAAGGATCCCAGCCCAAAAGATCTCCTGTCCAATTCCTCTGTGGATGCTGCCTGACCTGCTGAGTTCCTCCAGCACTTTGCTCAAAATTCCAGCATCTGCAGTTCCTTGTGCCAACATTTCTTCAATTTTTCTCCGTCTTCAAACTTGCTATTCTCCCATCTTCCACCTTGCAGACTGGAGCTCATCTAAAACGTTGCCCCCTTTCTAAACTTGCAATGCCATTAGGGCCTGTTTGCCGATGTATGTTCGCAGTATCTCACATTTCCATGCATTAATCATTCAGTCTCTTTTGCCCCTCTTCTTTTGTGGCTACATTGACTCTCACATCTCTGACGTCTCCCTGACCTCTGACATCTCTGATTTCTTTCATATCTCAATTATTCCTGTTCTTTCACTCATTTTCAATCAGCCTGAAGAAAGGTCTCGACCTGAAACATCACCCATTCCTTCTCTCCAGAGATGCTGCCTGTCCCATCACGCCAGATGTTGTGTCTATCTTTGGTTTAAACCAGCATCTGCAGTTCCTTTCTACACATCCTAGAATTGGAGTTTCCTATGCAAACACTTACACTCTCAGCAGTTTATTCTTTAACTCTACATACTGTTTTTTTCCCACCTTATTAAGATACTGGTTAAAACTGACCTTTTGACCAAAACTTGGCCATCATTTATAAAAGTCTTTTATTGTGCTTCTCTAACACTATGCAAAGCACCAGTGCATGTTTTTATATCACGTCTCCAATGCAGGCACACAATTCTACTGTAATATTTTTATTCACAAAATGCTGGAGTAACTCAGCAGGTCAGGCAGCATCTCGGGAGAGAAGGAATGGGTGACGTTTCGGGTCGAGACCCTTCTTCAGAATAAATCGATTTGTACCAGCATCTGCAGTTATTTTCTTATTCTACTGTAATATTACCAGGTGGCAAGGAAATATTCACCTGGAATATTGATATTCATTGTGACAATAGGTAAAAATACAGGAGGCTGAGAGATTTGGAAAGACTAAGTTTGCTAGTTAAGTCAGCGATATGTTGACAAATGTGATGTTTATTGAAGCTGCCATAATATTGCATCAAATGATGCACGATTTGTTTTTGACTCGCTGAACATCTATCACAAAATCTAAAGTCGTGTTTAGAAAGGCTGAGGTTCTGTTCGGGGTCCTGTCTTTACAGTAATATTTGTTGACATTATCGCCGAGCTTGTTTGTGGTGGAATTCACTGAAGAATTCCAAGCAGAGCTTTTTCACTCTGCTGTTAATGGCATCTTTCCCAAGATGAGGTTGGGGGCCTCTCTCTCTCTCTTTAAGTTGTAACCTCTATCACCATTCCCATAAACAATGACCTCTGGTTGCAATCCCTGACTAGCCTGAATCAAGGAGCTTTGCATATTTTGCAGGTGTTCATGTCTCTCAAACAATAGCCCGGCAACATCCAACACTGGAGGTTTTCTGCGCGTGTCAATTGAGTACATTAGCAATTTTCCACATTCCTATTTGTTTTTATCACAGTGTAATAATGCTAAGTTAATCTCTGACCTTCTCTGGCAACAAAGTCCAATTCCTAGGTAAATACAAGTTTGGATGTCTGCGAGTTTAAGTAATAGGCGAGGAATTTTACAGATGAAGTTGCCCAGCAGGACTCGGAGCTAAGGGTGTTTAATTCTCATGTGTATCGATAACAGAGCAATAAAATTCTTTGCTGCAGCTTAATGGGTCTGTAAACAATACTATATAATTTTGTAAAAGATCTATAAATTAAAACCCCACTACTGGTGCAAAAAAGCCCACGGTCCATTTGTACAACCAAAGACCCAAGTTCATAGTTGAGTTAGTATTTTAGAGTGTTCGGTAGCCTGAAGGTTTTTGGGAAGAAGCTGTTCTTGAACCAGGTTGTCGCGGTTTTCGAAGTGCTGTACAGCCACAGGAGGAATACGTGACTTCGGGGGGGGAGTGAGGAGGGGTGGGGGTATTCAGCCACTGAGGGAGGGGTAGGGGAGTGAGTACGGGTCAGAGTGAAATGACAGTGTGGCCAGGGTGATGTGGGTCTTTGCTGGCAGTATTCACTGACACTCCAAATTTTTCTACAAAAGTAGTGATCAGCTCTAAATTGGTTCCATTTCTTTTGCTCCCACCTGCCTCATCTAACTCCTGTCCTGGTATTTTTCTTCTCATCGGGCTGTTTTCTTTATCCATGATCCTACCTCTAAAGTCCCCATTTTTTCCTTGGCCAGGTAACCATTAATCAATTTTGTGCATAAAAGTGGGATCAAAAAGCTTTAGGTTGCAAGTTTTCTCATCACTTGGAAAATAGATCAATTGTCTTTTTTGAGTGTGTATGTTGAAGAATATAGGGGGGAAATAGTCCCATTTGTATTGTCTCTTTCAGATTCACTAAAAATTGTAATTAGTTGGATATAATCTGTCCTTTTTAATTTGTATTGAGCCTTGAAGTCTCTGTGCGTATTACCACATTTCTTAATCCCACCACTTTAGTGTGGGCAAAATTCCAAACAATAAATTCTGCTCTGATGTAAATCATTGATATGTTATCAATAGCTGAGATCAGACACCAATTTCCTACAATGCATGACTTGTTGCCACCTGCCCCATGATAAAAAAAGATTCATTTATTCGCACTATTTTCTGTCAATTAATTTTCATTACCTTGCCCCAAATACCCGTGTTTTAGTTTTACACGGTAACCTTTTTATCAAAGCCTTTCTGAAAATCTAAGTTCCCCACATCTGTTTCCTTGTATTCTATCAGTAACATCCTCAAAAAGAAGACTGCCGGATTTGCCAAACACTTTCTTTCCCTTTCGTCAATTCATGTTGACTTTGTCTAATCCAGCTGATGTTTTCTAAGTGTCCTGTTATCTCATCCTTTACAATATCCTCTAGCATCTTTCCGACCAAATATGACTTGACCTCTGTTTGTTTTGATGTTTAATTAATGAACTACCCAGAAGTTCAATAAAGCCTCTGTGCTTTGCCATCAAACGGGTCGTGTCTTTGCTTCGTTTATATTCTCTTCTGCCTCCTTGCTATTTGTTTTGAAGTATTCTCTTGCTTTGTTGTATGTTACCCCTACCGTCAGAAGAAGGGAAAAGGTATCCCTTTGCACATCTTTGCACAGAATTTGATTAGCTTGCCAGAAACACTAGATTGTAGCTCTGTCATGAAAATGGAATCACAGATAGGTAGGGTGCTCAAGAAGCCTTTTGCCACATTGGCCTTCATTAATCAGGGTATCGAGTGTAAAAGTTGGGATGTTTTGTTACAGGTGTATAAGGCATTGGCATGGCTGCATTTGGAGTATTGTGTTCAGGTTTAGTCACCCTGCTATGGTGTTTTTTTTAAACAGCGTGCTTGGAACACGCTGCCAGAAGTGGTGGTGGAGGCAAATATGATAGCGCTTAAGATACTTTGGATAGGCACATGGATATGCAGGGAGTGGAGGCATATGGATTATGTGCAGGCAGAGAAGAGTTGGTCTTGGCATCCTGTTCTGCACAGGCATTGTGACTTCTGTGTTCTACAGCACATGGAAGGTTGTACTTAAAAATTGTGCTGAGTTTTGTATATAGAGTGGGTGAAAATGGAAGGACAAAATTTAGGAGTAACCTGCTTTCTGTTTGAGCTTGGTAGATTTATAACTAGTGGAGTCTCACATTGATTAGTCCTGCACCTTCAGCAGTTCACAAGTAATGATTTGGCTGTCAGCGAGGTGCATTGCATTAAGAAGTGTTGATAGAGATGGGTGAGGAAGGTCCTGATTCTTGGATTTCATTGCAAGTAGTATCTGCCTTTTATCTACTATCTACCTCATTGAAGACCATCGGACTTTACTGGCTTTATCTTGTGCTAAATGTTATTTCCTTTATTGTGTATCTATCCAGAGATAAATAGATTCTTGATTAGCACAGGTGTCAGAGGTTATTGGGAGAAGGCAGGAGAATGGGGTTAGGAAGGAGAGATAGATCAGCCATGATTGAATGGCGGAGTAGTCATGATGGGCCAAATGGCCTCATTCTACTCCTAATCCTTATAACCTTGCACTGGATGGCTCGATTGTAATCATGTATTGTCTTTCCACTGATTGATTAGCATGCAACAAAAGCTTTTCACGGTACCTCAGTCGGTGCATGTGACAAACTAAAGTAAGTAGCGCGGGTGGTATATTATGGGGTCGAACACAAGATTGTACACTTTGGTTGTCGGAGTAGAATACTCGTTTTAAAAGCTGCGTGATTCTTGGATGTACGAATGGAGCGTTTGGTCGCGTATGGAAACTCAATGTTTACAAGCAGCATTGAAATTTGATCTTTGTCATTTTTAATGTGGTAGAAAACATACCAAAATAGATGTGTTAACATGATCTGTTGGGTAGGTGGAACTCATCATACCAAAATAGTGTGTTGCGTATGTAATGGAAGGGTTGCGTAATCCTTTAAATTACATGAATTTTCCCACCACTTTATCTGGCATATAGTGCGAATGCATCTTTAAGCTTATTTTGTGGCTGGTGGAAGTCGGTGAAGTTTGCTGCGTGGTGAGGCTGCTACATTGTAGTCACCACTGGAGATGTGTACCTGCTGGGGCACTTTTGCCTTGCGACGATGTGTGTTGGCATTGGGCATGGGTCGTGCAGTGAGAAATTGGATCTTCAGAGGTCTTTGTTTCCTTTTTGAATCGCCTGAATTAATAGTGGAGGTTAGATGTCTTGTGAAAAGAGATGAAAATTTGCCAACGTTTATAATAACTTTTAAAATGGACTTTCAAATGATGCGGGTGCAGGAATAGGGGAAAAAAGACCCAATGCCTGATTACAATCGAGCCATCCACAGTGTACAGATACAGTTCCTGCTCCAAAACGGTTAGAGAATTGTGAAGTCAGAGGAAGGAATGTAGGCGCAGGGGATGGGGAGAAATCGGTGTAGATCTAGTTGGAGCACAAAGGGGTGGGGGGGGGGGGAGAGAAAGAGAAGAAACCAAAAATGTAACCGTTGCAAGCTATAAATAATATTCCATAGTCAGGTGGAAGGATGTTGTTTGACCAATAACGATGACGTTGAGAACATAGACACAAAATGCTGGAGTAACTCTGTGGGTCAGGCAGCGTCTCAGGAGAGAAGGAATGGGTGACGTTTCGGGTCGAGGCCCTTCTTCAGAAACTACCTATTCTCCTGTCATGTTGAGGTTGCTGAAGTGTTGGCGCGCTGGTTTAAGTTTCCAGACTACTAACCAGAAGCCTTGGCAAATTAATGATCTAGAGAATGGAGTTCAAGTCCCAAACTGGCAGCTGTGGAATTTAAATTCCTTGAGGTTTCAGATGAGAGGGGAAAGATTGAATAGGAATCAGAGGGGCAACTTTTTCACACAGGTGTTGGGAATATGGAACAAGCAGCCAGAGGAGGTAGTGGAGGCAGGTACAGTAACAGCATGAAGTCATTTGGACATCAGTCTGGCATCATCAAAGAATGAATTTGCTGGAATATTGGCGTTCTACTATAATTGACGAGAACTTGCCAAACGGTGCATATAGTGACGGGTTTGTATATAACCTGCATAATTAAAATGTTCTTATTTTAGAAAATCTGATTTCATGCAAACTGAACACCTGAAGTCAATTTAGTTATTTTTATACACGTTAAAAACTCTGACAGTATATTTTAACATCAGCTACGTATTTTGCCTCAATTTGCCTCAATGCGAGGTTATTCTGCTTTGTGAAATGGAGTGCAGGAGACTGAGGCGTGAGTGGCCTCTAACATAATGATGGCCATAAATGGCATAGAGGTTTCACCCAGAGTAAGGGTGTCTAAAACTAGAGAGTGAAAACAAGGATCTGCAGGTGCTGATTTACAAAAGAAAAGTGCTGAAATAACTCAGCGGGTCAGGCAGCATCACAGGAGAACATGGATGGCCGATGTTTCAGATGAGGACCTTCTTACCTTAAGGAGGCCCTTGGTTCTTAAAACTAGTGAGCGCAGGTTTGAGGTGTGAGTGGCCCTGAGGTGTAGGCCTTTCACATAGAATAGTAGCTATATGGAGCAACCTGCAGGAGAAGGAGGTAGTGGCACCTGCAGGAGAAGGAGGTAGTGGCACGTACAATCACAGCATGTGAACAGGTACATAGATAAGAAAAGAAATAGGGGGATATAGGGCAAATGTAGGGAAATTAGATTAACAGAGATGAGCATTTTGGTCAGCACGGGTATGTTGGGCTAACAGGCCTTTTGCGTGCTGTACAACTCTGAATCTATTATCATTTTGAGGAGGTTCTCCTTTCAAATGGAAGGAAACTTCGATATCAACAATGGCTTTAACCAGAAGGAAATTTGGCTGGAGTTGTTTCCCCCAGCCCCGACCGTTTCCCCCAGCCCCGACCGTTTCCCCCAGCCCCGACCGTTTTCCCCAGCCCCGACCGTTTTCCCCAACCCCGACCGTTTTCCCCAGCCCCGACCGTTTTCCCCAGCCCCGACCGTTTTCCCCAGCCCCGACCGTTTTCCCCAGCCCCGACCGTTTTCCCCAGCCCCGACCGTTTTCCCCAGCCCCGACCGTTTTCCCCAGCCCCGACCGTTTTCCCCAGCCCCGACCGTTTTCCCCAGCCCCGACCGTTTTCCCCAGCCCCGACCGTTTTCCCCAGCCCCGACCGTTTTCCCCAGCCCCGACCGTTTTCCCCAGCCCCGACCGTTTTCCCCAGCCCCGACCGTTTTCCCCAGCCCCGACCGTTTTCCCCAGCCCCGACCGTTTTCCCCAGCCCCGACCGTTTTCCCCAGCCCCGACCGTTTTCCCCAGCCCCGACCGTTTTCCCCAGCCCCGACCGTTTTCCCCAGCCCCGACCGTTTTCCCCAGCCCCGACCGTTTTCCCCAGCCCCGACCGTTTTCCCCAGCCCCGACCGTTTCCCCCAGCCCCGACCGTTTCCCCCAGCCCCGACCGTTTCCCCCAGCCCCGACCGTTTCCCCCAGCCCCGACCGTTTTCCCCAGCCCCGACCGTTTTCCCCAGCCCCGACCGTTTTCCCCAGCCCCGACCGTTTTCCCCAGCCCCGACCGTTTTCCCCAGCCCCGACCTTTCCCCCCAGCCCCGACCCTGATCCAAATTGCTGAAGTTTTGACTCGGGTCTTTGCACACTGGTGAATTTGGCATAATCTCGAAATCTTCCTTGCCAGTGTGACTAATGGTTCTTTATTAAGCACTAAGCAAGCCCCAGCCGTGGACTTGTCTGTAGACAGCAGACAAATTGCTACTGGGTTTTAAAGTACATGTTATGCTAATTGCATGGTTATGTTCGATTTCACATATTGGCATATAGTTTTGTTTGGTTTTAGAACCATATTGGGTTTTTTTTAAAAAAGGATACAGCATGGAAACTGTCCCTTCAGCCCACTGAGTCCGTGGTGACCGCTGATCGCCCATTCACCTTAGTTTATTATTATACTACTTCCACTCCTTGCGCACTACAGGCAATTTTACAGAGGGCAATTAACTTAACCCACAGGTCTTTTGGAATGTGGGATGAAGCCCATGTGGTCAGAGGGGAAAACGTGCAGAGTGCACACAGACACGCTCGTGGTCAGGATTGAACTTGGCTCTCGGGGGGGAGCAGCTATACCAGCTGTGCCAACCCTTATTGAGCTACGTTGTTTATTATATTATCCAGTGACCACTGTGTTCATAAACCTGCTTTGGTGCTGCTGCGAGTAGGAATTTATTTCATTGTTCCATTTCAGTGCATATATCACAATAAAACCACACACTTGACTCGCTAGATACAGTGTAGCACAAGCAATATACTCTGCTGAGTCATTGGTATTCTGCCCAAAATGGAAAAACTAATCAAACCTTTTATTTGTCCACACCGACTGCATCTGTTCTCTAAGTGTTAATAGCATGCTGATGGTTACTCGTGTTCATTTTCCTACCTAGGACCATCCTCGCCGTTTACATTTTATTCTCCAATAATCTGAATCTCGATGACTTGATATTGAATAAAAGTGAGCGATTTTGTTCATACATTTCGTGTTCATAAGTGATAGGAGCAGAATTATGCTATTCGGCCCATCAAGTAGCGCAGTAACGCAGCGGTAGAGTTGCTGCTTTACAGCGAATGCAGCGCCGGATACTCAGGTGTGATCCTGACTATGGGTGCTATACTGTAAGGAGTTTGTACGTTCTCCCCGTGACCTGCGTGGGTTTTCTCCGAGATCTTCGGTTTCCTCCCACACTCCAAAGACGTACAGGTATGTAGGTTAATTGATTGGGTAAATGTAAAAATTGTCCCTAGTATGTGTAGGATAGTGTTAATGTGCGGGGATCACTGGGCAGTGCGGACTTGGTGGGCCGAAAAGGCCTGTTTCCGCGCTGTATCTGAAATATGAAATATGAAAATATGAAAAGTCTAATCCGTCATGGCTGATCTATCTTTCCCTCTTCACCCCATTCTCCTGCCTTCTCCCTATAACTCCCAACACCGTACTAATCAAGAATCTATCTCTGCCTTAAAAATATCAATTGACGGCCTTCACAGCCTTCTGTGGCAATGAATTCCACAGATTCACCACCCTCTGACTTAAGAAATTTCTCCTCATCTCCTTCGTAAAGGAAAGTTAGGATTCATTTAATTCTGAGGCTATGACCTCTAGTCCTAGACTCTCCAACTAGTGGAAACATCCTCTCCACATCCACGCTATCCAGGCCTTTACTATTCGGTGTTTACTAAAAAGTTTTTGTTTTGGTCAAAGGGGCTGAAAAGTAAGACTTCTTTCATTGGTCATTAAGTACTTGTGTAATGGGATAGTAGTTACATGAATCAAAGGAAATGACGTCAGGTGGGAGTTGAGTTGGTCACAAAACAAGATGGCAGGTCATGAATGTGATTTAGTTTGGAGATGCAGCATGGAAACGGGCCCTGCGGCCCACCGACTCCACGCTGCCCATCGATCACCCGTTCACACTAGTTCTATGCTAGTCCACTTTCTCATCCGCTCCCTGCGCACTAGAGGCGATTTACTGAGGCTGGTTAACCTACAAACTCCAGAGCACCCAGAGGAAAACCACGCGGTCACAGGGAGAACGTACAGCATGTACACTGACAACGCCCGAGGTCAGGATTGAACCCGGGCTTCTGGCACTGCAAAGCAGCAGCTCTACGAGCTGTGCCCCCGGCAATATCCCAATAATGATTCTTGTCTAATCATTAGGTACCGTAGTTACAGTTGATCTTTATTGTCAGTGACACACCCACAAGGAGGGAATGGAGAGAAATAAATCGGAAGGAAATTTCTAAAGCAAGTTAGAGTTGCTCGTGTCACCAAATTGCATCCTTTTTATCCTTGAGGTGCATTACACTTTTGTTTTGCTTACTGATGTGATATTTATTCATAGTGGTAATCTTTTCAATTTTGTTGTTTAAATTTCACTCAAGTTTGAAAGAACTACTGTATTCAGAGCATCCAAAAAAACTGCTATCCTTTTTCACTTGAAATTAATAATAATCCTTTCTTGATACTAAATATTAATTTAAAATGGAGAACGTTTTCATTTATCTCCACGTGTTAACCGCCTGTTTGGGAGATTCTCCAATCATTTCCGTGAGGTAGAATTAGCCGTCGGATTTATCAAACTGAAATGTACTCGAGTCCATAATTTTAGCTTAAGCGGACTGGTGGTAAGAAGAGAGGCAGCCATGTCAGGGGCTACGCATTCCGAGATTGATAGATTGAGGACAGTTCTTTGAGTGCAACATGTTAGCGAGAAGAGGAGGAAATATCAGCAAGGACCTAATTGGTCTTCAAAATATTGAGAATATATCCAAGCACATGCAAAGAGGTCTTGTGTTGTATTGTTGATCTCGAATGCAGTAATCTAAAGGATTTTACTGTAAAAACAAAAATTTAAATCCTGGCATGTCAATTTGGGAATTTTTTTTTTTTTTTTTTTCAAATGCTGGGTAAAATAGATCATTGAGATGATAGCATGTTGTGAACTCTTATCTTCATGTATCTAAATAAGTTTGAGTCTTTGGCAATGTCATGTTCTCTTTAAGAATAAAAAAATATCTAATTCAATTATTTAATTTTCAACTGGAGCTCAGCATGACTATATTATAAAGGTACTGTACCTTGCTGACAGAAATGGCAAACAAAATGTGATTTTGTCTAGTATGTGGCAAAAAAATATCATAGTTAGCGTATGAATTAAAGTTGGTCATCGGGAAAGCTGTTATACTATTGGATGGTTGCTGATGCTGCCAGGTCCACCGAGTTGCTCCAGCAGTTTGTTTTTGCTCCAGGTTACACAGTAGAACATGGAACAGCACAGGAACAGACCTTTCAGCCCACAATGTTTGTGCTAAACATGCTGCCAAGTTGAACTAATCTCCTCTGCCTGCATGTGATCCATATCTCTCCTTTCCCTGCATATCCACATGCTTGTCTAAAAGCCTCTTGAATGTCACTAACATATCCACTTCCACCACCACCCCTGTTAGGGCATTCTAGGCACCCACCACCTGTTTTTTTTTTTTTACCGTCTTGTTACCGGCTTACAGTGGCAGAGACCCGGGTTCAATCCTTACTACGGGTGCAGTCTGTCAGGGATTTGTACTTTCTCCCTGTGACTGAGTGCGGGTTTTCTCTGGGTGCTCCAGTTTCCTCCCACATTCTAAAGATGTGCAGGTTCGTGGTTTAATTGATTTCTGTAAATTGTCTCTCTGGTGTGCAGGATAGAACTAGTGTGCGGTTGATCGGTGTGGATTCGGTGAGCCAAAGAGTCTTGTTTCCACACTATCTCTAAACTGGATCTCCTTTACACTTTGCCCCTCTCACCTTTAGAGCTATGCCTGCTACCCTTTCTCCAGTGTATTGCTTTTGAAATGTATCAGCTGTTCCTTTGGTGGCACATTCACTTCAGCACAGAGGTCTTGGGTCAACGTTTACTCCAGAGATTCAAGTATAAAGTCAAGGCTGATTGAATGCTGCACTCAAAGAGGCTCTGCTGCTTGGACAAAATAATAAACCAGCAAGCCATCTGGTTTTGGGTATATTTTAAAGATCCTCTGGCTCTTGTCTGAAGAAAGTGTTTTTCCTTGTGGCTTACTCTGTAGTTAAAACTCCATCAACGTACCTATTACTTTACACAGGATCTGTTATTCTCAACTTAACTAAATGTTTCTGCATTACTTCAGTGATTCTGATTGAACAGAACTTAAAGGAATGCAAAGCAAAACTCAAAGTGCTAGGAATGTCTGAAGAAGGGTCTCGGCCCAAAACGTCATCCATTCCTTCTCTCCAAAGATGCTGTCTGTCCCGCTGAGTTACTCCAGCCTTTTGTGTCTATCTTCCACGCTGGAGTAACTCAACGTAGTAACCATTAATAACCCTTCGGACTGTAGAGGATTTGGATATTAACAGGTGGAAGGCAAGGTGTCAATGTTTTTTTTTTTTGTATAATAGTGGTCGCATAAGCAAGGGAAATTAATCATCACTGAATCGTGCTGAATGTTGCTGTTTGAGAGAGTTGTGTTTAATTGTAATATGTATCAGAAACAGAACAATGAAATTCTTGCATGCTACAGTTTTATTGGCACATTAACACACAACACAATGAATGATTGTATTATTGTTTATGGTATATTTATCAGTAATACTAAGTAACTAGATCATAATAGTTCTAGCTGAGGTACATAATGCAACCAATACAAAGTCCATGGTAGTGTGGTGTTGGGGTAAGGTTATGGTTAGTGTTGTGCAGGGTGCTTCTAGATGATGGTTGATGAGAAGTAACTGTTCTTGAACCTGGGGGTTATGGTTTTCTGGCTCCTGTACCATCTCCTAATGGTAGCAGCGAGGTGAAAGTATGGACAGGGTGGTGTGTGTTTGTGATGATATCAGGTTGCTTCTTGAAGCAGTGCCTCCTGTAGATACCTTGGATGGTGGGGGGTCAGTGCAAGTGATGTGTCAGCTGATGTCCACCATTTTGTGCAGCCGCCTCCGCTCTGGAGCATTCAAGTTACCAAACACACAGAGAGTGGTGAGTCTGTGGAATTCTCTGCCACAGAAGGTAGTTGAGGCCAGTTCATTGGCTATATTTAAGAGGGAGTTGGATGTGGCCCTTGTGGCTAAAGGGATCAGGGGGTATGGAGAGAAGGCAGGTACAGGTTACTGAGCTGGATGATCAGCCATGATCATATTGAATGGCGGTGCAGGCTCGAAGGGCCGAATGGCCTACTCCTGCACCTATTTTCTATGTTTCTAAACCAGGCCGTGACGCAATCATTCATCAAAAATAGTTGTCACTGTCAGCAAAACCACTACCTTTCGTGTCATCAGCAAACTTGCTAATCTTGCCCTGTATGTTCTCATCCAAATCATTGATCTCGATGACAAACAGTAGCGGGCCCAGCACTGAACCCTGAGGCACACCATTAGACACAGGCATCCAGTCTGAGAAGGCAGGAGAATGGGGTGAGGAGGGGGAGATGGACCAGCCACGATTGAATGGCGGAGTAGACTTGATGGGCTGAATGGCATAATTCTACCACTATCACTAATGATCTTATCTTATGAAGGACAATTGCAGTGAAAATATTTGGAGGCAATAAACATAATGGTTTTTAATGCCTGATTTAAGCCGGGGCTAAATCCAATTTTGATCAATCTCACTTTAGGAATTACTGATCTTGAACTGAGAGCAATAAACTTCCAGCTCTCCTTTCGTTGTTAGTTCTCTGGTTTCAGTTAAAGATAAAGCCTATTCCTTAAACCACCCCCTCGTGTAAAAGTTGGTACAATTTGGCATTACGGTATAAAGCGGGCATAACACATGACTTGGAAATCGATGCATTGGTTTCTTTAATGTTTGTACTTCCTGTGGAATAAGAAGTTTTTTCTGGAGAAAATTCCCAAGCTCTTGAGGCATTGATCGTTTGGGTTACCTGGTTGTATAATTCAATTGAAGATGACTTATCTTTCCCTGTTAATTTAGCCGAGGCAGCAACTAGCTCGCCTCTACAGGGTGAAGGACATAAAACACAATTGTGAGGATTTTTAACCATCTGTTTAAAGAAACTTTTTAGGGGAGTGCAAGGAATGTGAGAATTAATCTTTAAACTATTGATGCATTGTGGTACAAATTTGAAATTAATAACGCAGCTTGTGAGGTGTTGAGTGATGTCCTGTTATTACACCTGGTGTGAAATGTACCCTTGCCTGTGCACCAAGGCTGCACTTCGAAGGTCAGGTTTATGTTTGAAAGCTTTGAAGTGCGGAGAGCAGCAACTATTTTCCCAAAACATTAAAGACTCTGCTTTGGTAATAAAATGCCTAGGTGGATTAGATGGCTACCAGAGCACTGTTAAAGCAAGCCCTGCTGTTCCTGCTTCAAGGCAAGGCTATGGGAAAGGTGAATAGGGGCTAACTCCTTTTTAACCTGCTGCCTTGTGGTTTTTGTTTTCCATTTTTGTCTCTTGGTGGTTTCGGCTGTGAGACTCCAACTTGTGCTGAAAGTTGGCTAATTCTAACGGTGGATTCCACACAGTCTTTGAGCTGCATTCCCTGAGCTATGGAATCACGGGATATGGGAAAAAGCAGGAATAGGGTACTGATTTTGGATGATCAGCCATGATCATATTGAATGGCAGTGCTGGCTCGAACGGCCTACTCCTGCACCTATTTTCTATGTTTCTACTCCCTAAACAGTTAACCCGCAGTGTGAAAAAGGTCCTGATCCCAAACACCATCTATCCAGGTCCTCCAGAGATCCTGCCTGACCTGCTGAGTTACCCCAACACTTTGTAAACCAGCATCTGCAGTTCCTTGTATCTCCAGTCGATCTACAGAATTGTTCCTCCTCTTTTTCCATTATAATTAGAGGACATCGCTTTAAGGGGCGAGGGAAAAGATTTAACAGGAGCCAGAGGGGCAACCTCTTCCCCACAATTGTGGTGGGCATATGGAATGAACTGCCAATGGTGGTAGTTGCGGTAGGTACTACAACATTTAAAAGACATTTGGACAGAATGGACGGAAACTTTTGAAAGAACATCGGCCAAACGCCGGCAAGCGGAACTAGTATTGTTTTTTTTTTTTAGAGATACAGCGTGGAAACAGGCCCTTCGGCCCACCGGGTCCCTGCCGCCCAGCGATCCCCGCACATTAACACTATCCTACACACACTAGGGACAATTTTTACATTTTACCCAGTCAATTAACCTACATACCTGTACGTCTTTGGAGTGTGGGAGGAAACCGAAGATCTCGGAGAAAACCCACGCAGGTCACGGAGAGAACGTACAAACTCCGTACAGACGGCGCCCATAGTCAGGATCGAACCCGAGTCTCCGGCGCTGCATTCGCTGTAAGGCAGCAACTCTACCGCTGCGCCACCATGATCGCCCTATGGGGGCATCTTGGTCAACTTGTACAAGTTTAGCCAAAGGGACTATTTCTATTCTGTATTACTCTGACTCTACGAATGTAACAGAGCCTTGCGCATCAGTAGAATCATCCTCTTCATATCATAAATAATGTTTCTTGCAATTAATTGTAGCTAGTTTCTGGGAAGCTCATTATGCTTTGATTATATTCCTTGAGTAAACCCAAAGCTCAGTTACAGATTCTAATTCTAGAACACAGTGGCGCAGCTGGTAGAGCCACTGCGTCACAGTGTCGCAGACCCAGGTTCGATCCTGACCTCGGCCGCTGTCTATGTGGAGTTTGCACGTTCTCTCTATTTCTTCCAGCTGCCCACAGAGATGTGGATTTATAGGTTAATTGGCCTCAAAAATTATCCCCAGAGTGTCGGGAGCGGATGCAAAAGTGGGATTGGATAGAGCTGGTATAAACGGGCGGTCGATGGTGGGCATTAACTCGGGCCGAATGCTGGTTTCTGCACTGTCTTTCTGAACTAAATTGAAATTGATCATTGTAAAACATTGGAGTTCAGTGTTTTAGCTTGGCAACAAGGGCATTGTGAGAAATGGTCCATTCTCTGCACACAGAGATTTCTTGCTTCTGTGTTCTTACTCACGTGTAACTTCCCAGGTATCAGTTTTGATCAGAGGATGTGCACACCACCAGACTCAGGAACACCTTCTTTCCCTCAGTTATCTGGCTTCTAAACGGGCCTTCCATCAGCTCGGATAATGTCCAATTCGCCTCTGCTCCATTGCGGACATTGGACGTTGTCTAAGGAACTGATGCGCTACAATGCTGAGAACTATATTCTGCACTCTGTATCTCTCACTTTGCTCTACCTTTTGTACTTGAGTTTATCTTGATTATATTTATATATATATATGGTATTATCTGAGCTGATAGCATTGCAAAACAAAGCTTTTCATCGTACCTCTGTACACGCGACAACCATAAACGTAAACGGGGTGTGTAGTTTCCGGATATTGTGTACGAGGGCAGAAATGGAAAGAATGCCACTGTAGTAATTTGACCTGTTTTTTTAACTGGAATGTAACTTTTATCTTCCACAGTGAAAAATGCTGAGAGAGTTACATTTCCGCCATTTGGAAGAGATTCAGCCATGCCAGCATTAAATCAGGTACGTGGATGTACATTTGCAGGCCTATTCAGGCCAAAGCCTGTTTTGTTACAACAGCAGATGGAATAGATTTTACTCCCCTCCAATCCTCACTCCCCTTAAATTCAAACGTGATTATGTAAAGCTGAATTGATGTGTAAATAATTATCAGCTAAGTATTCAATTTAATGGAAAATGTTCACTTGAATGGGAGTATTGTCATTGTCTTATCAAAAGGAGAACACTTAACAGTTGCTCATGCAAAAAAATTGTTAGTGTTGCCTGCTGTACTACTTTTGTACAGCAGTCAGCTAGCCTGCTAAAATGTCACAAGTGGAAATTTAATTTGTTCTACCTGTAATAAATGCTCCATAAAACAATGAACTCGCGGATAAGTACCAGCGTGTGACTTAGGAACAGAACAATTCAATAAGGTCGCGACTGATCTGATTGTAATCTGGAGGTGCCTTTAAAAGACACTTGGACAGGAATGTGGTAAGAAAGGTTGAGAGGGATATGAGACTAGCTTAGATGGTGCATCATGGCCAGCATGACGAGTTGGCCTGAAGGGCCTGTTTCTGTGCTGTATGACCCATGGCACCACGCACCCATCTATTTCATATCATATCATATCATATCATATATATACAGCCGGAAACAGGCCTTTTCGGCCCACCAAGTCCGTGCCGCCCAGCGATCCCTGTACATTAACACTATCCTACACCCACTAGGGACAATTTTTACATTTACCCAGCCAATTAACCTACATACCTGTACGTCTTTGGAGTGTGGGAGGAAACCGAAGATCTCAGAAAACCCACGCAGGTCACGGGGAGAACGTACAAACTCCTTACAGTGCAGCACCCGTAGTCAGGATCGAACCCGAGTCTCCGGCGCTGCATTCGCTGTAAAGCAGCAACTCTACCGCTGCGCTACCGTGCCGCCCATTTGTAGTAGCATTACCACCCACCTGTCCTATACATTTCAAGAATGCCTCTACATTTGCCCTAGTTTTACTTTAAATTCAAGGATTCTGCTTCCATTACCTTTTGAAGAATTCTTGGAGGGGCAGTTTATTTTCAAGAGTCGAGAGTGTTTTGTCATATGTATCAAAACCGAACAATGAAATTCTTGCAACATCACAACAGGTTTGTAAATATGGTACTTGATAAGATAACACAATAAACAAATGTTCAACGAGTAAAAAGAAACGATGTAGTGCAAAAACAAAACAAGGCCTGAAGTTCTTAGTGCAACCCAAGCAGTCTGAAGAAGGGTCTCGACACGAAATGTCACCCATTCCTTCGCTTCTGTGACGCTGTGTGTCCCGCTGAGGTACTGCAGCATTTTGTGTCTATCCAAGCAGTTCATTGTTGGAAGATTTTGTTTGAGTTCGTAATGTCTGATGGCTGTTGGAAGAAGCTGTTCCTGAACCTGGATGTTACAGTATTCCGACTCCCACACCTTTTTGAGATGAGAGTCAAGAGTATTTAATTGTTGCAAGCGTGGGGACTGGAGCAGTAAAGTATTTGCTTGCTTACAGCTTTTCAGACACATTAAACTCAATAATGCAATAAATAAATATACAATAAAATAACAGTTAAACCAGGTAACCAGACTGTAACAAGTGGAAGGCTGCCTAGTTCTCCCTGGAGGAAGTATCCTCTCCACATCTACCATATCAAGATCCTCCCTGTATGTGTCCATCAAGTCACTTTGCCCTCTTTTAAAAACTCCAGTGCTATAAGCTTAGCCTGTCCATCCTTTCCTCGTATGACAGTTGCTCTTTCTGGGTATTGGTTTAGTAAACGTTCTCTGAACTTCAAATCTATGTACATCCTTGTGTAAGAGACCAGTGCTGTGCACAAAATAATCTTGCCAGTGCTCTATGTAACTGAAACATCTCTCATTTTTTGTTTTCATTGATTTTCTGAGAAATTAACAGCAACAATCCTTTTAACTTTAATAATTGCTTTGCCCTTCCTGCCCAACTATGTTACCTTTCATAAAAGGTTTTGAACCCGCTGTGGGGTTTTTCTCCCAATGTTACTGCTTCCTCGTGTGAAACTGAGTAGCAGATGCTTCCAAATTTCCAGCCAGCCTATTAGTATGCTTCTGCAGGTACTGAGGAAATTGTTGGCAATTCTGATTTAACATCAGTTTTGTTGCTCTGCACTTGTTTAAGGTTATCAATCAATTTTATTGTACTGTTGATGTTCCAATAAAGCACAACCTTCCTATTTGCTGAGCATTTAAGTTTGAAATCTTAATAGTTTGGGGAAAATTGACATTTTCTCAACATACAAAATTGATTAGAGTTGTAGATCAAATTTTAATTAGTGCACTCGGGTATTTATACAGTTCTAAAAGTTACTTACTTCTGTAAGTTGGGGTCTTTTTGTGAATTGTTATAAACCTCTGACAGAATTCAAATTTTGTTACAATTAAAACTTGAGCAAACAAGTGAAGTTTTCTGTTTGTGTTTTTACATTGAGAGCTGTTACTGAGTTATCCTGTTCCCTTACCCTGTCAACTTTCACCAGATGGTTCCTTTAGGAAGGAGATTAGGGGGAATTTCAGAGGGTGGGATTCATTGTCACAGAAGACTGGAGGCCAAGTCAATGGATATTTTTAAGGTAGAGGTAGATAGGTTCTTGATTAGTACGGGTGTCAGGGGTTATGGGGAGAAGGCAGGAGAATGGGGTTAGGAGGGAGAGTTAGAACAGCCATGATTGAATTGCAGACTAGACTTAATGAGCCAAATGGCCTAATTTGGCTCCTACCACTTCTGAATTTATGAACCACATTCTTGCTCTCATTGTGCGAAGATGCCGAGACAGTTTGCTTTGCAAAGATTAGACAATAAATATACTTTTTTTTACCAGTTTGCTGAAAAGCAAATAAAATCTCAATGCAGCAGTGCTTTGGGTAGCTTGAAACACAATCAAGTACTCGGGTTGTTGGCTATTCAACGATATGACTTAATCTTAAGGGCGGCACGGTAGCGCAGCGGTAGAGTTGCTGCTTTACAGCGAATGCAGCGCCGGAGACTCGGGTTCGATCCTGACTACGGGTGCTGCACTGTAAGGAGTTTGTACGTTCTCCCCGTGACCTGCGTGGGTTTTCTCCGAGATCTTCGGTTTCCTCCCACACTCCAAAGACGTACAGGTATGTAGGTTAATTGGCTGGGTAAATGTAAAAATTGTCCCTAGTGGGTGTAGGATAGTGTTAATGTGCGGGGATTGCTGGGCGGCACGGACTTGGAGGGCCGAAAAGGCCTGTTTCCGGCTGTATATGTATGATATGATATGTATGATATGATAATCTATCAAAAAAATCTGAATTGTGTATAAAACATTAAGTTCCAGTTATTGCGTTGACAACGCCTTAATGAAATTGTACTGGCTTTCAATGCAGAATGTCATTTGTGTCTGTCTTGGAGTGCAATGGGTGCTGTGTCCAGACCCGTGGCATCCCTTCTAACCTGATGAGACCCCTTCATTATGTTGCTTTGATGACACTGTTCCTGGTGTGACTCATTCATTGTCATACAGCATGAAAACAGGCCCTTCACCCCAACCTGCCCATGCTGATCAAGATGCCCCATCAACGCTAGTCCCACCTGGCCACGATTGGCCATGTCTCTTTTATCCGTGTACTTACCCAACTGTTTACTTCTAGAGTATTATGAAAGAAACTTGTTGGAGAAGCAGTGATTTGTTGGGGAACCTCTGGGACTACTAAGTCTTCCCAGTGCAATGTTGGCCTGGCACCCTTGTCAGATTAATCATCTAATTACCCATCAGTGGTTCCTTTCACTGCACCACTGCCACCATCACTCCAATGTTGCATCAGTCCCTGTAGCTTTCTGAAACTCTAGTGGAGTCTTTTAACCACCAAGTTTTTTTCCCCCGCTATCCCCCCCCCCCACTAACCACTCATCCTTGCCACTAACACACCTCATCCATGAAAACATTCCAGCCCGAAATGTCACCTGTCCATTCCCTCCACAGATGCTGCCTGACCTGCTGAGTTCCTCCAGTGCCTTGTTTTGCTCAAGATCCCAGCATCTCGGTTTTATTTAGTTTAGAGATACTGCCTGAAAACAGGCTCTACAGCCCTACACGATCATCGATCACCTGTTCACACTAGTTCTGCGTTATCCAACTTTCTCATCCACTCCCGACACACTAGGGGCATTGTTAGATGCCAATCAATCTACAATGTATCTACATTTTCCTGTGATGTTGTCATCCATGGAACATTGCAGCATCTTGCCAAACCATCTTGACATGCATAACTTTGGCTCAAATGAACATACTATTGCCACCCCCCAGATCTGGCTACTGTTGGCTCGTTATCAGATTCTGGGGTGTCTATTTTCAATTAAGAATGCATCACGCGTCTTGTGCAAGAGAAATTTTCAGGAAGACAGCATGACCATAATGGAGACACAAGGAACTGCAGACCCTGGAATCTTTTGCAAAACACAAAGTGCTGGAGTAATTCAGCAGGGCGGGCAACCTCTAAGAATGGATAGGTGATGTTTCTGGACATTCTGAAGAAAGATCCCAACCTAGAACATTGTCTATGTCCTCCAGAGATGCTGCCTGACCCACTGAGTTACTCTTAACATCTTATGACCAGAATGGTGATTGCCACCCTACTGAAACTCCCAACCTCCGGGTGGTCTAGAATCTCCAGATCTGGGTTTTTGAGGTCGGTTTTGGTGCATCAACTTATGGAATGGGTGATTATAAAAAGTCTAGAAATTGGATAGATTAGATCAGTGCTTCTTAAACTGGTGAATGGTTCACCCAAGGATGAATGAAATTATTTTGGGGTGAGTTAAACTAGGGGGTGAATGAAGGGTGAATGACTTAATATATATAAAATTATACACAAGGGAGAATAAGACGCAAATGACCAAAAAACAAGAAAATTTAGTCGAGGGTGAATTTAGTCGAGGGCAGCACGGTAGCGCAGCGGTAGAGTTGCTGCTTTACAGCGAATGCAGCGCCGGAGACTCAGGTTCGATCCTGACTATGGGTGCTGTACTGTAAGGAGTTTGTACATTCTCCCCGTGACCTGCGTGGGTTTTCTCCGAGATCTTCGGTTTCCTCCCACACTCCAAAGACGTACAGGTATGTAGGTTAATTGGCTGGGTAAATGTAAAAATTGTCCCTAGTGTGTGTAGGATAGTGTTAATGTGCGGGGATCGCTGGGCGGCACGGACTTGGAGGGCCGAAAAGGCCTGTTTCCGGCTGTATATATATGATATATGACACTGAAATAGTTTAAGAAGCACTGGGTTAGATGTTAAAATAGTTGCAACAGTTTTAATCTTTACTGTACTTGGGGTTCTGCACTAATAATTTTTTTAAATTATATGTTCTGGGTGTCGGATGTGGGGAATCTGGGAGTCTGATAGTCTTCCAGACACCCACATTTGCGCCAGGTGCGATGAGATGGGGCTCCTAAGGGACCGTATTAGGAACCTGGAGCGGCAGATTGATGACCTCCGTCTGGTTAGGGAGAGTGAGGAGGTTATAGAGAGGAGTTATAAAGAGGTGGTCACTCCAAGACCACGGGAGGTAGACAAGTGGGTCACGGTTAGGGGGGGCAAGGAGCAGAGGCAGGGACGAGAAAGTACCCCAGTGGATGTACCCCTTGGTAATAAATACTCCTGTTTAGGTGTTGTTGGGGAGTATAGCCTACCTGGGGGCAGCGACGGTGCCCGGGCCTCTGGCACGGAGTCCGGCCCTGTTGCTCAGAAGGGTAGGGATAGGAAGAGGAGAGCGATAGTAATAGGGGACTCTATAGTGAGGGGGTCAGATAGGCGATTCTGTGGACGCAGTCGGGAGACCCGGATGGTGGTTTGCCTCCCTGGTGCCGGTGTCCGGGATGTGTCTGAGCGTGTCCAGGATATCCTGAAAGGGGAGGGAGAGGAGCCAGAGGTCGTGGTACATATAGGTACCAACAATATAGATAGGATAAGGGAAGAGGTCCTGAAAGGATAATTTAGGGGGCTAGGAAGAGAGTTAAAAAAGGACTAGGTAGAGGATTGAAGTGTAGGACATCTAAGGTTGTAATCTCTGGATTACTCCCTGTGCCACGAGCTAATGAGTATAGAAATAGGAGGATAGAGCAGTTTAATGTGTGGCTCAGGAGTTGGAGCAGGGGGGAGGGATTCGTTTTTCTGGATAATTGGGCCTGTTTCTGGGAAAGGTGGGAACTGTATAGGCCGGATGGTCTCCACCTTAACCAGAGGGGGACCAATATCCTGGCGGGGAGGTTTGCTAGCACTGTTGGGGAGGGTTTAAACTAATTTGGCAGGGGGTTGGGATACAGCATGGAGCTAGTATAGGGGGTGAGGAGATGGAAAATATAGAGGAAATAACTGGTCAGATTGGGAGGCAGAACAAGAATGCCCCAGCACAATGGGGTAGGGCAAGTCTGAACGGCATTTATTTTAATGCAAGGAGTATTGGAAGCAAGGGGGATGAATTGAAGGTGTTACTGAACACATGGGAGTACGACATTGTTGCCATTACGGAAACATGGTTGAAGGAAGGGCAGGACTGGCAGCTTAATATTCCAGGATATAGAATCTTCAGGAGAGACAGAGAGCAGGGAAAAAGGGGAGGGGGTGTTGCAGTATTAATCAAATAATCTATTTCTGCTGTAAGAAGGGATGACATATTAGCGGGTTCCTCAAATGAGGCTATTTGGGTGGAATTGAGAAATAGAAAAGGGGCATGCACCTTACTGGGTGTATACTACTGACCCCCAAACAGTCAGAGGGAAATAGAAGAACATATTTGTAGGCAAATCTCGGGAGGGTGTGAAAACAACAGGGTAGTAATAGTAGGGGATTTCAACTTCCCGAATATTGATTGGGATAGCCAAAGTGTCAAGGGCCCTGAGGGTGCAGAGTTCCTAAGGGTCATCCAGGAGGGCTTTTTGAGCCAATATGTTGAAAGTCCAACAAGGGAGGGGGCGGTATTGGACTTAATCTTGGGAAATGAGGCCAGACAGGTGGCTGAAGTGTCAGTAGCAGAGCATTTTGGTGACGGTGATCACAATTCAGTGATATTTAAGGTGGTAATGGAAAAGGATAAAGAGGGACCGGTGGAAAGAGGAAAATTTCTAAATTGGGGCAAGGCCGATTTTAATCTGATAAGGCAGAAGTTGGCCCTGGTGGACTGGGATCAGCGTCTCATGGGGAGGACCGCATCAGAACAGTGGGAGTCATTCAAAAGAATAATTGAAAAAGTACAGAGGAAGCATGTTCCCCTAAAGTTTAAGGGTGGGACAAACAAGTCCAAAGAACCTTGGATGTCGAACGATATAGTAGGATTGATTCGGGAAAAAAAGGGGGGCTTTTGGAAGGCATAAAGAACTTAAGGCACAGACATCATTAGAGGAATACAGAAGGTGTAGGGCGGTTCTTAAAAAAGAAATTAGGAGAGCAAAAAGGGGCCATGAGATAGCACTAGCGGGCAAAATAAAAGAAAATCCCAAAGTGTTCTATAAGTATATCAAGGGTAAGAGGATAACGAGGGAAAGAGTGGGGCCCATCGGGGACCATAGTGGAAAGCTGTGTGTGGAGCCAGAGGATGTAGGAGATGTTTTAAATGAATTTTTTGCATCTGTTTTTACGAGGGAGGAGGGCGATGCGGACTTAGAAATGGAGCAGGAGGGTTGTGATGTTCTTGAGCATATTGCTATTGACAGGGAGGTGGTGCTGGAGGCTCTGGCAGGCTTAAAAGTGGATAAGTCTCCGGACCCTGACGAGATGTATCCCAGGATGCTGAGAGAGGCAAGGGAGGAGATTGCGGGGGCTCTGGCACAAATTTTCAGAGCCTCTCTTGCAACAGGGGATGTACCGGAGGACTGGAGGATAGCTAATGTGGTGCCATTATTTAAAAAGGGCAGTAGGGATAAACCTGGGAACTACAGGTCGGTGAGTCTGACATTGGTGGTGGGGAAGCTGCTAGAAAAGATTCTGAGGGACAGAATCAGTCTTCACGGAGGATCGAGGGTTAATTAAGGATAATCAACATGGCTTTGTTAAGGGAAGGTCGTGTCTGACTAACTTGATTGAATTTTTTGAAGGGGTGACCAAGGAGGTAGATGGGGGTAGTGCAGTGGATGTGATATACATGGATTTCAGTAAGGCTTTTGACAAGGTCCCACACAGGAGACTAGTCAAGAAGGTAAGAGCCCATGGGATCCAGGGCACCTTGGCAAAATGGATAAAAAACTGGCTTAGTGACAGAAGGCAGAGGGTGATGGTAGAAGGCTGCTTCTGTGACTGGAGGCCGGTGTCCAGTGGGGTGCCGCAGGGATCGGTGTTGGGTCCCTTACTGTTTGTAATCTACATAAATGATCTGGATGTTAACGTACAGGGCATGATCAGCAAGTTTGCAGATGACACAAAGGTAGGGGGGTGGTGAATAGCGAGGAAGGGATCTGCAAGCTGCAGGAAGATATAGATGAGATGGTCAGATGGGCGGAGCAGTGGCAGATGGAATTTAATCCTGAAAAGTGCGAGGTGATGCACTTTGGCAGAAATAACTTGGAGAGGGAGTACACCATGAATGGAAGGACCTTAGGGAAGACAGGGGTACAGAGGGACCTTGGAGTACAGGTACACAAGTCCTTGAAGGCAGCAGGACAGGTGGACAGGGTGGTCAAAAAGGCATATGGGTTACTGGCCTTCATTAGCCGGGGCATCGAATATAAAAGTAGGGGGGTAATGATGGAATTGTACAGAACACTGGTGAGGCCACAGCTGGAGTATTGTGTACAGTTCTGGTCACCACATTATAGAAAGGATGTGATAGCTTTGGAGAGGGTGCAGAGGAGATTCACCAGGATGCTGCCAGGGATGAAGGGCCTCGGCTATGAGGAGAGACTGAGCAGATTGGGGTTGTTTTCCCTGGAGCAGAGAAGGATGAGAGGGGACATGATCGAGGTGTACAAGATCATGAGGGGCATAGATAAGGTAGATGGCGGGGAACTTCTTCCACTGGTGGAAGGTTCAACAACGAGGGGACATAGATACAGGGTAAGGGGAGGGAGGTTTCGGGGGGATGTGAGAAAGAACTTTTTCACCCAGAGGGTGGTTGGAGTCTGGAACTCACTGCCTGGGGTGGTGGTGGAGGCGGGAACACTCACAACGTTTAAGAGGCATTTGGATGGGCACTTGAAATGCTACAACATTCAGGGCTACGGTCCAAATGCGGGAAAATGGGATTAAAATTAGACTGTGTTTGGTAACGGGCGGCACGGACACGATGGGCCGAAGGGCCTCTTTCTGTGCTGTAAGACTCTATGACTCTATGAACTTTTTAAAATGGTGCATTCTATGAGTCTGCAGACCTGTTACACAGTTGCATGTAAGGATTTCATTGTTCTGCTTTTGGTTCCTATGACAATTTAAAAACACTTGACTTTTGACTCTCTCTTGACTGTATCACCCAGGATGGTTGAGTTAATTGTGCCTTCGCTTCTTTAACGATGCAGGGAACTTTTCTGAATTCTGAAATGGGAATGGCCAATTCGGGAACAATGTCACCAACTGGCGTCAAACCTGGGACCCAGTATTATCCCTACGCCAGCAATCCTCGCAGAAGGCCAGTGCAAGAACCAAGCAATCTAGGTAACATTCCCAAGTGGTTGTCTCCTCTTCGTCTTGTTGGTGTTCGAGCCCAATCACTTTACGTTTTATAAGTTTTCATCCGTCTTTCTAGCTTTATTCACAAAATGCTGGAGTAACTCAGCAGGTCAGGCAGCATCTCGGGAGAGAAGGAATGGGTGACGTTTCTAGTCGAGACCCTTCAGTCTGAAGAAGGGTCTCGACCCGAAAAGTCACCCATTCGTTCTCTCCCGAGATGCTGCCTGACCTGCTGAGTTACTCCAACATTTTGTGAATAAATACCTTCGATTTGTACCAGCATCTGCAGTTATTTTCTTATATCTTTCTAGCTTTGTTTGCTTACATAAATAATTATGGTAAAACGATCAGTTTTGTTTTTGGTGATGCTTCACAGCTGTTTGGGGTTTATCATCTAATCTCCTTGATCAGATTGCCTTGTAATCACTCCTAAGGGTCTGTCTTCTGCAGAATACTTTTCTTTTAACCGTATATAGTTTTAAATCTTGCTGATTTTGAAATGGTGTATTTAATTTATTGTTGCGCTTATTTCTCTGTCCTCTGGTGCATGGATAACCCAGAATCTGATTCTCTCTTTTGCTTTCACATCTCTCATTCAACAATGGATCGATTTTCCTAAATTTGTTTTTCATGATTTTTAACAAACCTTTTTTTGACTTAATAATTTTGGATCCTAACTCGCATTCGTTCCTCTTAGAACCCCAGCCCAAGAAAGTACGGAAGGTGCCGCCTGGCTTGCCTTCTTCGGTAAGTATTTTGTTATTTAATAAGAACTACTAATTTTTTAGATGAAAGTATCTAATTTGCTTGCAAGCTGCCAAATGCCTTTCACTATTTCCATAACCATTTGCAATTCTGAGTTATATAGGTAAGTTTTTTTTTTAAAAACCACCAGGCTGATGTTTCTGGTGTAGTTTGCAGACGTTAATGGTCACAAAATAAGTTTGTTTCACTACATTGGGGTTGTAGTATCAAGTCTGCAATTTTAATAAGAAGGCACATGGAAATTACTGGCGCCCTTCACTGTGTTTGAAGATTAGTTAAGCTGCATTGAGCTGGAGAGGTGTTCCGCAAAGTGCCTGGTTTGTTTGGCGCTCAGTTGAAGTAAAGAGAATGGGGGAAATCTTAACATTGTGAATGGTAGCTGCCCTTGCGAGGTGAATGTGTTTGTTCAGATAAACTTCTGAAGCACTGCTACCTTGAAACGTGGATACAGGAGGAACGGAGATACTACTAAAAGCTGCATTAGCAGCCTGACTCTGGAGACAGAAACTGAACAGTGGGTTGTGATTTGAACATGTCTCGGGAGGCCAGCAAAGATTCTTTTGATATTCTGCTGTTTAGTGGTGTCGATTTGGGAATTTAGTACCCTGACCTCTTGACAATTGATGTTTTTAAGCGGTGTCAAATTTTGGTTTATGAATATTCTAAATAATACTATTTAAACTAACTCTCCATGCATTTTAATAACAGGCTCTATCTTTCGATTTTGCTGCAGAAGCTTTGGTAGAATTTTTTTTGCTGCGTTATAGGAGAGGTGTAATATAAGTGCTCTGAACATTACATCAGATATTTTGGAGAATCGTTATAATGGGCGGCACAGTGGGGCAACGGTGGAGGTGCTACCTTACAGCGCCAGAGACCTGGGTTTGATCCTGACTGCGGGTGCTGTCTGTGCGGAGTTTGCAGGTTCTCCCTGTGACCACGTGGGTTTTCTCCGTGTGCACCAGCTTCCTCCCACACTCCAAAGACGTACAGGTCTGTAGGTTAATTGGCTTCTGTAAATTGTCCCTAGTGTGTAGGATAGAACTAGTCTAAATGGGTGATCGCTGGTCGTCGTGGACTTGGTGGGCCAAAGGGCCTGTTTCCACGCTGTCTCTAAACTAAACTTGTATTTTCATGCCAATGAATCATACTCACCGCCAATCACTCTGTGGAGTCTGAAGAAGGGTCTGAAGAAGGGTCTCGAACCGAAACGTCACCCATTTCTTCTCTCCTGAGATGCTGCCTGACCTGCTGAGTTACTCCAGCATTTTGTGAAATAAATACCTTCGATTTGTACCAGCATCTGCAGTTATTTTCCTACACTCAGTGGAGTGTGATTAATCTCCTGGTGGGTCCTTTCTGTGGATCCTGGGATGGCTGAAGGGTCCAGTCCTGGAGCCACAGACTTTGCAGGGAGTACATCCCTTCAGGTGTGCGACATGGTTGCCACATGGGGAGCAAAGTGCACAGTCGGCATTGCCAGAAACAGACCTGGGTCCAGTGGCATGGACTCCACCATGGTTGGGAGTCTCTCCTTGCTGCAGCCGCCTTACACTTTAGCCTTCGTGGTGCTCCACCCTTTGGTCAGCCACTATCCTCTGCCTGCTCCACCATTGAGGAGGCATCTCCTTGGGCCGCCCTTTGTCAAGGACCCCAGCATTTAGTGTCTATCTTTGATTTAAACCAGCATCTGCAATTCCTTCCTACAGAAAGGTGAATTTATTTGAGACCACTGGCTGATTGGAATGCATTCCCCTGGAAAAGGTGGTAGATGCAAATTCAGTCATTATTTTTTAAAGAGATTTGGAGAAATAGTTGTAAGCCGAGCATCTTTCAGGGTTTGGGGGAAATGAGACAAATTGGATACCTCTTCAAATAACCATCATCGCGACCAACACCTTTGCTGGAACCTTCAGCGATCCCTGCCTTCTGACTGTTTTCCGCCAGATTTCTGGTGCTGGCCACGTGTCATAATTTCTCTCGTCGGTTTTGTTTTTAAGAAAGCTCAACAACATTGATGTACAAAAGCGGTCCACAGCTCCCTGAAAGTGGCAACACTAGTAAATAGAGTGGTGGTGAAGACATGTGGTCTGATTGCCATCATCCGTCGGGGCAATGAGTGTAAGAGGCAGGAAGTCAATTATAAAATCGAGTCAATTATAAAAGACGAAATTGCTGAGCATTTGGATAGCAGTAACGGGATCATTCCGAGTCAGCATGGATTTACGAAGGGGAAATCATGCTTGACAAATCTACTGGAATTTTTTGAGGATGTAACTAGGAAAATTGACAAGGGAGAGTCAGTGGATGTGGTGTACCTCGACTTTCAGAAAGCCTTCGACAAGGTCCCACATAGGAGATTAGTGGGCAAAATTAGGGCACATGGTATTGGGGGTAGGGTACTGACATGGATAGAAAATTGGTTGACAGACAGAAAGCAAAGAGTGGGGATAAATGGGTCCCTTTCGGAATGGCAGGCAGTGACCAGTGGGGTACCGCAAGGTTCGGTGCTGGGACCCCAGCTATTTACGATATACATTAATGACTTAGACGAAGGGATTAAAAGTACCATTAGCAAATTTGCAGATGATACTAAGTTGGGGGGTAGTGTGAATTGTGAGGAAGATGCAATAAGGCTGCAGGGTGACTTGGACAGGTTGTGTGAGTGGGCGGATACATGGCAGATGCAGTTTAATGTAGATAAGTGTGAGGTTATTCACTTTGGAAGTAAGAATAGAAAGGCAGATTATTATCTGAATGGTGTCAAGTTAGGAGGAGGGGGAGTTCAACGAGATCTGGGTGTCCTAGTGCATCAGTCAATGAAAGGAAGCATGCAGGTACAGCAGGCAGTGAAGAAAGCCAATGGAATGTTGGCCTTCGTAACAAGAGAAGTTGAGTATAGGAGCAAAGAGGTCCTTCTACAGTTGTACCGGGCCCTGGTGAGACCGCACCTGGAGTACTGTGTGCAGTTTTGGTCTCCAAATTTGAGGAAGGATATTCTTGCTATGGAGGGCGTGCAGCGTAGGTTCACTAGGTTAATTCCCGGAATGGCGGGACTGTCGTATGTTGAAAGGCTGGAGCGATTGGGCTTGTATACACTGGAATTTAGAAGGATGAGGGGGGATCTTATTGAAACATATAAGATAATTAGGGGATTGGACACATTAGAGGCAGATAACATGTTCCCAATGTTAGGGGAGTCCAGAACAAGGGGCCACAGTTTGAGAATAAGGGGTAGGCCATTTAGAACGGAGATGAGGAAGAACTTTTTCAGTCAGAGGGTGGTGAAGGTGTGGAATTCTCTGCCTCAGAAGGCAGTGGAGGCCAGTTCGTTGGATGCTTTCAAGAGAGAGCTGGATAGAGCTCTTGAGGATAGCGGAGTGAGGGGGTATGGGGAGAAGGCAGGAACGGGGTACTGATTGAGTGATCAGCCATGATCGCATTGAATGGCGGTGCTGGCTCGAAGGGCTGAATGGCCTACTCCTGCACCTATTGTCTATTGTCTATTGTCTATTGTCTATTGTTGCAGCTTTGTAGAACTTTGATTAGGCTGCGTTTGGAATATTGTGTGCAGTTCTGATTGCCCCATCGCTGGAAGGGCGTGGAGGATTTGCAGAGGGTGCAGACGAGCCTTACCAGGATGCTGCCTGGATTACAGGGTTTTGCCGACAAGGAGAAGTTGAACAATCTTGGCTTGTTTTCTCTCTTGCATCAGGTCTCCCTCAACCTCTGATGCTCGTGTATAAAACCATGAGTGATGTAACGTACATAGAACTTCTTTCCCCAGGTTGGAGATGTCAAGGGGGGAAGCTTTAAGGCAAAGAGGCAAAGTTCCAAGGAGAGGCACACAATGCTGGAGTAACTCAGCGGGTCAGGCCGCATCCTCGAAGGACATAAATAGATGACATTTTCGGTCGAGACCCTTCAGGGTCCCGACCCGAATCATCAAGAGAGAGAAACTCTACAGAAAGTAGCGAAACCTTGTACCTCTGTCTTGTTGCCTAGTTTTCAAGAGAGAGTTGGATGTAGCTCTTAGAGCTAACAGAATCAAGGGATATGAGGAGAAAGCAGGAACAGGGTACTGATTTTGGATCATCAGTCATAATCATATTGAATGGCCTCGAAGGGCCGAATGGCCTACTCCTGCACCTATTTTCTATGTTTCTATCACCTGTTCATGTTTAGCTTGGCGTGTTCAGCATGGACATTTGGGGCCGAAGGGCCTGTTCTTGTGCTGTACTGTTCTACGTTTGTTTAGGCTTTTCTGTTCTTCCCTAGAGTCTGCTATGCCTGTATAAAATCAGTACGATATGTCATCACCTGTGATGCAGAAAATAGAGGATATATAAAAGTTTATATAGTTTTAAACCAGTTTAACTAAGCACTTGGTTGTTTTTGGAATGAACGGTGGAAGGAATTTATGCTAAAACCAAGATAATGGAGCATGTTGTATATTGAGTGGAAGTTGTTCACAGCCTGGCTTTTTTGTTAATTTGCTTTGCGCTGCTTGACATTTTTCTTCACACTCATTACTTTCTTTCCCAAGGTGACTGACCTCTTAAAAATGAAGCAGTCAGTACCGTTTTAGAGAATATTTTCAAGTTCACAGTTTATCCTGTTAAGCTCCGTTTTCCCAAGCATTGGTAATATCTGGAGAAATTAAACCTTGCAGAGTTTAATTGAAAGGTCACTTTGTGGTTTGCCTTTGTATTGCTGCGTTGGAACCTTTGTTATCAACAGCTGTAGCATGAGTTGGGAAGTGGAAAACCATCGTAGATTCTGCTTGCAGAACAGTGGAAACAGGTTCGGTGGAACCAAACAGGGTCATTTCCCTTCAGCAAGGTGCAAAGTTTAAAGGAGATGCTTGGGACACACCTTTCTTTATACACGGAGGGTGGTGAGTCTGGAACACTCGGCCAGTGGTGGGGACAGGTGCGGTAGTGGTGTTTGAGGTTTTTACGAGGATGGATATGCGGAGATTGGAAAGGTCATAAGGAGTAGAATTAGGCCATTCGGCCCAACAGGTCTATCTCACCATTCAATCATGGCTGATCTATCTCCCTCGTAACCCCATACACCTTCCTTCTCCCCATAACCACTCACACCGAGATAAGGAGGAGATTAGTTTATCTTGTCGTCATGTTCAGCACAGACGATGTGGGCCGAAGGGCCTGTTACTGGGCAATAATATTCTACAAGCTCCTGGAAAGATCATAAAAGATGGGAGTAGAATTAGGCCATTTGGCCCATCAAGTCTACTCTGCCATTTAATCAAGGCTGATCTATCTCTCCCTCCTAACTCCATTCTCCTGCCTTCTCCCCATAACCTCTTGACACCCGTCCTAATCGAGAATCTATCTCTGCCTTAAGTATATCCACTGACATTGCCTCCACAGTCTTCTGGGGCAAAAAAATCCACAGATTTACCACCCTCTATGTCAAAGATATAAAGCCTGCAAGCAATTGAGAGGCTTGTTTTTGTAATTCCTACTTGTACATATTTTCCATAGTTCTGCAACTAGATGTTCCTGTGAAATGTCCATGTTTTGGTTGCATTGTTGTTCATGGATGCATTGATTCTAACGGATCGGGGGGCCTGTGGAGCTGCTGCCTCACAGCACCAGGGACCCAGGTTGAATCCTGACCTCGAGTGCTGTCTGTGTGGGCTTTGCACATTCTCGCTCTGACCGCATGGGTTTCCTCCAGATGCTCCGGTTTCCTCCCACATCCCAAAGACCTGCATGTTTGAAGGTAAATTAACTTCTGTAAATTGCCCCTCGTGTGTGGGACGTGGATGTGAAAGTGGGATAACTTTAGAGATACAGCCTGGAATCGGGCCCTTCGGCCCTGTGAGTCCGCACCGACCAGCGATCCCAGCACATTAACACTACCCTACACACACTGTACTGGGGACAATTTTACATTTATTTCAAGCCAATTAACCTTCAAACCTGTAGATCTTTGGAGTGTGGGAAGAAACCGAAGATCTTGGAGAAAACCCATGCAGAGAACATACGTAGGGCAAGCACCCGTAGTGGGAATGGATCCCGGGTCTCTGGCGCAGTAAGCTCTAGAAGGCAACAGCACCGGGCCACCCAGAATGAGTGTGAGCGGGTGATTGATGGTCGGCGTGGATTCGGTGGGCCAAAGGGCCTGTTTCCAGGCTGTATCTCTAAACTCTAAATTCATTACAGGTCCTCCCCAGGTTACGAGCACCAGGTCCATACGAACTAGCGTTTGGGACCTTAATCTGGTCACGGTGGGATGGATGGAGTGGATTTGTTCAGGCATTTGTTGAGTGGGAACGTGTCTTCTCAAATGGGGGCTGGGCCCAGCTGAGATATACGTTCGCACACTCACAGTCTGAGCCGGCTGTCTGTCCTCGAGCGTCTGCTCGCTCTCCCTTCACTGTTTCTATAATCCTCTCCCAAAAGCTGATTTGGTTCATTTCCAACTTGCAAACAGTTCAGGTTACGAACAGTTCTCTGGAATGAATCCTGTATCAGACCCCAACAAAAGAGTATGTTGGGCCATTAGAATGGAGATGATTCTTTACCCAGAGAGTGGTGAATCTGTGGAATTCATTGCCTCAGACGGCTGTGGAGGCCAAGTCATTGGGTATTATAAGAGGAGATTCGTAGGTTCTTGGGTAGTAAGGGTGTCAAATATTATGGGGAGAAAGCAGGAGAATGGGCTTGAGGGGTAAAATAGGTCAGCCATGATCGAATGGTAGAGCAGACTCTTTGGGACGAATATCCTAATTCTGCTCTAATGTCTTATAATCTCACGCGGTCTTGGATCAATGCAAGTTGTGTAGGAAAATAACTGCAGATATTGGTACAAATCAAAGGTGTCACAAAATGCTGGAGTAACTCAGCGAGTCAGGCAGCTTCTCAGGAGAGAAGGAATGGGTGACGTCACCCATTCCTTCTCTCCTGAGATGCTGCCTGACCCGCTGAGTTACTCCAGCATTTTGTGATACCTTGGATCAATGCAATACTGATTTTTGATTGAAGAGCAAAAGAAGTTGTAATGCTGGTAATACTCAACAGGTTAGGTTTGAGGAGTGAGAAACTGAGTAATTGTTTCAGGTCATCAGCCAGAAATTCTCATTCATTCTTCCTGCACGTGATTCAATTATTTCCATTCCTTACATATCCATGCGTTTATCTAAAACGCCTCTTAAATGCCGCAATCACGTTTGCCTCCCACCACCACTCTCGGCTGCACATTCCAAGCATCCACCACAAAAAAAAACACTTCTGCACATCCAAGTATATTTTTAATTGAACTATTTTTATTTTGTTTATTATGCAATCGATTGAGTACTATTTCCAAACCTAGTTTTTGTTGCTGCAAGTAAGAATATCGTTGTTCTGTTTCGGTACATATGACAATATAACCCTTTTAACATTCTAGTCCTTGACATATCCAGCCTGGGAAAAAGGTACTGACTGTTGATCTTATCTATATCTCCCCTAAACTTTATATGATTCTCAACCCCAACCTCTGGCACTCCAACCCTGTTCTAAATAACTCCCAACATGCTTGCTTTGCTCGCTAAGAATCTTTCAAGAACATTTATAAAGTGTGAATTTTGTGTGTCCAGTATTCACAAATAAAAATGCAATTCAGGTTTGTCTTGAAGAAAGGAATTGTTAACAATGTGATTTGAACACAAACTGGTGTTTAATGCCGGTTGGCAACCGCTGATATGTTTAACATGGATGGCGGGACTGTCATATGTTGAAAGACTGGAGCGACTAGGCTTGTATGCACTGGAATTTAGAAGGGTGAGAGGGAATCTTATCGAAAGGTATAAGATTATTAAGGGGTTGGACACGTTAGAGGCAGGAAACATGTTCCCAATGTTGGGGGAGTCCAGAACAAGGGGCCACAGTTTAAGAATAAGGGGTAGGCCATTTAGAACGGAGATGAGGAAAAACCTTTTCAGTCAGAGAGTTGTGAATCTGTGGAATTCTCTGCCTCAGAAGGCAGTGGAGGCCAATTCTCTGAATGCATTCAAAAGAGAGCTGGATAGAGCTCTTAAGGATAACGGAGTCAGGGGGTATGGGGAGAAGGCAGGAACGGGGTACTGATTGAGAATGATCAGCCATGATCACATTGAATGGCGGTGCTGGCTCGAAGGGCCGAATGGCCTACTCCTGAACCTATTGTCTATTATTGTCTATTGAAAACAGATCCTGAACTAAACGTGCAAATTTTAAGCATTGATGGGAGCATTTAAGCCCCACTGAGTCCACGCTAACCAGGTAAAAGACAAGGTGTCGACCAGTACCCAAGGATACTGATTCTGGATGATCAGCCATGGCCATATTGAATGGCATTGCTGGCTCGAAGGGCCGAATGGCCTACTCCTGCGCCTATTTTCTATGTTTCTATGGCCTGAATTATTGGCCATCCCACTGCCTCCACAGATGCTGCCTGACCACTGAGTTCCTCCAGCGCTCTGTTTTTTTGCTCGATATAGCAGGATCTGCAGTTTCTTCTTGTGCCTCCAGAAAAATAGCTAAACAAAACAAAAATGCTGTGTTACAACAGCATTCGGTTTTAATTTTGTGTAAAACACCATCTGCTGTTCTTGTTTCTGAGACTAAGCACACCACCTATCTCACTGGTCCTTGCAGGTTACACCATATCAGCTACTCGCCTAGTTTTTAATTATTACTAGACCAAGTGGACCCGTTGGGCCCAAACCTCTCCTGCATTGGTGCAGCACCCTGTCCTCCTCCCCACCCCTCACTCCTCAACCCCCCCCCCCCCGTCCCTTCTCCCCCCTTCCCCCCCTCCCTCACTCCCCCTCCCCTCCTTTTAAACTTAAAAATGTGAATAACTTTAAAAATATAACACCGATTTCAATAAAACTACTTGCATTAACACTAAAGTGACAACGGTGAGTAAGGTGGGCCTAAAATTGTTGCGCTATCGTGTACCGTTTTGGCTGAAGTTCAGTCACAAACAAGATAACAAACGAGAGTTTTAGTATATAGATGCGGTTAAGATACGGCAAGAATAAATTAATTTCTACTTGTGTGAGACATTATTTGCAGCCGAAGTGAATAAAGAAACCCCATCAGTAAATTGTACACATCAAGTATTAAATGGTTAGCACGAGAAGTTTCACCTAACTGTCCCAGCATTAATGAGTGTTTTGTTTATGCCATGTGGTGTGGTGGTGCCCTTGGGACCCTGTTTCTATTTGCCCCCGCACCCCATCTCCAGCAAAAGCGCATGCAGGCTCGTGTTTGCTTGATAACGGAGCGAAATGACAATTAAGGTGGACTGACGTGCAGTTACAGTTCAGGTATTGTTTTGTGCTGTTCTCCAGTGACACAGTTGAGCAGGATAGAAGCGAGATTATCTTTCATTATCAGTCCCTGGTGTGTGTATTAACATGATATTCCAAGCTACACAACAATGGTGCTACATGTATACAGGGCATTTATCAACTTTGGCTTTTTTGTGTTTAAAAGTAGCATCACATTTCTGATCTATCGGTGTGAAATATCATCCTTGTGTATGGTTGAATACGCTTGGTCATTGGCGGAGCGAGAGTGCTGATATTTTGGTATGAAGGTTATCTTGTTTTATTAGGAATTTGCAGGCGTTACTTGGCCAAGTGTAATTTTCAAATTTTTCTGCTTGATTTCTCCTTGCGAAAATTGACTCATTTTCTCTGAACTCATATTCAGTGCTGTCCAAGTAGAAAGAAACATTATTAATACATGCAGGAGTGTTGAGCGAATCGAGTTAAAGTCAACTGCACTAGCATCGTAGAAATCTTCAGCACAGAAGGAGGCCCATCGTGTTCATGTTTGGCAATCGTATCCATCACTTGTCGGCAGTGGAGTTTAGTTTAACGTGGCATCATGTTCAGCCAGTCCATTGTGGGCTGAAGGACCTGCACCTGTGCTGTTCTGTTCTATGATCTACATCCAGAAAGGACACGTATTCGGTGGACGAAAGCAGGGAAGTAATATGAATTTGGAGCCTTTAAAAATTAGACCAGATTTTTACCAATATTGGGATTAGACCAGAAAATTAGATGATGGGCATAATTTGATCTGCTTGTGACAGATGAAGAAGTGGGAAATTAGATTACCTGCATTGGCCCTTTTGGCTTAGATGGGCACGGTTTAAATGATGTCTGTGCTGTCATTTCTTCCATTTTATGAACTTGATAGGAATAGTAAGCATCAGTAAAACATAACACAAAGGAACCTAGTGGCTCAGGCATTCCACTCCTATATAAATCATTAGTAGGAAAGATGTACTTATGATATATAATTATAAATCATTGTTCTCAATAGCTGGGGCAGGCACCAAATTCCCAGCGAAACTGCCTTACTGAAAAAGACCCACTTATTCACTCCGTTTTGCTGCTTGTCAACCAATTTTTGATGTTTAGTTTAGAGATACAGCGCAGAAACAGGCCCTTCGGCCCACTGAGTCCGCACCGACCAATGATCACCGCACATTAACACTATCCAACACACTTGGGACAATTTACAATTATACCGAGCCAATTAACAGTGTGGGAGGAAACCAAATATCTCGGAGAAAACTCGCAGGGAGAATGTACATGCTCCATACAGGCAGCGGCCGTAGTCAGTATTGAACCTGGGACTCCAGCACTGTAAGGCAGCAACTCTACTGCTGAGCCACCTTGCCTCACCCCTCGTATCATTTGCTTTTGTTTTGCACCGTAACATTTATGTGAGACTTTTATCAAAAGCTTTAAAAAAAATCCAGCTCCACCACATCTGTTTCCTTCTATTCTCTCAATAACACCCTTAAAAAAAAAAAAACTCCATTAGGTTTGCCAAACACTTTTTCTCTTCCATCAATTCATGTTGACTTTCTCTAATCCAGCCGATGTTTTCTAACTATCCTGTTATCTCATCCTTTACAATACCTTCTCGCATCTTTCCGACGACAAGATTTCTTGCCCTCAACAAAATGCAAAGTGCTAGAGGATCTCAGCTGGTCAGGCAGCATCTGTGAAGGGAATGGGCAGACGACATTTTGAATTGGGAACCGCATTCAGACTGATAGTAGTGACAAAGATCATAGGAGAGTACAACACTGGTCCAGTGTTTGTGCCAAACAATGCCAAGTTGATTGTTCTGAATCCATACGACCAATTCATTGTTAATCCCGTACATCTCTATCTTCTGGATCGGCCTACCATGAGGGACCTTATCAAAAGCCTTACTAAAATCCAACATCCACCACCCTACCTTCTCACCTCCTCAAACAAACCTCAATCATGTTAGTAAAGCACAAACTGCCATGTACAACACTGTGCTGGCTGTCCCTAATTAGCCTATTCTCTTCCAAATGGAAGTAAATCCTATCTCAAAGAATTCTCTCCAATAGTTTTCCTACCTCTGACGTGAGGCTCACCAGCTAATAGTTCCCTGGATTCCCTCTACATCCATAATTAAACAAAGAACCAATCTTGGCTTGCCTCTAGTTCTTCGGGACCTAGCCTGTGGCTAGTGAAGAAGCAAAGGTCCTTGTCAAAACCCTGCAATCTTTTCTCTGGCCTCCCTCATTAAACTGGGGTAGATCCCATCAGGCCCTGAAGACTTGCCCACCGTAATGCTCTTCAAGGACCTCAACACCACCACCTTCTCAATCTCAAACTGCCCTCGCACTTCACACTGGAGATTCAACCCCACCCTCTTCACTTGTCCACCCCCCCCCCCCCCCCCCCCTCACCTATTACTTGCTAGATTTTGGCCCACCACAGTGTCCTTTTCCAGCTTTCTCTCCTCCCTCCCAACTATCAGTCTAAAGAAGGGTCCCAACCCAAAACGTCGCCTATCCATTCCCTCCGAAGATGCTGCCTGATGTGCTGAGTTACTCCAGCACCATCTCACTTGAGATTCCAGCATCCACAGTTCCTTGTCTCCCATCAGTAGAACGTGGTGGGACTCCAATAGTACACATTATGGCTTTCCAGGAATCCGACAAAATAATTGTTATCATCCTCTCGCTGAAACCAGGTCTCTGTTTGATCCCTCTTGGAAAGAACAAAAGCCTAATTTAACGAGGAAAATAATAATTTTATAAGAAGCCTTTCACTAATTTTGCTGCTGGAAGTTGAAGACTTGCTAGCCTCATCAAGTTTGTTTAGAATCTGATGCATGCATACCTCCTGCACAGCTGTGTTCAAAGCTGGAAAGATGCCAGAAATGGACAGATGGCAGAGTTATTAGATGTGCATCATTCAATTCCCATCATGATGCTTGCTATTTAATCAGATTATAAAAAAGTCAGTTTTGCTAGATTAATATTCAGGTCTGTAACCTGTTCTATTTTACCCCCATTGCTAATGGAGGGGGGGGGGGGGGGGAGAGAGAGAGGAAAATAGGTTTTGGAAAATGCATTGTGGTTCGAAAATATTTTGCTTCTAACTATGCTTATTGCCATCACCATTGAAGCATTTTACGAACGGGAACGTATTTTTTTAAAAAAATGATCCAGAAGATTAAGTCGCATGGGATCCAGGGTGACTCGGTAGACTGTCTTCAAACTCGGCTTGGCTGTAGAAGAAGGGATCGTGGCAGAGGGGGCTTACTCTGACTGGAGGTCTCTAGTTACGCCTGAATCGGTGAAGTGACCTCAGTACGTCACCCATCCTTTCTCTTCAGAGATGCTGCCTGACCCGCTGAGTTACTCCAGCACTGTCTATCTTTGATAAGTCTGCATACGACGTAAAGATTGATGGTTGTGCAGAATGAAGGTCGCAGATGCATATAGATCAGTTGGCATGTGGGTGGAGAAATATCATGTTTATTGTCATATGCACTAGTTTGCAATGAAATTCCTTGCTCCAATGAAGCTCGCAGTAGCAATATACACACTGTAAGGATACCAACGACAATTAATATATTGAGGGCATATAGCAGCATGGTGTAAGATTGTGATGCAAAATCAAAGTCGTACAAAAGAATATTGAAATCCAGTAACAGAAGAACTCGAATGGGGTAGAGTTGAGGGAGTATGTGGCAGCACCTTCGGTAAGATGGTCTGAAAGAGGTGATTTATTCAGGAGTAGAGTAGCAGTGGGGAAGAAGCTGTTGTGGCTGAGCTTCCCGCTCCTGTATCTTCTCCCAGAAGTTGGAAGAGAGAAAGGAATGGCCCGGGGTGGCAGGCATCCTTGACAATACTTCTGGTTTTCCTGATGCAACGTACCGTAACGATGGATTGGATGGTAGGAAGTGACTAGCCTGTGATGGACTGGGCTGTGTTGCCATAATAGGCTGAGACGCATCCCGCCAGACTATTTTCAATATCACACCTGTAGGAGTTTGAAAGACTTCTCGAGCCAAATTTTCTCAGACCCGCAGGAAAGTAAATGACGTATGGAATTCAATCCAGACAACTAGGAACCAATTCACTTTGGCAAGTCAAACATAAAAGGAATTGGCACGATCCTTAAGAGCATTGATGTATAGAGAGAACTTGGCTGCAAGTCAAAGCTTCATGAAAGCAGCAATGTGAGTAAATGGTAAAGCTGGAGTAACTCAACGGGACAGGCAGCATCTCTGGAGAGAAGAAATGGGTGACGTTTCAGCTGGAGACCCTTCTTCAGACTGGTCAAGTAGCCCTGCCTTCATTGGTACGAGTATTGAATGCAAAAATCAGGACGTTGTGTTGCAGCTGTGTAAAACTTTGGTTAGGCTGCAATTGGAATATTATGGTCTTCCCCATTACAGGAAGGATGTGGAGTTTTTGGGAAGGGTTCAGAGGAGGTTTACCGGGGTTGCCTGGAGTGAAGAGCAACTATAAGGAACGGTTGGAAAAGTATGGATTGCTTTTTTTTTTTAATGTCAGAGGGTGAGGATTTGCGGGAACGGGAGAGATGAGTTGTAGCGTGGAAGGGGAAAATGCACACTGGCCTGCGAACAAAATGTGGCCTTGACCCAAAACGTCACCTATTCCTTTTCTCCAGAGATGCTGTCTGACCCGCTGAGTTACTCCAGCTTTTTGTGTCTATCTCTGACCGGCAGACGATCAGAGTTACCTCACGGCTGTGGAACCCTCCGTGTCACCAAAGCCCAAGGCTGCAGCCCAAGTCTGGTCTCATCGCCCAATTCCTTTGCCAGTAAAGCTCTTGCCCTTTCACACCTTTATCAGGGTGGGTGCTTTTATATAAAATTATGCACAGCTGCAAAAGGGTAGATAGTCTGTCTTTTTCCCCACGGTAGTAATATCAAATACTGGAGAGCATAGGATTAAGGTGGGACGGACAACATTAAAAATAAATTTTCCAATACTTATTTTCCACTGTGAAGGGTGCTTGTGACATAGTGTGAGGGAAGGTGATGAAGCTGATACTATAGCAACGTTTTGGATACAATTGGACAAGTACATGCATAGGCAGGGAATGGAGGCACATAGACCATTTGCAGCGAGATGGGATTAGTTTAAATTGTCACCATGGTCGGCACAGATATTGTGGGCCAAAAAGCCTGTTCTTGTCCTATTTTAGACTATGCTCTATTAGTCATGGCATGGAAACAGGTGTATTCCGCTAAATCGTTCCTATCCATTTACCTGTCCAAATGTCTTTTATATGCTGTCATTGCACCCGCCTCCACTACTTCATCCGGCGTAGGCATAGACGCATAACCGAAGATAGACACAATAAGCTGGAGTAACTCAGCGGGACAGGCAGCATCTCTGGAGAGAAGGAATGGGTGACGTTTCTGGTCGAAACCCTTCTTCAGGCCTCACCTTTCTTTAGTCTCGCCCCATTCCTTCTCTCCAGAGATGCTGCCTGTCCCGCTCCAGCTTTTTGTGTCTATCTTCGTAAATATCTTTACCATTTAGAATTAAACCAGCATCTGCGGTTCCTTCCCAATACTTCATCTGGCAGGTTGGTCCATATATCCACCACCTGTGTGGTGAAAAAGATGCCCCAAGGGCTCCTATTAAATCTTTTCCCTCTCATCGTGAACCAATGGTTCTTGATTTCCCCTGCCCTGGGGGGTAAAAGCTTGCATTAACTTTGTGTGAACTCAGCAGGTCAGGCGGCATATGTGGAGGAATGAACAGATGACATTTTGGTTTGGGAATCTTCAGTTCCTCCAGCTCTTTGTTTTTAGCTCAAGTTTCCAGCACCTGCAATCTTCTGTTTCCAGTGTTTAACCTTTGGAACTAAAGTAAACCTCTGAGTTAAAATTCTGGTTTGGAAGGCTAGAATTAATTCACTTCTCGCCTCTTGTACAATCCAAATTTTTAATCACTATTGCTAGCAATCCTTTTAGCTATGAAATCCCTAAGCTCATGAATTCTTCCCTCCAAATATCTCCAACTTTTATTAAAGAAGATCAAGGAAAAACCTCCAACAGCGAAGCATTTCCCCTCTGTTTCCTCTTGTTGCTCAATATCCTATTTTGTCTAAACTCGCGTGTGGAGTGAGTTTAGACAAACTCACGGCAGGTTTGTTGCGGCAGGTTTTCATTATGTTAAGGCTGCTGTGTACATGCTAACTACTGTTATTTTAGAAAGGGGATACTCTTTTTAAAAGGCAAGCATTCTAACTGTTTTAAGAGCATTGAGTTTTGAACTTTCTTATTTGGAGCTCCATCCCATGGAACCGGTAGTGTGTTAAAAATTGACCCTTTCCCCAGCATACAGTTTACATATTAGTTGGAATATGTTTGATTCTGAGGCTCCCGTTGATTTTTGGTGATCAAAATCTCCACAGGCGCTGGTTGCAAAATTCTTCTGAACTAAAGTTGGAAGCGAATCCGATCTTGCTATCAGAACAGAAAAAAAGAACTTGTATTTAAATACAGCTTTTAACCTTCATGAGTCCATAGTTCATGAGTGACAGAAACAAAATTAGGCCATTTGGCCCAACAAGCCTACTCCGCCATTCAATCATGGCTGATCTATCTCTCCCTCCTAACCCCATTCTCCTACCTTCTCCCCATAACCCCTGACACATGTACCAATCAAGAATCCCTCCTTGGGATCACCTCCAAAACCTCTCAGCAAATTAGTTATGATAAAGGAGACAATGTCCTGGAGAAACTCAGCTGGTCAAGCAGCATCTCTGGAGAACATGGATATCTGTTCTGATGTTTAGCTAAATAAGTGGGTAAATTTAGTTTAGACATGCAACGTGGAAATCGGCCCACCAGTGATCCCCGTACATTAACACTACCCCACACACATTAGGGACAATTTACAATTATACCAAGCTAATTAGCTTGCAAACCTATATGTCTTTAGAGTGTGGGAGGAAACCGGAGCTCCCGGGGGAAAAAACCCTTGCAGGTCACGGGGTGACCTTCTCAACTCCGTTCAAGCACCAGTAGTCAGTCCGGATCAAACCCGGGTATCTGGCGCTGTAACGCAGTTTGGTACAAGTCTGTTTGGTGCAAACACCATAGATAGTTAATGACATCCACCGACTGTCAGAGTGAAAACCTGAATTTATAATTCCACAGTATCATATGACATGTAATACCTTTCATAAAGCAGAGTATGACTTGTTTCCATCACCATGAGCCATTGTTCATAGTGAAAAATGAATATAGTCAAGGGCGGTGATAGCCAAGAAAATGATGCACAAGTTATAAAAACCTGAAATACACAAACAGAAAACTGAATCCTCTGTTTTTATTTTACGGCATCAGATGTCAGAAAAATTTGAACATTTTTGAGGGGAAATATTTTGGCGTACCAAACTAAGATTGTACTGTTCTCGCAGTTGTATAGATAGATGTGGACGCTGGATGTTTGTTCCAATGGAGTTTAACAATGAAGTCAAGAGATATGGAATGTCCATTCGTGTTAACGTCAAGCCTCGTTACTGTTATAACTTCAATTTTAGCAGTGTGTATGTTGTGAATACTTGGGTATGCTTTGTAGCATCTCAAAGTTGGGAAAAGTGATTATATAAATGTAAACCTTTCGGCTCATTGTGAAATGGCTTTATTTTATAAAAATAATTAGAAATAATTTGCCTAGAGATCTGAATTGTTGGCAAATACTGCTAATTGATTTAAATATGACAAACCTGTGTTTATATCATGCTAACTTTATTTTGTACAGGTCTACGCATCCACATCAAGTGAAGAATACAGCAGAGATTCCGCTGGATATTCTTCGTCCAAGCCTTCAGGTTCTGTATTTCCGGGCTCTTTCTACATTCAAGGTAAAGGTTAATCATGGGTGGTTGGATTAATCAGTACAGTGGTAATAAATCAGTACTAGAGAATGTTTTCCGTTTTCTCAAACTTGCCAAATGACTCGTGGTTTGCGACGGAAAACGCACTTTGTGCACCAAAAAACAGACACTCAACGTGCTGGAGTAACTCAGCTGGTCGGGGCAAAATCTCTGGAGATCATGGATAAGTGATGTTTTGGGTCGAGATCCTTCATGAGGATTGTTCCACTTGTGGGACAGTGTATGACCGGAGGCCATAGCCTCAGTATTGAAGAACGCACCTTTAGAAAGTTGATGAGGAGGAATTTATTTAGTCAATGTGTGGTGAATATGTGGAATTCATTGGCAGAGATGGCTGTGGAGGCCACGTCAATGGGTATTTATATGGCGGAAATCGACAGATTCTTGATTAGTACGGGTGTCGGGGGTTATGTGGAGAAGGCAAGAGAATCGGGTTGAGAGGGAGAGATGGATCAGACGTGATTGAATGGCGGAGTAGACTTGATGGGCCGAATGGCCTAATTCTGCTCCTATAAATTATGAACATGAACTTCAGACTCCATGTCACCTAACCATTTTCTCCATAGATGCTGCCTGACATGCCGAATTCTCTGGCACTGTCTTTTTTTGTAAACCAACACCTGTAGTTCCTTGTTGTGCACCAACTTTCTATGCAGTTAATGTTTTCGGAGGAACATTCAGTGTTATACTTGAAGAAATTTGTGTCGTTTTAATTCTATACATTTATTGCTGCACAACACACTCAAGAATGTTAGACAAATTGCATTTAAAATACATAATGGTAATAGAAGTAAAATTGAAAGCTTATTTTAAGAGAAGTGGAATATTGGATTTGACGCAACTTGTAAGTTTTTGTAAAGCAGTTGTTGCAAAATATAATTACCGAGGCACGTTGAGTCTGAAGGGTCCCAACCTGAAACGTTACCTGTTCATGTTCTCCAGAAATGCTTCCTGATCTGCTGAGTTACTCAAGCACTCGTCTTTAAAAAAAATATAAACCGGCATCTGCAGTTCCTTGTATGTACGTTGTAAAATAGTGGTTTGGTTCATGAAGATGTAGTATCTTGAAGAGACTAAACTAGATGTTTTACTAATTCTGATCTGTGTGGGGAATCAGTGCCTCAGGCAGAGTGTCTTGGAGCGATGAGTGTGGGCTTTATTGTTTATATTGAAGAGACCTGCTAGAAATATTGTGGTTCTAATTGAATTTATTCATCTATGCAGTTTAAGCTCAGAGTTTTAGTTACAGGCCTGCGGTTAAGATAACAATTATGTTGCAGAGGTCTGCACTAAGCCTGGTTTGAAAACCATCAAGAGTGCACTGAAGGGACCTGTGGCACACTGTATATTTCAACATAGGGGTAGCAGAGTGGCACAGCCAATAGAGCTGCGGCCTCACAGCGCCAGAGACCAGGTTCAATCCTGACGTCGGGCGCTGGCTGTATGAGTTTTGCACATGACCGTGTGGGTTTCCTCCAGGTGCTCTGATTTCCTCTCGCGTCCCAAAGACATGAGGGCTGACAGGTTAATTGGTCTCTGTAAATTGCCCCCTAGTGTGTAGGGAGGGTTGTAAAAGTAGGATAACATAGAACTAATATGAACGGGTGATCGATGGTCAGCATGGACTCGGTTGGCCGAAGAGCCCATTTTCATGCTTTAACTAAACTTTAAACTTTTTCTTTAAACCAAAACAAATTAAAATATTAAAAATTAAAATTAAATTAAGAAATTAAAATATTTTAATGTTTATTTAGAATATTTATTTTTTTAAATAACTGCAGTAAATTGTAGAAACGACAAAAGTGCAGATGCTGGTTTATACCAAAGATAACCACAGTGCTGGAGTAACCCAGCAGGTCACTCTCGTGCACCGCAGACCCCCCAGCCCACATTCAGGCTGAAGAAGGGACCGGACCCAAAGCGTCACCTATCCTTTTTCTACAGAGATGCCGCCTGGCCCCGCTGAATTACTCCAGTTTATCCGCAATATGCTGCAGGCTGTTGAACTGATTTGATTCTACCATATGCAGCATCATCATCTTCTTGCCTCTTCAAGATGTAGTCAAATCTCTTTCTATTTTCTCCTGTGCAGGAAGGACTTATCCTTCTGGTTTTTGTTAAATGACCAGGTTCTGCTGCAGCACTTGTATCTTAATAGTTGCACAAGGATGGAGTTTAACGGTTTATTGTACTTGGGGGCAAGGAAAATGTTGGACCCGCTTACAGGTGAAACTTTCAGGTTCTGCGCTCTGAAACCAAGTTGTTGCAACTGCTTTGACACAGTCTTCAAATAACAAAGAAAAGATTAAGAAAGGGTGTACAGCAAGTCCCACTGGCTATTTGAATTGTTGTAATTCAACCTGACAGAATTCACAAACCTCTGTCCAAAAATTTAAGAAGTGGATCGAATTAGGAATTTATTTGGGAGAAGAAAAGTAAATAAATCAACACTTTTCAACCTTCATTCCATGGCGTGTGAACTGATGCAGTGACTTTGCCTTATTGAAAATTGGGATGCTGATGGTTTTCAAGGAACGCAAACCTAGTAACATGGGTTGGGGAGGCCGTCACCTGTACTGCATCGTTATTTTGTTCTTCACTTCCCTATAGTCCTGTTTCCAACCGGTTGGTTGGACCTGTGTTAGTGGGTGTGAATTAAAATTGAGATGGAAGATTTAGGTTCTTTTTTAAAATGGCTTCAGCATCGACACTATTGACGCAAGATGCTGGTTCACAAAAAAACAGAGTGCTGGAATAACTCAACGGGTCGGGGCCGCATCTCTAGAGAACGCGGATAGGTGAAGTTTGGGGACGGGTCCCTTCTTCGGACTGGTAGAAGAAGGGTCCCGACCCCGAAAAGTCACCTATCCATGTCCTCCAGAGATGATGCCTGACCTGCTGAGTTACTCTGGCGCTGTTTTTTTAGTATCGACATTCTCCTCGTCTTCAAACGGCAATCGGACAGACACCTTTCCTTTCTTGCAACTTGGTGCTAACAGCAAGTATTCTGAGATGAAAGGGGGATTATGAGATGCAGACTATAAAATCCTTCTCGTCCTTTCCAACAACATACTGTCAGCCTAATACCTGAAGGGGACAAGTGCTCCACACAACACTGTAGTATTTTTTTCACTACCTGTGCCAAGACATCCTGCCATTTATCCAGCTGAGATGGTCCAATTATTGCTGAATTAGGGACACACATCTGTAGCTCGTGCTTACCTTGAAGTAGCACATGTTCCTCATCGACTCTCAGCTCGGGAGAGGAAGCTTTTATCCTGCAAGACTGGATCAGGTTCAACCCCAAGTCCCTGCTGAAGTGTGCGCCTAATCCACTGCTTCGAACCACAGGTTTTCTAACTGCACCATTTTAAAAGGATCTTTAAAGTGTGAGGCTTAAGCCAGGGATTGTAAGGAATTGATTCAAGTAATAAATCATTTTGTTTTCTGTAGAACACAAAGTGCTGATAGAAACAAGAATACTGCAGATGCTGGTTTACAAAAAAAGACACACAATACTGGAATAATTCAGCGGGTCAGGCAGCGTCTCTGGAGAATATGGATAGGTGACATTTTGGGTTGGGACACTTGTGCTGGGGTAACTCAGTGGATTACATTGCATTTGTGGAGGGAATTGGCGGGCAACGTTTCAGCTTTGGTCCCTTCAGACTGGTTGTAGAAGGGGGAGAAAGCCGGAAAAGGGCTTTTGTCACAGGGCTTTCTTGTCGAGAAAGGTCCCGACCGGAAGCATTGCCTGTACATGTTCTCCGCAGATGCTGAATGATCCGCTGAGTTACTCCATCACTTTTTGTTTGTCACAAGAAAATTCCAGCATCGGCAGTTCCTTGTGCCTTCATATTGTTAGTTTGTGTTACGAGATCTGCTGCATATACTGACAAGAGTGTGAATAATTGCATGGTTTCATTATCGAAGACTGTGGAAATTTACACAAACTCTTTGAACTCTAGATGGTATTCACAATGGTCCTGATGTCTGGAACTCGTCCAGTGGCATGGGTCAGCCCAGTTATGGTATGATGGGAAATCCTGCAACCCATTTGTCTCAAGCAGGTGGCTACAGCAATCTACATCCACAGGAACGCCTGGTAAATCTTTTTTTTTTCCTCTCCAGAATAGTCAGTGTCATACAGCACAGAAACAGGCTCTTCATCCCAGCTCATCCATGCTGACCAAGATGCCCCATCGGCACTAGTAGGTGCCTGTCTGCATTTGGGCCGTGTCCCTCCAAACCTTTCCCATCCATGTATCTGTCCAAATGTCTTTTAAATACGTTCCGAGATGGAATGAGCTGCCAGATGAGAATCTTTCCCCTCTCACCTTAAAACTATGTCCCCTGGTTCTTGACTGCCCTGTTCCGAGTAAAAGACTATGCATTCAGTCTACCTTTTCCCATCATGAAGATCTTATCGAAACATATAAAATTATTAAGGGGTTGGACACGTTAGAGGCAGGAAACATGTTCCCAATGTTGGGGGAGTCCAGAACAAGGGGCCACAGTTTAAGAATAAGGGGTAGGCCATTTAGAACTGAGATGAGGAAATTCATTTTCAGTCAGAGTTGTAAATCTGTGGAATTCTCTGCCTCAGAAGGCAGTGGAGGCCAATTCTCTGAATGCATTCAAGAGAGAGCTAGATAGAGCTCTTAAGGATAGCGGAGTCAGGGAGTATGGGGAGAAGGCAGGAACGGGGTACTGATTGAGAAAGATCAGCCATGATCACATTGAATGCCAGTGCTGGCTCAAAGGGCCGAATGGCCTCCTCCTGCACCTATTGTCTATTGAATTTATACACCCCGACAAGATCACCTCTCAGCCCCCTGCCCTCCAAAGAATACAGTCCAACCTCTCCCTGAAGCTCAGATCCTCGCATCCTAGCAACATTCCCATAGAATGATAGTTCAAAGCTGGCAGACTTGAGGGTGGGGAAGTTTCAATTAACATTAAGAGAAACTGATTGTGCTGAATGTTGAGAAGAAGCTCTAGTGTTTGGGGGGGGGGGGGGGGATAAAACATTTTTATTTCTGCAAGTTAATTGGATTGTAATTGCATTATCATTTAAACCGTTTGACCACTGCGTGCATGCGTACTGTAACACAACTTGCGTTGGATATGGTGTTTACATTTGGTTTGATCACCTTCTGGAAATGGTTTTCAACGAGTAAGCAGCTCACAAATTTATTCAGAGTTCTCTCAGAAAAGCTCTGAGTGAGTCAAAGCAACTTTGGGACTGCTGTTAAAAAGAACTGCTTAAAATGAGGTTCTTTTTTTTGTGCCAATTTAACAGCATTTCTGGCTGAGCAGCCTAGCTTAAAATGGTTCACTTTTTGCATGTGTAATCGATTGTCGTGCTTAAATGAATTTTGGGTGGCCTCTAAGACTGGATGCAAGGTATTTTCAAAAATATGTAGCAGAACAGGAGATTGGTAATGTAATGGGGATTGTAAAAGTATTCTGTGGAGTTTTTAATTGCAGAACCATGGGTTTTTAAATTAATTTCCCCGTGGATATTTAGAGTCTTAGTCATACAGCATGGACACAGGCCCTCTGGCTCAACATGTCCATGTTGACCATTGCCCTTTCTAAGCTAGTCCCATTTGCCTATGTTTCGCCCATGTTCCTCTAAACCCCTCCTATACATGTACCTGTCTAAGTTTAACGGCTGGCACAATGGTAGAGTTGCTGCCTTGCAGTGCCAGAGATCCGGATTCTATGCTGTCTATGGATACTGTCTGTACAGAGTTTGTACATTCTTCCTGCGACCACATGGGTTTTCTCCGGGTGCTCCGGTTTCCTCCCACACTCCAAATACGTGCAGGTTTGTGTAGTTCATTGTGTACAGGGTGATCGCTGGTCGTTGTGGGTCTGGTGGGTTGAAGGGTCGTTTCCGTGCTGTACCTCTAGAGTCTTAAGTGTTTTTTAAATGCTGATATAGTACCTGTGTCGACTACCTCTGGCAGCTCGTTCCATATGCTCACCACCCTCTGTTTCCCCTGCACAGAGGCTTTTAGATAGGCACATGGATATTTTAGGTTTAGATTTATTATTGTCACGTGTACCGAGGTACAGTGAAAAGTTTTGATTTGCATGCTATAAAAAAACAAACGGATCAGGTATATCCTACATAAATACAATCGAGTTAAGCTCAAGTATAATAGATAGAGTTAGGGGGAAGATACCGCGTACAGAATATAATTCTCAGCATTGTAGCTCGTCAGTTCCTTGGACACAAAGTCCAATGTCCACAATGGGGTAGAAGTGAATCAGTTTCGTTTTATTTATTATTGTTACGTGTGTGGAGATGCAGCAAAGATCTTGTTCTGTGTGCTATCTAGTTAAATCATAAAAAAACATGAGGACAATAGAGCCCTTCTGGAACAGCATGCAAACAGTTGTCACTTTGTGGTGCCATTTGCAACTTGGAGGTCTCTGAACAGTCTAGCGCTTATCTAAGGAGATGTACAATTTCTTACATACTCACTTTAAGGCCCAATATCCTGGTGGCATGGGATGCCGATGGGGAGGATATGGATCGCTTAGTTTAACTTGGGTTAGTTTAACTTGGAACCATGTTCGCCACGAACGTTGTGGAATTGTAGGTCTGTTCTGTTTTCTGTAGAGTTCAAGCCAAAATGTTTATCATGATAGCTTTGTGAACATAGAGAAAGTTATAGAGTCATACAGACCCTTCAGCCCAACTTTCCCACACTGACCCACGTGTCCCATCTACACTTGTCCCACCTGCCTGCGTATGCTCCATACCCCTCCAAACCTATCCTATCCATGTACCTGTGTAAATGTTTCTGAAACATTGTGATAGTACCTGCCTCAATTACCTCCGGCAGCTCATTCCATACATCTACCACCCTTTGTGTAAAAGAAAAAAGTTACCCCTCGGGTTCTTATTAAATCTTTTCCCCCTCACCGTAAGCCCATGTCCTCTGGTTCCATTACTCTGATAGGGGAATGTGTGGAATTCCACTCTGGAAATGAACTGATGCGGAAAAGATGTTGGCTCTCCAAACCAAACCAGCTGCTTAGATTATGCTCCTTTCTTTAACCCTGACTTTTCTGTTCCACATTCTCTCCCACCCTACAACAACCTTCCTCCCTGGTGCCAAAACACGTGTGGGTTCATAGGTTGTTTGACCTCTGTAAATTACCCCTTAGTGTGTAGGAAGTGGAAGCGAAAGTGAGTTAACAAAAAGACTGGTGTGAATGAGTGATAGTCAGCGTGGACTTGGGTGTAATTCTAAACAAAACTAAAATTTGATGAAAGGATCAGAGTAGGAGCATTCTAAAGTTGCATGCCATCAAACAGCCAAGTGAGCAACTTGAATCTGAAGAAGGGTCTTGACCCAAAACATCACCCATCCATGTTCTCCAGAGATGCTGCTTGAGCCGCAGAGTTAGCTCTGTTGCATGGAGGTGGATTTTGGCTCTACCTCCAATATATTAACGCACCATCAACTCTGCTCTTTGTGATCAAGCTTTGCTTGATTACAACACGTTTAAAACCAGATCAAATCTTTTTGGATCTAGCTATAAATTCTCTCGTGACTTTTCATGCAGTGCAAGCCAGCATTCCAGAGTGTTGCCCAAATGATTTTATGATTAGGTAGTAGTTGCCGTAAATGAGCCAGAAACATTTAGAATTTTCCTGTTTGTTTCTGGTCAATTGGAGCAGCCAAAAGTCTTTCATTCAGGACTATTGAGAGCATGCAGCGTAGGTTTACTAGGTTAATTCCTGGAATGGCGAGACTGTCATATGTTGAAAGACTGGAGCGACTAGGCTTGTATACTAGGCTTATATTTAGACGGACACGTTAGAGGCAGGAAACGTGTTCCCAATGTTGGGGGAGTCCAGAACCAGGGGCCACAGTTTAAGAATAAGGGGTAGGCCATTTAGAACGGAGATGAGGAAAAACCTTTTCAGTCAGAGAGTTGTAAATCTGTGGAATTCATTGCCTCAGAAGGCAGTGGAGGCCAATTCCCTGAATACATTCAAGAGAGAGTTAGATAGAGCTCTTAAGGATAGCGGAGTCAGGGGGTGTGGGGAGAAGGCAGGAACAGGGTACTGATTGAGAATGATCAGCCATGATCACATTGAATTGTGGTGCTGGCTCGAAGGGCCGAATGGCCTCCTCCTGCACCTATTGTCTATTAGTTGTGGTGGATTTGAAATTGACTCGTTTTGTGAATGGGTTAAGAATTCATTTGCTTGTTAGAAAAACCTTTTTTCAGTACATTTTTATTCTGCCTCCTTTGTGCCCCCAGAGAGAGACTCATTATAATCAGACCGCGTCACTGATAACAAACGACTTGGGAAACATAAGCAAACTAATCCGCAGTATACCATATTGCATTTCTGAAATTATTGATTCATCTGAAACAGTGACTGATGGGACTGTAGATCTGATTTTATTTGTTCCAATGTCAGAACTTGTGCCAGGTCCTCCGGCAGTTTTGGTGAATAAATTTAAAATCTCAATCTCTTAACCAAGTTAGATTTAATTGTATCCCTTTGTCTGAAAGGCAATAAAGTCGATTTTTGTGGCCAAGGTGGCATTACAATGTAATGTTGTACAATGTAACGTGGGGGCTTTGGAGAGGGTGCAGAAAGGTCCATAAGAATGCTGCCTGGATCAGGGGGTATTGGGTACAAGAAGGGATTGGACAAACTTGGTGTGGGAAGGCACTGTAGATGCTGGTTTACACCAAAGATAGACAAAATGCTGGGATTGTTTCCCCTAGAATGCTGTAGGTTTAGGGGAGACCTGGTAGAAGTGTATAAAATCGTGAGGCATAAATAGGGTTGACAGTCAGAACTTTTTTTCCCCAGGATAGAAATGTCAAATACGAGAGGGCATAGCTTTGAGAAAGGTTGAAGTTTAACGAAGATATGCAGGGCAGGTCTCTTTAGAGGCGGATGCCTGGAGTGGAAACCAGAGCTCCTGGAGGAAGCCCCAGCTCTATCTTCTCCCACTTTTCCATCCACTCCCTACACACTAGGGGCAGTTTTAGTGATCAATTAACCTACAAACCCATACGTCTTTGAGATGTGGGAGGCATCCGGAGGAAACCCACGTGGTCACGGAGAACGTGCAAGTTCCACACAGACAGTACTCAAGGTCAGGATCGAACCCAGGTCTCTAGTTCTACCAGCTGTGCCACTGTGCTGACAAAGGTCATGGCCCACCCTGAATACTAACCTAAAGTTGTGTGCTCTTCTTTAAATATTAGCTGCATTTATAGTTTTATCTGATTAAAAATTATCAGATAATTTGAAATCTAAGATTGCAGTCAATAGCCTTATCAGAAATAATCAATGGAAATTAAAATATTGAGAATTTCAAGTGAACCAGATTTATTTCGTCTGCTGTGAGTCAGCTGGACAAATCCACAAATAAATTATTCTGGTTTTATACCTCACTGCTCTGTCATTGCTAAAAGATTAAATATGTTTATACCTGATGAGCAGCTAATTCCTGCATCTGCAGTTCCTTTCTGATCCGGTATTTTAACTTTGAAATATGACTTGCCTGTATGGTTGGAAACCCTTGCACAATTTTATCATCATTTCCCCCCTTCCCCCCTTCCTTGGCTTTGTCCCTGTAGTTGGCTGCAACCCCCCTTTGTGGGCTGCATCATGTTGTGAAGTCCTGACAAAGCTGCTCAATGGCCATTGACAAAGGTTAACTCCTCTGGGACCAGAGGAACGGAGACACAAAACCTTGAAAGCACGTGCCACCAGACTCGGGAGCAACTTCTGCCCCTCTGTTATCAGGCTTCTGAACGGTCCTGCCATAAGTAAGCGAGGGGACAGTCCCGTGCTTCCAACCTCTTTCATTAGGGGGCAGCACAGTGACGCAGCGGTAGAGTTGCTGCCTTGCAGCGCCAGACACCTGTGTTCGAACCTGACTGTGTAGGTGCTGTCTGTACAGAGTTTGTACGTTCTCCCTGTGACCTGCGTGGGTTTTCTAATTGTCCCTAGTGTGTGTAAGATAGTGTTAGTGTGCGGGGATTGCTGGTCGGTGCGGACTCGGTGGGCCGAAGGGCCTAGTTCCGCTCTGTATCTCTAAACTAAAAATTCAATTCAATTTGACTTTGGACTTTTTTTTTCTCTTACTATCATCTGCAGTGCTGAGAAACTATTCTACACTGGTATTTTTGCTCTTCACTCTGTATGTTGTATTTGCATGGGGATTTATTGCATTCATATATGGTATCTGATTTGATTGGAGATTGTGCCAAGAAAAGCATTGTATCTCGGCACACGTGACAATAATACGCCAGTATCATTTACTTTATGGCTTGACAGGTGGCAACGATAAACTGAGATTAGGAACCTGCCCGAGGAAATCTTAACTTTCAGCGTGTTTCATTTGCAATTCCTCCTTTAATTAGCCAATTCAAACATTACAACTTGATGGTGTGCATGTGTTTTCACGCACTATCTTATTGGATTACATTATTTGTTTATTGGACATCAATGTATGGGATAATTTTCTGCCAGCATTCACTTTGGTGAGTCCTTCAATAGACAATAGGTGCAGGAGGAGGCCATTCGGCCCTTCGAGACAGCACCGCCATTCAATGTGATCATGGCTGATCATTCTCAATCAGTACCCCGTTCCTGCCTTCTCCCCATACCCCCTGACTCCGCTATCCTTAAGAGCTCTATCCAGCTCTCTGTTGAATGCATTCAGAGAATTGGCCTCCACTGCCTTCTGAGGCAGAGAATTCCACAGATTCACAACTCTCTGACTGAAAAAGTTTTTCCTCATCTCAGTTCTAAATGGCCTACCCTTTATTCTTAAACTGTGGCCCCTTGTTCTGGACTCCCCCAACATTGGGAACATGTTTCCTGCCTCTAACGTGTCCAACCCCTTAATAATCTTATACGTTTCGATAAGATCTCCTCTCATCCTTCTAAATTTTAGTGTATACAAGCCTAGTCGCTCCAGTCTTTCAACATATGATAGTCCCGCCATTCCGGGAATTAACCTAGTAAACTTACGCTGCACGCCCTCAATAGCAAGAATATCCTTCCTCAAATTTGCATTCCTTGCATCACCTGTGGTGTTTGAGATTGAGATGGGGGTCTGGTAATGGGGAGATTTTAAGGTGGCTTTAAGGTGAGAGGGGCAAAGTTTGAAGGAGATGTGCTGGGGGTGGGATTTTTACACAGGTGGGTGCCTGGAATGAGCTGCTTACATTGCTGGTGGAGGCAGGTACGATGGTGGTGGCATTTGAGAGACTTTAAGATAGGCACGTGGATATGGATCACATGCAGGCAGCTAGAACGTTGTCATGTTCGGAACTGGCACTGTGGGCCGAGTTCACCTGCCCCTCTGCTGCCCTGTACTACATTCTGTGTGTCTGTTTTGTTATTTATTTAAAACCCCAGCTGTTGAGTTTTATTATTTTCACGTGTACCGAGCTACAGCGAAAAACTTCTTAGTGCGTGCTGCCCTGTTAAAGACTATACATGATTACAATTAAGCCATCCTTTTTAAGGATAAGGGGGAAGTCTTTAAGGACCGAGATGAGAACGTTTTTTTTCACACAGAGAGTGGTGAATCTGTGGAATTCTCTGCCATAGAAGGTAGTTGAGGCCAGTTCATTGGCTATATTTAAGGGGGATTTAGATGTGGCCCTTGTGGCTAAAGGGATCAGGGGGTATGGAGAGAAGGCAGGTACGGGATACTGAGTTGGATGATCATATTGAATGGCGGTGCAGGCTCGAAGGGCCGAATGGCGGTGCAGGCTCGAAGGGCCGAATGGCCTACTCCTGCACCTATTTTCTATGTTTCTATTCTATACAGATAAAGGGTACAACATTTAGTGCAAAATAAGTCCAAATGATGATAGCTGAAAGGTCTCCAATGAGATAGATGGGAGGTCCGGACTGCACTCCAGCTGATGAGAGGATGGTTCAGTTACCTGATAATCTGTAACACTGGCTCTGGCTTCAACCAACCATCAAGGTGGCAAATGAACTTTGCGACTGTTTTCTTTTGCAGGGCTATCCAATACACGCGGTGCCATCATCAGAAGTCAACGGGAGCCTCACTTCCATGCCCGGCTTCCACTGTTCTAACAATGCAAGTTCGGCTGCATTTGGCGTTTCATCTCACACACCACCAATCAGTGGGACAGACACCATCATGAGTATGTATGGCTCTTTGTGCATGATCATTGCCTCAATTCAGTTGATACATCTAAGTTGGATAACTATTGGATAACTTGAACATACCTTCCCACATGAATGAAGCAATCTTGTTCATATACTTTCTGTGGTCATTGTCATAGAATCACTCAGCAAGGAAAGAGGCCCCTAGGCCCAACTCATCCATGCCGACCACGAGTTAATCCCATTTTCCTGTTTGGCCCTTGTCCGTCTAAACCTTCCCTATCCATGTTCCTGCTCAGGTGTATTTTTAATGCTGTTGTAGTATCTACCTCCATTACCACCTCTGGCAGCTTGATCCAAATATCCATCACGGTCCGAGTGAAAAAGTCAGCCCTCGGGTTCTTATTAAATCTAGTCCTTCTCGCCTTGTCCTTCACATGTCCTCTTATTTTTGATTCCCCTACCCCGAGTAAGACTCTGCATTCACACCATCTACTCCCCTCATTAGATTTAATGCTGATAAGTGCAAGGTGTTGTCTTTTGGAAAGTCAACCCGGGGTAGTACCTTCACATTGAATGGCAGAGCCCAGGGAAGTGTACAACAGGATCCAGGAGTACAGCTATATAGTTCCATGAAAGGGGTGTCACAGCTTGATAGGGTGGTCAAGAAGGCTTTCGGTGCATTGGCTTTCATCAGTCCGGGTATTGAGTATGGAAATTGGGATATTGTATTTACAATTGTACAAGTCATTGTGAGGCTGCACTTGGCACATTGTGTTCAGTTTTGGTCACCCTGCTATAGCATGTTTGTAAGATGGAAAGAATGCAGAGAAGATTTGAGGATGTTGCCAGGACTCAAGGGAGAGGTTGGGCAGGCTAGGACTTTATTCCTTGGAAAGCCAAGGTCTGAGAAATGATCTGATACAAGTGTATAAAATCATGAGGGGAATAGGTAGGGTGAATGCACAGTCTTTTACCCAGAGTAGGGAAATCAAGAACCAGAGGATATAGGTTTATGGTGAGAGGGGAAAGTTTTAATAGGAGACCGAGGGGCATCGTTTTCACACGTGGGTGGTTGGTAAATGGAACAAGTTTCCAGAGGAGATAGAGGAGACGGGTACTATAACAGCATTTAAAAGACACTTGGACAGATGAAATGGGTAGTAAAGGTTTAGAGGGATGTTGGCCAAACGTGGGCTTAGATCAATGCTCTATGCCTTGTGACCAACAATCCTTTTACACATGGAATCAGGATCTTTATGCATAATGTTTAATGAAAATCATCTTGATTTGCATGGACAACTTGGGCCAAGGGGCCTGTTTCTGTGATGTATAACTCTTAAGTTATTTGATTTGAAACTTTCACTGTCATCTAAAGTTTATTCTCTGTTCTGAAAGCTTTAGCAATGCAGATTCTCAATTCATAGCCCTTATTTCTTTTGTCACTTCCATGATTGAGTTTCTCAAGTTTCAGCACTACTTTGGTTTTGAGTTGTTTTGTGCGGCATGCATTACAATTTTTTTTTTTAGGGCCAGCTGAAAAGTGATACACAAGCTCGTGGAGTTGGGTTGAAATCAGCCCGAGGTATTTTCTTGTTTGGAAATGGTAGAGAAAACAAGATCTCCTCAAAGTGTTTCATGTTGTTTGTGAATCATGTTTTTTTAATAACTTATGCATTTTGAAAAAGGGTTGTATTAAAAAAAAATTAACCCCAGTTGAAGCAGATTAATTAGATCCAGCTTTTACTGGGGCAAATCCCACATCTGGTCTATTTGTAGTGTACTTGTGTGGAAAGAATCCCTACAGTTTTAACATAATGGATGTCTTTAGACTGAGATTCAAGGCATGTGTAATGTTAAGTCTGGTTAGCTTTGAAGACCACCTGAATTTAATGCAAAATATCAATCTCGGGTTACATTTGGCACTTCTCACCAGATGACATCTGTGTTTCAACAGGAATGAGAAATTGAAAATTTATCTTTCTGTTCCAATAGAGTGTAATTTCTCTGTCTACAAGGACAAGATTTGAATTTTAATTATATATATATATATATATCTCATGTAGAAATAGCAAGCAGTCCTGTTGCACCATTCAGTGAATTTGACAAACATATACGTCGAACCCAAATAATAATTTTCAAATGCAAGTACTACTTTCTGCATTAGAGACAGATTGGTTGACATTTCTGTGGTCAATGAGTTCATGGTTTGAAGAATTTGATCATGTCTTGTACTGCCAGCTGTGGAGGAAAAGACTACTCTTGGATTTATGGGCTGTCTTACAAGTTTAATGTTACATAGAATTACATGGTTCCTTTAGCAATATCTTTGGCGTTGTATTCAATTTATGTTGTGTTACAATTTTCTGTGGCATTGCCAACTCCATGTTGAGAGGCATGATGTTTGCACACCCATCCAGGTCACCAACTATTAACCGTAGGTATCTCTCTTATTAGTCGTCCTTTGTATTTTTGATTCAAAGATACAGCGTGGAAACAGATCTATCGGCCCACTGAGTCCATGCCAACCATTGATCACCTGTTCACACTCAACATATAAGATCATAAGACATTGGAGCAGAATTTGGCCATTTGGCCCATTGGGTTTGCTCTATCATTTGATCGTGGGAGATCTATTTTTCCCCTCAACCCCATTCTCGTGCAGCATAAGAATTATGTTATTCCAATGTAGATTTAGAGTCCTAAAGTCAAACAGCACATAGATGAGCCCTTTGGCCCAACTCGCCCATGCCGACGAAGATGCCCTGTCCAAACTAAACCCATTTCACCCATATCCCTCTAAAGCTTTCCTATCTGTGTATCTTTGCAAATGTCCTTTAAATACTGTTATTGTACCTGCCTTATCTACTTCCTCTGGCAGTTCGCTCAATATACCCCACCAATCTCTGAGTGAAATATTTGCCCCTCTGGTTCCTATTAAATCTTTCCCCTTTCACTTTAAATCCTTGTCCTCTGGTTCTTGATTCCCCTACTCTGGGTAGAAGACTCTTCATTAGCAATCTTCTTTACCCCCTGCTGCATTTTGGTTGGAGTTAATGAGGCTGAAGTTGAATAATGGGCAATGGTTGAGAGTTGTGGGAGTCTTGTACAGACGTATCCATTTATAATTTCCTTTTTCATTAAACATTGTGCTTAAAGATCTTGATTCCCCCTTGTATAAGGATTGTTAGTCACAAGGCGTGGAGCGTTGATCCACCAAATAAACTTGCATTAAACTTTTCTAAGTTCTCGGCAGTGTCTCTGATTGTCAACGTGACTTTTTGTGTGAAGCTGGTGGAGCTGCTGCCTCACAGCAGCCGAGACCTCGATTCAATCTTGATTTTGGGTGGAGTTTGCACGTTCTCCCTCTGGTAACCATGTGGGTTTCCACCGGGTGCTCTGATTTCCTCCCACATCCCAAAGTTTGTTTGTAGGTTAATTGGCCTCTAAGTTGTCCCTAGTGTGTTGAGTGGATGAGAAAGTGGGATAACATAGAACTAGTGTGCACGGGTGATCGGTCAACATGGACCCATTGGGTCGAAGGACTTGTTTCCAAGCTGTCTTTCAATCAATCAATCCAGACTTCTTTAATTGAGTACTTTCACTACAATTATATTCATCTCTCTCACTCGTAGAAGATTTCATTTTGTGGTTGTCCTTCTGTGTAGATGTTTGAACTTTGAAATTGGGGTCTAGTCAGGATGGATTAAAACCATCAAAACTAGAACTCTTCCAACTTGTCCAGGAATTTGCGTTAATCGGTTCATGATTTGTAAAACCTGGTTAACCAATTTGAACCGCTTTGTTTTTGGATGCTCATGAGTAAGCATGACTTGGGGGGGGGGGGGGGGGGGGGAAGAAGAGGAGTTGGGGGGGGGGGGGGGAAAGAAGAGGAGTGGAGGAGGGAGGGGAGGGGGGGGTGAACACAAAGTGCTGGAATAATACAGTAGGACAGGCAGCATCTGTGGAGAACACAAATAGGTGATGTTTCGAGTTTAGTCTGAAGAAGGTCCCGACCCGAATTATCATCTATCTATGTTCTCCTGAGATGATGTCTGATCTGCTGAGTTACTCCAGCACTTTGTATCCTTTTACTTTTGCAAACCAGCACCTGCAGTTCCTTGTTTCTGCACTAAACATGACTTGAATTTGAATGAAATAAATTATTTGGTATGAAATGGACGATTGAATATATAATGTTTAGATAAACACGTGTGTTGTGATCACAAGGACGTGTGAATCAGACATAGGAGTGGTTATGTTTTTATAGGCATGAAAGACCAGTGTGGAGGTTTTTTCTGAATGTCACTTACAACGTTGACCATGGAATAAGATATCAACTGTTTCCTATTAACAGGTATATCTTAAGGAGGAATTTCTTTGGTCAGTGGGTGAATCTGTGGAATCCATTGACACAGGTGGCTGTGGAGGCCAAGTTGATGGATATTTTTACAGCAGTGATTAACAGGTTCTTGATTAGTATGGTTGTCTGGGGTTATGGGAAGAAGGCAGGAGAATGGAGTTGAGGCGGAAAGATAGACCAGCCACAATTGAATGACGGAGTAGACTTGATGGGCCGAATGGCTTAATTCTGCTCCTAGAACTTATGGATTTATAGTATTTCTCTCAGTGGTCTAAGAGGTGGTTTTTATCTGTTCTGGTTCTAGGTAACAGAGGAAGCTCAACTGGCAGTCCCCAGACCTGTGATGCCCTCGGAAAAGCTCTAGCTTCGGTAAGCTGGTCTAATGAGTCTCATTAAAGTAAGCGTTTAATTAATACTCTCACTAACATGAACCTGGTTTAATGCATGCACGTGAATTTTTTACGTGGCCTAAATTAGAATATTTGAAAGGTTTGCCATCCAAATTTCTTCTATCTTAAAAAGACACAAAGTACTGAGTAACTCAGTGGGTCAGGCAGCATCTCTGGAGCACGTGGATAGGTTTTAGGCCGAGAGCCTTCTTTAGATTGATTGTACTAGGGGGGAGAAAACTGAGGAGAGGTGGGAGCAGGACAAAGACCGGCAAGTGATAGGTTTCGGTATGGTATTGGTATTCAGTGTTTATTTAACATTTGAAGATGTAGTTGAGTGGATGGTGTCCTTGTATTAAAAATGGACAGCTTAACTGTACAGTAGATCGGTTGCCTCACAGCGCCAGAGACCCGGGCTTGATCCTGACCTCGGTCGGGTGTTGTCTGTGGGGAGTTTGCACGTTCTCCCTGTGAACGCGTGGGTTTCCTCCGGGTGTTCTAGCTTCCTCACGCATCCCAAAGACGTGCGTATTTGTGGGTTAATTGGCCTCCGTAAATTTCCCCCGAAACATCACCCATTCCTTCTCTCCTGAGATGCTGCCTGACCTGCTGAGTTACTCCAGCATTTTGTGAAATAAATACCTAGTGTGTCGGAAGTGGGTGAGAAAGTGGTATAACATAGAGCTAAGGTGAATGGGTGGATCATTGGTCAGCGTGAACTCGATGGGCCGCAGAGCCTGTTTCTGTGTTGCATCCCTGAACTAAACTCAGTTTTTGGCCCGTGCCTATTTTTCAGATCTATTCACCAGACCATACCAGCAATAACTTCCATTCAAATCCATCCACACCGGCCGGTTCGCCAGAGGCCATCGCAGGTATTTATGGTATTTCTCCTCCCAGTCTCCAAGATGAGGTCTCTATGTACAGAAATATTTTTTTTTCTCTCTGCAAATTGTTCATTGCTGTGCCTCTATAAATAAAATAGTACAGCTGCTTTCCCCGGTGCCCTGGGGTGCCACGTGCGCGCAGTGGGAGGGTCCCGGGGAGCCACCACAGACCAAAACACGCCCGACTCGCCGGAGAAGCTGGACGGCGAGGCCTGACTGGGCCGGAGGAGCAACGACAGCAGCGTGAGCCGCCACGATGAGGGGGGGGGGGGGGCAATGGGGGTCCGGCGTGGGCGACTGCCGTGAAGAACAATGGAGGACCGGGGGGGGGGGGGGGGGCACTGTAGTTTGGAATCCTCTGTCCAGGGGCTAAGTCTGCGTTCGTTTGTTCGTTTGTTTGTTTGTTTGTTCGTTCGTTCCGGTGACGGCACTGTGCACACGGCAGCCAGCCGATAGTCGCTTGTCTTTTTCTTTTTGTTTTCACTTTTAATTTTAAGGTTTCGTGTACCCTGTGTTGTGACTGTTGGCAGACCAATTTCCCTCTTGGGGGGGTGGGGTGAATAAAGTTTTATCGTATCGTACTGTTGAGGAAAATGGTACGATAGCACCACCCAGTGTTCAAAACTGAAACTGTACCTGCTGGAGATTTTGTAGGAGACGCAAGGAACTGCAGATTCCGGAAATGTCGAAACAAGGAACTGCAGGTTTACACAAGAAGACACGGAGTACTGGAGTAGCTTAGTGGGTCAGGTAGCATCTCAGGAGAACGTGCATAGGTGTTGTTTCAGGTCAACGCTGTGGTAAAAGCCAGCTTCTTCCAATTTCGAACCATAGCTAAAATCAAACCTTTCCTCCAATTCGACGACACTGAAAAAACCATTCACGCTTTCATTTCCTCCCGCCTAGACTACTGCAACTCCCTATACACTGGGATCAGCCAATCATCCCTGTCCCGCCTGCAACTGGTCCAAAACGCCGCAGCGAGACTCCTGACGGGTACCCGTAAAAGGGACCACATCACGCCGATTCTGGCCTCTCTCCACTGGCTCCCTGTACGGTACAGAATCAACTTCAAGCTCCTCCTATTCACATATAAAGCCCTAAATGGACATTCCCCCCCCCCCCACATCAAAAATCTTCTAACCCACCTCTCTAACTCCAGGTCCCTCAGGTCGGCCGACTTGGGGCTACTCACTATCCCGCGGTCTAGGCTTAAGCTCAGGGGTGACCGCGCTTTTGCGGTTGCAGCTCCTAGACTGTGGAACAGCATCCCTTTCCCCATCAGAACTGCCCCTTCCATCGACTCCTTTAAGTCCAGGCTCAAAACCTATTTCTACTCCCTAGCGTTTGAGGCCCATTGAGGAGGCGCTGTGAACTGTTTTGTATGTGCTGTTATGTTTGTGTGCTACTGTATGTTTCATTTTTTCCTTAGTACCTAAACAGATGTACAGCACTTTGGTCAACGTGGGTTGTTTTTAAATGTGCTATACAAATAAAATTGACTTGACTTCTTCAGACTGCTGAATAAGAGGTGCTGTTCCTCCAGTTTATATGTGGCTTCACTCTAACATTAGATCTTTTACGGCTGTTTATTTGAATAAAACTGATTGCCTTTGTCACTTTGCAGGTTCAGGTCAGTGGTCGAGAGGTGGGGCCCAGGGTGCAATGTCACCAAGTTACGAAGGGACGCTACATAACCTGGTAGGATTTTCGTGATTAACTTTAATTTGAAATGTTAAATCTGCGCAGTGCAAAAATTTAATACAACAATAACATTGTTTGGAAGAGAACATACAAACTGCACTCAACCCCTTCATTGACTATTTTGTTTGACAATTATTAAGAGAGCTCTTCAAAAATAATATCTGAAGAGGAAAACAAACCTGTGGTGTTTTGTGGCTTTTGTTATTGTTCTCTTCTATAATATGTCAGACTTGTACAGCATGGAAACGGGCCCTTCAGCCCAAAGCGTCCATGCTGCACAAGATGCACCATCTTTCCGAAGCAGTCCAGCTCTTTGTTCTGATTCTCCTGCCTGAAGGAATAGTTGCCCCTTATTAACCTTGTGGAGCCCCATGTCTATTCAAAACTTTTCCAATTAAAATTTCATTTTCAGCTGCCTCAACCTTCAAGTAATGAAAAGCCGAGTTCATACAACTTGTCATTTGAACCCAGATTCTGATGTCCCCACTTGTTCTTCTGCACTGTGTCTCCTGTGAGACCTATGCATATCTCTTGAGTCTGGCACTCAAAAGTTGTTCCTCATATCTTGCACTGTATAGCTAAAGAATTAAACCTTCACTTTTATATTTAAAGCATCTTTACTTTTGTTTTGCGTTGCTAAAACTAAAGCTGCCTGTTTGGTTTCTGTCCACCATCTACACACGTGGCTGGTAGACACCCTACCACCTCAAATCTGGCTCGGGGGCACCTCAGTAACCTACTTGGCCCTGAATTACCTCCTCCACCTTCAGTTCTGGATGCACGTCCTCTTTCTGCCACCTGCCCACATTCTCCCTCACAACCCACCTTAGTTCCTGTTGCTCCCTACTCTCTTCAGCACTTGACTTCAGCACAAAGTTCCCTAACCTGGACATCCTCCTGTTGGCCTTTCACCTCTGACCCCTTTCCCTGCATATGCCACCATTGGTAATGCCATAGCCACATCCCCATCTTCACTGGAGATGGTCTTGGAGAGGAGGATGCTCCTCAAACTGCGGAGCATCTTGGACAATACAGCTCACCCCCTCCATGACACACTGGTCAACCTGAGGAGCACCTTCAGCAACAAACTGGTTCCACCAAGATGCAGCACAGAACGCCACAGGAGATCCTTCTTCCCTGTGGCTATCAAACTGTACAACTCCTTCCCCTTCTGTCATGGGGTAGACTGACTCCCCTTCCCCCTCTCCCCAATCTTTGCACATCCCTAATCCTGCACTTTCCACTCGTCACTCTAATTTCATGTATCCTGTTGTGTTTTATCACTCGTGGCAGACCAATTTCCCTGCTGGGATAAATAAAGTTGTATTGTATCGTTTCACCAGCTGAACTCTGATGAATTAGTTAAACTACATACTCGTGTCCTTCAGTATCCTGCCTCTAACGGTTCCACCAAGCCCACAATGGAGAACACACAACATCCTGGCTCTAAATTTGGCACGGGTTTGCGACTGATTCTCTCAAGTACATCCAGTGTCTGTTGGACATCATTGCCATGTTCCCTCTTGACCGTACCCCATTCTTGCCTCTCCACCACTTTCCTCCTTGGTTTCAAATGTCTTAGAACATAGAAGAGCACAGGAACAGGCCCTTCGGCCCACTGTGTCAGTGCGGAACATGACACCACGATAAACTAAACCGATCTGCCTATATGTGATCAATATCCCTCCATTCCCTGCATATATACGTGCCCATCTAAAAGCCTCTTAAACATCACTATTGTATTGTCTCCACCACCACTCCGTTTTAAAAAAAGCTTGCCCCATACATCTCCATTAAATTTTGCCCCTCTCACCTTAAAGCTCTGCCTTCTAATCATTGACATCCCTTAAAATATTTTTGCCCTGCGATTTCACATAGCATCTCTTAAGATAACAAGACACCCTGAAATGTTTTACAAACTTGAGGTGCAATTGCCTCCTACTTTACTGTAATAAATCTTTTTATACGGAATAGGTAGACGCAAGCATCTACAGGTGCTGGAATCTAGTGCAGAACATAGTGCTAGAAAAACTCAGCAGGTCAGGCAGCATCTTTTAAGGACATGGGTAGATGTTCTTCAGACATCATATTGATTGGTGGGAGGGAGGAAGCTGGAAAAGAGATGGGGGCAGGAAAATGCCAGGCAATTGATAGCTGGATACATGTTTATTGGCCTCGGAAGGTAGTTGAGGCCAGTTCAATGGCTATATTTAAGAGGGAGTTAGATGTGGCCCTTGTGGCTAAAGGGATCAGGGGGTATGGAGAGAAGGCAGGTACAGGATACTGAGTTGGATGATCAGCCATGATCATATTGAATGGCGGTGCAGGCTCGTAGGGCCGAATGGCCTACTCCTGCACCTATTTTCTATGTTTCCCACAGGCCATCAGGACTGTTAACTCTCATATCACCAGGGACTAATTTAATTTACTGTATTAATTTATTTTTTGTGTTAAAAACATTTTTTTTCTATTCTGTTTTGTAGTTTAGCACAATCTGCAGGCATTGCCACTTTCATTTCACTGCACATCTTGTATATGTATGTGACAAATAAACTTGACTTGACTTAAGTGAAAAGGCTAGAGGTCAACAGGAGACAAGGGTGAAAGATAAGGAGAAATCACCAACAATGATGCACCCATTTACACAAATCCTACATTGCCAACAACCCCATCCTCCTCACCTGTATCCACCTATCACTTGCAGGCTTTGTCCCACCCCACCTCTTTCCAGCATTCTTTCCAGCGTCCATCAATCTGAAGAAGGGTCCCAGCCCGAACGTCACCTATCCATTCCCTCCGCAGATGCTGCCTGAACCGCTGAGTTACTTTTGATAAAGAATGATGTGTGTGTGTAAAAAAAACACAAGAAATTTAAATCGTACACTTCCGATAAATGAAATATTTGATCTTTTAATTCCAGCTGGTCAGAATGATTAGAGCTGCACTTTTCCTCTTGTTTATAAATGCGTTGAGCATTGCGTATCTTTTCCAAGCAGCAGAATAAGATGGAGGATCGACTAGACCGACTGGACGATGCCATTCATGTGCTGCGGAGTCACGCTGTCGGACCAGCACCAGCTATGCCTGGTAACAACCACAGTGACTTGCATGTGATGATTGGACCGTTGCACAATGGGCCGGTCGGAGGTATAAGTGCCGGATATACACCCCCAGTCCTGCTCTCAGCCAACCGGCATTCCATGGTGAGTGGTTGTTCTCCCTCGATCGCGATACTACGCAAAGTCGGCCCGTTTATTTTGCCACGCTGGTTGTCTCTCAATGACTTTTGTGTGTGGGACTTATTCTAGTTATTGCTATCTACAAGTTTAGTTTATTGTTATCTCCAAGCAGTGCGTAGTTTAATTTATTATTGTCCAGGTATGCCAAGGTACAGTGAAAAAAGAATGTTTGAGTGCAATCCACTCAAAGAAATAAACTATCCATAAATACTATCAAGCCGTCCACAGTGGATAAAGGGTACTGCATTCAGTGCAAGATAAAGGTGGTTTAAAGGTCTCCAATGAGATAGATGGGTGGACAGGATTGCTCTCATGCAGATGAGAGGACAGTTCAGTTTCCTGATAACTGGTGGGAAGAAATTGTCCCTTAATCTGAAGGCATGAGTTTTCAAACTTCTGTGCCTCTTTCAGTGAAATTATCCCTTTTGTGTATTGATGGTTGTCTTTAAGTGAAATTATCCCTTTTGTGTATTGATAGCCTTGGGATCTGATGTGTTGAGATGCTTACAGTGAGCATATAAAGTCTCTGAGGATTGGTGCTTTAGTCTTCAAAGCAACATTGGTTAAGCAAGCGGCAGATTTTTTAGATACGAGTTTAGGAGACCGAGAGACAATCTTGTTGGTGTGTATTCTGAGGGGTTTGTTTGGTGGAAGGTGGATGTTTCCCTCCTGGACGTCTAGATCCAGGAGGCAGATGTTCCGAATTAGTGACAGCTAATTTAAAATAGATGGTGAATTCCAGTGAGCGTTGGGAAAATTGAGATCCATAGAGTCATTGAACCTAGAACAGTACAGCACAGAAACTGGCTCGTTGCCGAATATGATGCCAAGTTAAATTAATCTCTGCTTGCACATGATCCACATCCCTCCATTCCCTGCGTAATCCAAGTGCCTATCCAAAAGCCTCAAATGATAGATACGCTTGTGTCTGCCTCCACCACCATCCACGTAAAACTCTATGTCAATTTTTTTTTAATCCACCACTCTATGTAAAAAAAAAAAAAAAAGCCATGCCCCACACATCGTTAAACTTTGCCCTTCGCACCTTAAAGCTGTGCCCTTCCGTATTAGATATATTTTACCCTGGGAAAAAGGTTCTGACTATTTACCTTATCTGTCCCCATCATAATTGTATATACTTCCATCAGGCATCACCTCGGCCACCAATGTTCCAGAGAAGAAAATTAAGTTTGTCCAACCTCTCCTTATAGCTAATATTCACTAATCGAAACAACATTTCTAGTAAACCTCTTCTGCACTTCTCTCTAAAGCCTCCACATCCTTTCTGTAATGGGGGGACTGGAAGCTGAGATGAAGTCAAAGACCATTTTTTAAAGAATTGCAAGGAATTGCAGATACTGGTTTACAAAAAAGTCGTCTGCCTGCACATGATCCACATCCTTTTATTCTCTGCACTTCCAAGTGCTTTTCTAAAAGTCTCTTAAATGCCTCTAACATATCTGCCTGAACAATCGGAATTTTGGTCTTTAGCAAGGTCTTGAGCTGAGGCCGTGGTCAAATGATCATATTCCCGGGGTCAATTTTGCTCTCTTTTTGTTTTCATTTCTCGCGCGAGCCTTTGGATAGCTAAACACGTGTTGTCTTCGGATCTAGGTTGGAGCTCATGAAGAAGGCTCGGGAATATCTTCCAACCCGAGTGGTCTACCGAACCGTGTACTGCCATCACAGTCAACTGCACTGTCGGACCTCAACCGTCCTCCAGAAACCTACAGCGGTCAGTGTGCACGTGTATTAATATAAATCCCATCCATATATTTTCCTTGGGTGCTTGTTTCCTTCAAGGTGAATGCTCATTTGTGGAATGATTTTGTGAAAGGGCTTGGTGTTTGGACATCTCTGCTTGATGCATCATCGTTAAGGTCCCATTCAGTCCCGATCTCAGCTATGCATCTGGGAGATGAAGTCAAAGACCAATTTAAAAAGAAATTGCAAGGAATTGCAACAAAAAAGTCGTCCGCCTTCACATGATCCATATCCTTTTATTCTCTGCACTTCCATGTGCCGACTTAAAAGTCGCTTAAATGCCTCTATCATATCTGCCTCCACCATCGCCCTTGGAAAAGCGTTCCAGACCCCCACCACTCTGTTTAAAAATAACTTTCCTCCTGAATCTCCATTAAACTTCTTCCTCTCAGCTTATAGTTATGCCCTCTAAGGCCATCCTGGGAGGAAAAGGTTTTGTCTACCCTATCTATGCCCCTCATTATTGTATATCTATCAAGTCTCTTCTCAACCTCCGGGTAAGAAAACGAATTGTGTGGAGATAATTTGGCTCCCTTTTTTATGGGGGGAGGGGTGGAGGGGTAAACAGCTTTGTGTCGAAGGCATACTCCAAAGAGGGGACGCAAAGAGCCACAGATGCTGAAATCAAGAGCAAAACATAAAGTGCTGGAGGAACTCAGCAAGTCAGGCAGCATCTGTGGAAGGAATGGACAAATGATATTTCGGGTTGGGACCCTTCTTTATGACATTCTCCAACAAGTCAATGTTTATATCGCATGCAATAATTGTGGGCTTGTTGTAAACGTGGGTCATGCTATGTTCTTTCAATATCTTGGAGGATTGGTACTGAACTTGACTTCGTAGGTCCCAACGTCTAAACAACACCATTTGCTCCACCTGGATAACCTGCATCCCAATGGTATGAACATAGAATTTTTACATTTCAGATAGCCCACAATCTCCATGCTGCTTCCTATCATCTCATTACCCAGTTTCAGTCATAGAATACAAGGTGCTGGAGTAACGCAGCAGATCAGACAGCACCTCTGAAGGACATGAATAGGTGGTGTTTTAAGTTGGGATACTTCAGAATCCGTGTCCTCCAGAGATGCTGCCTGACCCAGTGCTTTGTGTTCTGCGCAACATTCCAACATCTGCAGTTCATTGTGTACCCAGTTTTATTCCCCTTCCCACCGGTTAAATCTGACCCCCCCCCCCCCCCCCCCCCCCCCCCCCCCCCCCGGGTTCTACCTAATGTCTGCCAGCTGGCAGTCCCTGCCTCACTCCTCACCAAAGATACTAGAGAAACAAGATGAACCACTCCGTTGAAATCGCCTATACTGAAGTGTAGTACGCAAAGGAGCCATTTTAGTAGGCAAAACCCGGCGTTCGCTATGCCTCTCGCAGTGTAATCAGTGTTTTGGGGGAACAGTATGTGAGATGATACCATTAAAATGCAGAATATATCATCTATCAATTCGCAGATTTTTGTTATTTTTCTTTTAAAATGTTTCTGCAAGTTTCTGCCTACTAAAATGGCGCCATGACGTACTACGGTTTTTAGGGTCGAGTGGTCTATCTTGTTCCTCTAGTATCTTTGCTCCTCACCCTCCTCTCTTTATACCCCTCTATACTCTGTCCTAATGCAAGGTCACAGCCCGAAATGTCAACCACCCCTTCACCTCCACAGATGCTGCCTGACCTGCCGAGTTCTGCCAGTAGTTTGTGGGGGTTTTTTTTTTTTTACTCCAGAATTCCACGGTCTCTTTTCTCTCTGACTCTCTGGTTGATTGCTCGGATTATGTAGCGTCTTTGATCCTCATCCTTCCACAGGGATGACCAGTGGTCTGCAGCGATCAAATGCCAGCCAGTCTGCTGCAGATATAAAACGGGAGGACAAGGAGGATGATGAAAATCACAATTCTTCGGGTTCGGAAGACAAATCTGATGACGAGAGGAAAGATTCCAAAATGTCATCTAGGGCGTCAAGAACAAGGTATTAGCCTCTTTGTCCTTGAAAACTTGATTGCAATCTACTATTCCTTTACAAATGTATTCGTTAGAACAGAGACTATTAAGCAAAATCATAGGTGTAAATTGAAATTGTTTTTTTTCCCCCTATAATTCTTGGAGTACATCATCATCATTGTAAATGAACATTTGTGGAAAGTTTGGGTAAAGTCAGCAAGGCTTCGAGTTCTGTCCGGTCTTTTAAGAAAAATCTATTTTGGCCACATGGTGAGCTGTCAATAACATTGCTCACAAAATGTTAATTATTTAATTCAGACTTTTATTGGAAGCTGGTTCCAAACCAAACACATGAGGCCCACACTATGGTAAGTGCCCACTTTATCAACGTAGGATAAGGGCATGGGGATAAGTGCATAATATAACATCACTATTAATGAAGGCATTCAGGAAATTGCACATTCATAAGCTGTCATATTTGTACTAGAAATAGTGAATACCTTTTCCCTTAATGTGTTTCTGATAACTTGTTCGGCAGATATTTTAGGTTTAAGTTTATTATTGTCACTTGTACCAAAGGACAGTGAGAAGCTATGTTTTGCATGCTATCCAAACAGCTCGGATGTGTCATTTTATAAATACAATCAAGTCAAAGTCAAGTACAATAGGTGGAGTAGAGGGAAAGAAAGATACAGTGCATAATCTCGTTCACAACATTGTAGTGCATCGGTTCCATGGACATATGGCAATATGCAGAAACAAGGAACTGCAGAAGCTGGTTTACCAAGGAAAAGCAAAAAGTGCTGGAGTAACTCAGCGGGTCAGGCAGCATCCCTGGAGAAGAGTCGAGATACAAGAGTGTTTTATTGTCATAGGTCCCAGTTAGAACAATGAAATTCTTACTTGCAGCAGCACAACAGAATATGTAAACATAGTAACACTGTAAACAATATGATAAACGAGACTGAGAAAAAAGAACATGGACAGATGATGTTTTGGACCTGGACCCTCTTTCATTTGGTCTGAAGAAGTCCCTACCCAAGACGTCACCTAGCCACCTTCTCCAGAGATGGTGCCTGGCCCTCTGAGTTACTCCAGCACGTTGTGTCTTTACATGACAATATGCATGTTCCATGGAATTTAGAATTTAGAGGTAAGACTTGTTGATTATGCAGCTAAATCTCCTAGATTGTAAAATCCTAACACAGAGTTGCAGATGCAGCAACAGTATTCCACCTTCCCGTTAGTTTTCTTTTCTTCGAGGTCTATATTAAGCTACTTCAGTGTGAGTGGTACAGTGACGTGCATGTGGATTAGCAGTCGTTTGCCTGGGATATTAATTCGGAGTTTCTAAGTTTAGTTGATGTATTCAGTGCCACTTAATTGAATTGTAAAACTCCAGCTGTGTGGCAAATGGAACGAGCTCCACAGCAAATACGAAATACTGCTAGCAGGTTTGAAGACTTGATTTCCCCCCCCCCCCCCAATCTGGAAATTGGCAAACTCCTTTTTGAGGCACTCAGCTGGATCTTTGCAATTAACGAGCATTGTGCACATGGATTGAATGCAAGGATTTCAAGTGGATCCAAACCACCTTTTCATCGTCGAGTACTGGTTCTCACCTCTGACACCATGCTTTCCCATTACTGAAGAAGATTAAGAATCAGTGGGCTGCTGGACAGAATAATTCTCTTAAGTGCCCCGCGTTTAAAGCAGGAGGGAGTAGCGGGTGGCACGATGGCGCAGCGGTAGAGCTACTACCTTACAGTGCCAGAGACCCGGGTTCGATCCTGACTACGGGTGCTGTCTGTACTGAGTTTGTACGTTCTCCCCGTGACCTGCGTGGGTTTTCTCCGAGATCTTCGGTTTCCTCCCACACTCCAGAAACGTACGGGTTTGTAGGTTAATTGGCATGGTATAAATGTTAAAAAATTGTCCCTAATGTGTGTGGGATTGTATTGGTGTGCGGTATCGCTGGTTGGTGCAGACTCGGTGGGCCGAAGGATCTGTTTCCGCACTGTATCTTTAAACTAAACTGAATGTGCCCACTAGTGGCATATAATGGCATATAAATTGGGAATTATTTTGCAGTCCATCTCACATAGAAGGGTACAGCACAGGAATAGGCTCATTAACCCACATCGTCTGTGCCAACAATGATGCCAAGCCTAACTAATCTTATCTGCCTGCACATGATCCATACCCCTCCATTCCCTGCGCAGCCAGGTGTTCATCTTAAATGCCAAGGCCATATCTGCTGCCACCCCCACCCCCAGCAAGTGTTCCAGGCACCTACCACTTTGTGTAAATACTTATTCCAGTATGAAATAAAACTAATCGGCATTGAAATATTTCTGCTTTTCATATTCAAGTTAACGTATCTGACATTTGTCGGGTTAGGGATGATGAGGTATTTTTCCAAGGCTTTAACTATCGTACAGCGAACAGTCTGATTTTCCTTGGCATTTGGCAAAGTATAAACTATCAGATGAAATGAAAATAAACTTTTAACTCATTAATTGTCAGTAGACATACAGCATGGAAACAAGCCATTCATCAAACATTCATTTTTACACTAATCCCACCCTGATCCATTTAATTCTCCCCACATTCCCATCAACGCTCCCCTCCTCCCCTCACCCACACAGGGGTGAGGGGCAATTTACAGTTAACCAATTAACCAACCTGCACATTTTTGGGAAGGGGCAGAAAACGTACCTGGAAGACCTCGGGTAGTCACGAGGAGTACATTTAGTGTAGTTTAGTTTTATTATTGTCATGTGCACTGAGGTACAGTGAAAAGCTTTTGTGCAGTCTCCACACAGATAGCAGCCGAGGTCAGAATCGAACCCGGGCCATCGAAGCTGTGAGACAGCAGCTCTACTAGCTGTACCACTTGATCAATAATTTACTCGGGATTAAAGTGTGAGTCAGTGACGTAATTTTAATCCAGAATGAATTAGTTGGAGGTCTGCAGAATAAGCAGGTGATGGGACAGTGGCCTCGATGTCCACGCTAACACCTGTAAATATTTGTTCCAAGCTGAGCCTCTGCATTGCCAGCTGTCTGATATCCTGCACATATTTTTAATCGGCGGGCATTTGGCCTTGAATTGTGCAACTTGCATTGGAGCCTGAAGATCAAATTATCAGTAGAGTTTTCAGGAACTAGGGAGGTTCACTTGGTGCTGGAATTTAAAAAGGGGCAGCAAAGAATCAGATTTGCGGAATTGTAAAGCAAGGAAATCGAGCAAGAGGTCATGGGTTTAAGGTGAAGAGGAAAAGATTTAATAGGAATCTGAGGGGTAACCTTTTCACACAAAGGGTGGTGGGTGTATGAAATGAGCTGCCAGAGGAGGTAGTTGAGGTTGGGACTATCTCAACATTTAAGAAATAATTAGACAGGTACTTGGTTAGGACATGTTTAGAGGGATTGGGGTTAAATGCAGGCAGGTGGGATTAGTGAAGATGGGGCATTTTGTGGGCAAAGTGGGCCTGTTTCCACTCTATACGACTACGAAACGGGCCTTTCGGCCCAGTTCATCCATTAGGTTCCTGTCCTCGGTAATCTTGTTTGGCCCATATCATTTTTAAATATTTCCTATCCATGCAACTGTTCGAATGACTTCTAGCCAAGTGCAGTCGTACCTGCCTCTGGCACTTTGTTCCATGGAGCCATTACCCTCTGTGTGGAAGAACTTGCAAGCAGGAGTTGGATGTTTCCTTGTGAGGGGAAGTCCCTGTCCCTTGTCGTGTGTTGCATAACATATTGTAGATGGGGTTGACTTGCTCTATATTCCTGTTGTAGATGTAAGTTTGTCCTTCATCTAGGGCAGCCGTGGTGTGATTCAACAGAGTCAAACAGCACATAAACAGGCCCTTCCACCTAACCTGTCCATGCCGACCAAGATGTTCAATCTGAGCTGGTCCCGTTTGCCCATGTTAGGCCCATATCTCTCTGAACCATTCGTATCCTTGTACTTGTCCAAGAGTCTTTTAAATGCTGTAATAATACCTCCCTCAACTATCTTCTCTCTCCATATACCCACCGCCCTCTGAAAAAGTCGCCCCATAGATTCTTATTAAATCTTTCCACCAGCACCGTAAGCCTATATGCTCTTTATTCCATGACGCTGGGTAAAACACTCTGCATTCACCCTAATTATTTTCCTCGTGATTTTTATTTTTACACTCCTCCATAAGATCACCCCTCAGCCTCTTGTGCTCAAAGGAGTAAAGTCCCAGCTTACCCAACCCTATAGCTCAGGCCCTTGCATTTTTGCCAACATCCTCAAATCTTCTCTGCACTCTTTCCAGCTTAATGGCATCATTCCTGTAGCAGGGTGACCAAAACTGATCTCCAAATGCGGCTTCATCAATGTCAGTACAAGGAAGTTATTTAACCACCCATATCCGCGAATGTTCAGGACTGTGCCAGCTGTAGAAGATGTAGGCATCTTAATGTAATGGCAATGGGGTAGTAATTCCTTCCTGGAGCTACAGTTTGGCAATTCTATATATTCAACAGCTTCCCGCAAAGTCAATATTTTGAAAATGTAACAAAACTCTTGGAACGAGATTGTCCGTAAGTCACAAACTTTCAATTAATTGCATTTTTTTCCTGAAACACAGCGATGAGGTTACAAAGTCAGACGAGGCATGATGTCTTGCAGCTTCACCCAAACTTTCACAAATTTGAGGTGTCTGTGCTTGTGGGCAACTATAGTGCAGACTCGTGCATGTCTATCAAGAATGCCCTCAGATATAATGGTTTCAGCCTTAATGTATGAAACTATAAAAAATGTTTTTATTATAAAAGAGAAAATGTGCAAGCTGGTAGATGAACAGTTTAGTTATTCAGATCTTTTACTTGTGATTGAGCCAAGCTTTTAAATGTTTTATCGAATTGCAGCCTTCAAAAATAATGCATGAACGTCTTAATTGTAGTAATATTATTAAATTTTTTGTGTGGCAATGCTTTTGATTGTTTCAGATATTTGAAGTGCCTCAATCACCTTCACTTGATATGCTTGTACTTGAGGGATGTTTTTATTGTATTTTGATTAGTAGTCAAGATGATGATGAACACCTTCCCCCAGAGCAAAAGGCAGAGAGGGAGCGGGAGAGGAGAGTAGCTAATAATGCCCGTGAACGGCTGCGTGTGCGTGACATCAATGAGGCCTTCAAGGAACTTGGACGCATGTGTCAACTCCACCTTAACAATGACAAGCCGCAGACTAAGCTGCTTATTCTCCACCAGGCTGTGTCAGTCATTCTCAACTTGGAACAACAAGTCAGAGGTCAGTTGGACATAGTGATATCACCCGGCGTAGGGCCTTCTGTACTTGCGAGATGCAACACGTCTCGAGGCTTCTCCTCCCTACCCTCTGTCAACAAGCCGCTCCTGTTTCACAAGCCCGGTATTTTGCAGAAAATTAAAATACCAAATGAACATTCAGTTTTGTGCTTTCCTGAATCACTTTCCTGGTGATGATTTTATGACCTTAAAGCTTTATGAATAGTTTGTGAAGCAATACCCATGGGGTGGTAATGTCTGGTCCAGAAATATTATCCGGCATTGCTTTTCTTTTACGAGGAGGCAGAGAGGTGAAATTAGATGGCTAAATAAATAAGTCCATCATCTGAGATTCTGCACAACATGTTGGGCAATGCTTTAGTGTGGCATGACACCATCCAGACAACAACACTGAAGGTTTCAGTGTTTTACTAAAGTTGGCCTCCATACCCGTGGAAAATAAAGGTGAATTTGTAAACCAGGATTTCTGCCCCGATTGCTGTCCCTTGCAGGCTTTTAGTGTGGAAGTTTAGTTTAGAGATACAGCATGGAAACAGGCGCTTCAGCACACCGAGTCTGTGCCAACCAGCGATCCCCGCACATTAACACTATCCGAAACATACTGGAGACAATTTACAGTTTTACTAAGCGAGTTAGCCCCCAAACCTGTAGGTCTTTGGCGTGTTGGGGGGAAACCGGAGCTCCCGGGGAAAACCCACGCAGGTCTGGGGGGAGAATGTGAACTTCTGCACAGACAGCACCCGTGGTCAGGATCAAACCCGGGTCTCTGGCGCTGTAAGGCAGCAACTCTACTGCTGCGCCACCGTGCCGCCCTGTTGTGATTGATCTTGGTTGCAATGCAGCATTAGTCACATAAGCTGCTTCCTGGCAGAAGCAAGAATACCCACTTTGATGAGTAGATGGAGGAAAAAAAGTAGCTGAGGGAGAAGGGGGAAAAGACGAGATAACATCGCCATGTCACACATCTCCTGAACGTATGCCCCCTGTGCTGGGCTGTTCATTGTTAATATTTACTGGAAAAATCGTGCATCACCGTAGCTTTTCAACAACGAGATACCAGAGTTTAATTTTTATTCCCCCATCCCGTGCCTCGAAAAGGAAACGCGAGTGAATTTACCATCTAGACCACTGCATTAATTTGCGGCCTTAACTACTACACTCATCGATGTATGCCCAAGCTTAATCTGATTTTGAGAGGTATCAATGTTGATGACCCTCAGAGCTACATTTACTTGCCTCGACTCGCCAAAAAAGCACAAAATTCCAAGAGTAATGTCAGGAAAGAAATGACTGGATGATCATCTATTTGTTCATCTTATTGGGTTGTGTTTAGCTTTGCTAGGTTAACCCGGCCTCCTTGGTCCTCAACATCTTTGCTTCGTTATTGTGTGTTCCTGGTGCACCTTTTCAGGGGTGCCTTGGGTTTTGGGTGCCTGTAGTCTTCTCTTATTCCTCTTGCTTACCTCTCCTCTCAGTCCTCTAAATGCATGGAAATCTTGACACACTCAAGCTGTCTTAACAGTTCCTTTTGCATTTGGTTATAAACTTGGATTTGGGACTGTTTGCTTCCGGCCAGCTTTTGCTCCATGTCATAACAAATGTGTTCTGCTCTCCTGTTCCTAGCTTGGATGGTCCCCAAACCACCGTCACTCACTGGTTCCATTCTGACCTCGTACTTGGTAATGTTCAAGGCTGAAAATTTTAAAAAAACAACTCTTGAATTGTACAGTCTGACACGTCTGGCAACTCTAATTTAACATTACAATTCCAAGTTCTGACTTAGAGACACAAGAGGCTGCAAATGCTGGAATCTTGAGCAAAGCAACAAAAAAAAGTGCTGGAGGAACTCAGCGGGTCAGGCAGCATCTGTGGAGGGAAGTGGACAGGTGTCATTTCCGGTCAGGATCTTTCTTCAGGCGGATGGAGTAAAGAGAGGTGGCTGGTAGAAAGGGTGAAGGAAAAGGGTGGGTCGAGAGCTGGCAAGTCAGAGGTGGAATAACACCCCCCCCCATTTCACTCCCAATTTTCCTTCCACTCCCCACTTTCCTTCTCAGATTCTACCGTTTGCTCCTTTTATCTTCTCCACTGATCACCTCGTTTGCTATCTCCACCCTCCGCTCTCGCATTGGACTAGTCTTCCAATCAACTCCTCCTTGCCTGGATCCACGGATCACTTTCCAGCTCCGACCCCACCCCCTCCCCTCGCTTATATCTTCCAGCTTTCCTCCAACTCTAGAATGAAGAAAAGTGTCCCAACCTTCAACGTCAACTGTCCATTTCCCACCATGGATGCCGCCTGACACCATTGAGATCCTCCAACAGTTTTTTTTTTTTTGCCCAAGTTCTGATTCTGGGTGAATGATAAAAGTCCGCCTCAAGCGATCCTGGGCAGTAAAGGTGAGAGAGAATTCCTAGTTGGCCTCATTTTGCACACAGTGGCAAATCAACAGCAATTCTAACATTCAGATGTAGGAAAGCACAGTGACAGAGTTTGTCACCGTGGTGATTACGAGCAACCAAAGAGCATAAGATGAGAGAGGAAATGTGAGTACAAACAAAAACACTATCAACGTCAAATAGTGAAACTTGACAAATACAAAAAGGTTTAAAGGCAAATAAATTTGAGTGGGCAAGCATTCCCTGTGAAACATTTTATATAGATATTAAGGACATGCTTAATTGATATATCTTAAATTGATCAAAAGTTAGGTTTAGCTATTGTGAAATATTGAAGCTTTCAATGATGCTAGATTGTTTTGGACAAATTTCTAACAAAAAATACATTTGGCAGAGCATTGGTAACAACGAAAAATTCATATCTGAATGGCACATCAGGATTGTAAAGTGCATAAGGCAGCTGTTTAAAGTGCTGTTTGTGACTGTCTTGCATTTTAAAGAGAATTAAAATTTTAAACATGCTATATGGTTTAAAAAAAAAACCTTTTGCCAAATCTGCATCATTTTGGATTGATTCTAGAAGTTTGCGAAAGGTCTCAACTATCACAGAAACTAGTTGAGAATATATCCCATTGCTTTTTGCTTTATAAGTTATAAAGCCAGATAATTACTAACATGCAATCTGAGCACGGAATTGGAACTCTTTAATCAGAATTATGTACTCTCCTGTACCCATCTCTTAGCAGTTTACTCTGGGTGTGGTAGTTTGCTGTAAGCCACGATACCTGTTTAATTGGCTATTTGTTATATTTAATCTATCAAGGTTTTGTGGTAGTCTGCCTCACTCTACCAATGATAACAAATTCAGAAGTACAAACTGATTTTATTAAAACAAATTTGGCACCTATTTTAAATTTGTGAAGGTACTCTATACTGTTGAGATTTGATAGAATCGTTATGCACTACAGAGGGAATATGGCTTTTAGTGTTAAATGCCATCCCTAACTAACACTTGTTGGCACTATAAACCCTGCAGTACTGATGAAGGCTTTACAGGCGAAGAGAAAGAGGTGAAGGATCGCGAAAGGCGAATGGCAAATAATGTCAGAGAGAGAATCCGCATCAGAAACCACAATGATGCTTTCAAAGAGTTGGGCCGCATGTGTCAGCTCCACTTAAACACTGATAAAGCTCAGACCAAACTGATCATCCTGCATCAGGCCGTCCAAGTCATTCTCAGCCTTGAGCATCAAGTACGAGGTAGTGTACAGCAACTAACATTGTACCCAGGGCAAATACTGACTGTTCCTTCCATGTTCAACCTTCTTTCCAATCAACTGCATGAGGAACAGTGAAACACAGGTGACCTACATATTGAAAATGAATTTGTGAATTAACAAGTCAAATGTGATGTGAATTGTACTGATTTTATTTAAATACTAGACCAAGTGGACCCATTGGACCCAAACCTCTCCTGCATTGGTGCAGCACCCTCTCCTTCCCCCTCCCCTCTCCTTCCCCCTCCCCTCTCCTTCCCCCTCCCCTCTCCTTCCCCCTCCCCTCTCCTTCCCCTTCCCCCTCCCCTCTCCTTCCCCCTCCCCTCTCCTTCCCCCTCCCCTCTCCTTCCCCCTCCCCTCTCCTTCCCCCTCTCCTTCCCCCTCCCCTCTCCTTCCCCCTCCCCTCTCCTTCCCCCTCCCCTCTCCTTCCCCCTCCCCTCTCCTTCCCCCTCCCCTCTCCTTCCCCCTCCCCTCTCCTTCCCCCTCCCCTCTCCTTCCCCCTCCCCTCTCCTTCCCCCTCCCCTCTCCTTCCCCCTCCCCTCTCCTTCCCCTTCCCCCTCCCCCCTCCCCTCTCCTTCCCCCTCCCCTCTCCTTCCCCCTCCCCTCTCCTTCCCCCTCCCCTCTCCTTCCCCCTCCCCTCTCCTTCCCCCTCCCCTCTCCTCTCCCCTCTCCTTCCCCCTCCCCTCTCCTTCCCCCTTCCCCCTTCCCCCTCCCCTCTCCTTCCCCCTCCCCTCTCCTTCCCCTCCCCTCTCCTTACCCTCCCCTCTCCTTCCCCCTCCCCTCTCCTTCCCCCTCCCCTCTCCTTCCCCCTCCCCTCTCCTTCCCCCTCCCCTCTCCTTCCCCCTCCCCTCTCCTTCCCCCTCCCCTCTCCTTCCCCCTCCCCTCTCCTTCCCCCTCCCCTCTCCTTCCCCCTCCCTTCTCCTTCCCCCTTCCCCCTCCCCTCTCCTTCCCCCTCCCCTCTCCTTCCCCCTCCCTCTCCTTCCCCCTCCCCTCCTTCCCCCTCCCTCTCCTTCCCCCTCCCTCTCCTTCCCCCTCCCCTCTCCTTCCCCCTCCCTCTCCTTCCCCTCCCTCTCCTTCCCCCTCCCCCTCCTTCCCCCTCCCTCTCCTTCCCCCTCCCTCTCCTTCCCCCTCCCCTCTCCTTCCCCCTCCCCTCTCCTTCCCCCTCCCTCTCCTTCCCCCTCCCCTCTCCTTCCCCTCCTTCCCCCCCTCCCCTCTCCTTCCCCCCCTCCCCTCTCCTTCCCCCCCCTCCCCTCTCCTTCCCCCTCTCCCCCCCCCTCCCTAGGAGATAGATTTAAATTTTAAAATGTGAATAACTTTAAAAATATAACACCAATTTCAATAAAAACCTCTTCCATTAACACCAAAGGGATGACAGTAAGATTGGCCTAAAATTGTTGCGCTATCATGTACCATTTTGGCTGTAGTTCAGGAACAAACAAACAAACGAGAGTTTTGGTATATAGAATGGTCAATTACCGGGTTTTTTAAAAATACGTTTCATTGATGCTGGTGGGTCAGGATATCAGCATTTAGCAACTCAATGGTCTATTGGCTGGGAATGTTCACTTTAACATGACCACAAAGCTGTCGCCGTTCACTGTCCTTTGCGTCCTTGAAAATGAAAGCATCATCTAGCATCATGGGCGGCACGGTAGCGCAGCGGTAGAGTTGCTGCTTTACAGCGAATGCAGCGCCGGAGACTCGGGTTCGATCCTGACTACAGGTGCTGCACTGTAAGGAGTTTGTACGTTCTCCCCGTGACCTGCGTGGGTTTTCTCCGAGATCTTCGGTTTCCTCCCACACTCCAAAGACGTACAGGTATGTAGGTTAATTGGCTGGGTAAATGTAAAAATTGTCCCTAGTGGGTGTAGGATAGTGTTAATGTACGGGGATCGCTGGGCGGCACGGACTTGGAGGGCCGAAAAGGCCTGTTTCCGGCTGTGTATATATATGATGATATGATGATGATCATCTGCGTAGTTGGAAAGGCAAATTCAGAGTCTGTGTCATTTAAAGTGCACATTTATGCATTGTTCTTGCTGAAAAAAAAAACTATTGAAAATATTTGAAAATCAAAAATGAACGCTGCAGATGCTGAAAATCTAAAATAAAAACAGAAAATCCTAAAAATGCTCAGCAGGTCAGTCTGCATCTGCGGGAAGATAAACTTTTAACATTTCAGGTCAAAGATAATGCCCGGCCTGAATATTTCCAGCATTTCCAATTTTATTATTGAAACTATTATTCCACAGTGAATGAGTTTCATGAGTTAGAAACAGACCCTTCTGCCCAACGAGTCCACACTGACCATCGATCACCCATTCCCACTTTCCCATCCACTCCATACACTTTAGGGGCCATTTACAGAGGCCAACTAACCTAGAAACACGCGGTCTTTGGGATGTGGGAACAAACCGAAGCACCCAGATGCACGCCGCGCGACCACGGGGAAACCCTGCAAACTCCACACAGGCAACACCTGAGATCAGGATCGAACCCAAGTCTCTGGGGTTGAGAGGCAGCAGCTCTACCAGCTGCACCACTGTGCACTGTCAACCAGGTTAATTGTCCTCTGTAAATTATCCCTAGTGTGTAGGGAGAGTGGATGAGAAAGCAAAATAACATAGAACGAATGTGAAGGGGTGATCGATGGTTGACGTGGACTCACTGGGCTGGAGGGCCTGTTTCCATGCTGCATCATCATGTTTTAAAATCATCAGGCTGTATTGATCAGGCAGAGACGGATGGGAGTGGACAGGCTCTCCACCCTTGCCTTACATAAAAAGACCACCTTTAGTAGCCAACAGTTAAAGACCATGGTATCACCACACCTTGTTGATCCTTAGTTAATCTGATTAACATGCCGTGGCTGGTATAAGCATCCCCCTCTTCCCCCCCACTAGGACTTTGTCTATCGTTGTCCGAGTTTCCATACCTGACAGCAGGCCCACTGGGTGATGTGCCCACAATTCCCACAAGCTAATCTCTAAAATACCCACAGTAATAGCAGCAATCTCTGGGCTTCATGGCCAAGTCAACCACTGCAGCATCTGCAGCAGAGAAAGTAAAATGGAGAACTTCTGGGCGAATGGGGAAACTGGTGTTGTACTTGGAGCAGTTGAAAGTGTTAGTCAGCCCAGTTGGACGGGAGACTTCTCCACAAGAGTTATATTTAAAGAGAAGGTTTAGAGTTTAAGAATTGGACTGCCTGCCCCCACAAAGGGAACCAAAGGTATTAACCATAGTAGCTTGTTCTTGCCACTTATCCTGGTCTTTAAAATTATCACATTGCAGTAAAGAAAAAGATTTTAAAAATAGCCCATGTTATCAATCTTTGAGCCGGTACAATATTTTTAGGCAGGAACCTTGTTCCTGAATATGAAGCCCCCCCATACATACTGTAAAGAACAACTGTTTAATTTCTCAAAGGTACGCTGTAACATTTCCTTTTTTCAATCCAAAGGAATTCTGTCATTGTGTGTACAGTCCTAACTTTGTTTTATTTAAATATTCGTCCGAATTTAATGTTGTAAAAGCAAATAGATTGTGTTGAAGGACATAGCCAAGCGTTACTCTCTAGATATTTCTATTGTTTTTAATGAATGGTTTGAGTTTTACAATTTTCTTTGTCTCTCTGCTACGTCGTCTGCAGAACGTAATTTGAATCCTAAAGCTGCCTGCCTTAAACGAAGGGAAGAGGAGAAGGTATCAGCGGTGGTGGGAGAACAGCCTCTGCCCCTGTCGGCTGCACACTCTGGTATGGGAGATGATCACAATGCAGTGAGCCACATGTAGGAGGTAAAATATCAATCAGTAGAATGTCAACCATAAACACCTTCTTTATAAGTGAAGTAAAGCTGCTGGAACAGTTTGGAGGCTAGCTTCGTTTTACACATTATACAAACCTGCGTGCTAAAGAGCACCTTTAGTGGCATTGAATAATTGTACATCATCAATAGGTGAATCTTGGATAATCGAATACATCAGTCTGTCTCTGGGAGTGGCAGGAAGAAAAACTGTCCTGCCTCCCAGTTTAGATTGTTAATTTAATGGCCCCTGTCAGAAAATTAAAAATGTTAGAAAATTCAGCTGATTGTCATGTTGCCTGCTTAGGGTGGTGCATCTTGCTAATGCTAGGCGGGGTCAGTCAAAGAGTTGTACAGCATGGAAGCGGGCCCTTCGGCCCAACTTTTAAATGTTCACGCGGATGCCACATCTAAGTTCCATTTGGCTCCTTTTCCTCTAGACTGTTCCTTTCCATGTCCCTGTCCAAGTGTCTTTTAAATGCTGTTTTCGTTCCTGTATCAACTACCTCCGCTGGCAGCTCGTTCCATACACCCATCACCCTCGGAGTACAAAAGTTTCACTTCTACCCCATTGCAAACACTGAACTTGGCCTCTGATGCAGCACAATGCTATATTCTGCACTCTGTATATTCCCCTTCGCTTGCTGAGTTTGGATTGATATTATTCATGTATAATATCTGATTTGATTGGATAGCATGCAAAACAAACCACCTTGCTCAACCTCTGTACACATGACAAGAATAAACCTGAAGTTGCTCCTCGGGTTCCCATTAAATCTTTCCCCCTGCACCTTAAAACTATGTTCTCTGGTTCTTGATTCCCTTACTCTGGTTAAACGTTTGTGCACGTGAAAAATAACTCTTGGACTATCTCCCCAAGATTCATTAAACGGATGTGCTGCCAAAATAAGTTAATTGTATCTTCTGCCTGTAATGACAAAGGAAGCCATTTGCCCTGTAGAGTCTATATCTGTTCCCAGGAGAGCAGTCCCACTTCCCTGTACCTGAGGTTAGGACCAAGCCTGAACCCATGGAGCAGGGAGGCAGCAGCACTAATTACTATACCAACAAACCACCCAGGTTTGCTCCTCTGCATGTAAAATTATACAGCACTCGATTCGCCCTGCAGGCAGTGGATGAGAAAGTTGGATAACATACAGTGCCCTCCATAATGTTTGGAACAAAGACCCATCATTTATTTATTTGCCTCTGTACTCTACAATTTGAGATTTGGAAAAGAAAAAAATCACGTGGTTAAAGTGCACATTGTCAGATTTTATTAAAGGCCATTTTTATACATTTTGGTTTCACCATGTAGAAATTACAGCTGTGTTTATACATAGTCCCTCCCATTTCAGGGCACCATAATGTTTGGGACACATGGCTTCACAGGTGTTTGTAATTGCTCAGGTGTGTTTAAATGCCTACTTAATGGAGGTATAAGAGAGCTCTCAGCACCTAGTCTTTCCTCCAGTCTTTCCATCACCTTTGAAAACTTTTATTGCTGTTTCTCAACATGAGGACCAAAGTTGTGCCAATGAAAGTGAAAGATCCCATTATGAGACTGAGAAACAAGAATAAAACTGTTGGAGACATCAGCCAAACCTTAGGCTTACCAAAAACAACTGCTTGGAACATCATTAAGAAGAAAGAGAGCACTGGTGAACTTACTAACTGCAAAGGGACTGGCAGGCCAAGGATGACCTCCACAGCTGATGACAGAAGAATTCTCTCTCTAATAAAGAAAAATCCCCAAACACCTGTCCGACAGATCAGAAACACACTTTAGGAGTCGGGTGTGGATTTGTCTATGACCACTGTATGCAGAAGACTTCATGAACAGAAATACAGAGGCTACACTGCAAGATGCAAACCACTGGTTAGCCACAAAAATAGGATGGCCAGGTTACAGTTTACGAAGAAGTACTTAAAAGAGCAACCACAGTTCTGGAAAAAGGTCTTGTGGACAGATGAGACGAAGATTAACTTATATCAGAGTGATGGCATGAGCAAAGTATAGAGGAGAGAAGGAACTCCTCAAGATCTAAAGCATACCACCTCATCTGTGAAACACGGTGGTGGGGGTGTTATGGCCTGGGCATGTATGGCTGCTGAAGGTACTGGCTCACTTATCTTCATTGACGATATAACTGCTGATGGTAGTAACATAATAAATTCTGAAGTGTATAGACACATCCTATCTGCTCAAGTTCAAACAAATGCCTCAAAATTAATTGGCCGGCGGTTCATTCTACAGCAAAACAATGATCCCAAACATACTGCTAAAGCAACAAAGAAGTTTTTCAACGCTTAAAAAATGGTCAATTCTTGAGTGGTCAAGTCAATCACCCGATCTGAACCCAATTGAGCATGCCTTTTATATGTTGAAGAGAAAACTGAAGGGGACTAGCCCCCAAAACAAGCATAGGCTAAAGATGGCTGCAATACAAGCCTGGCAGAGCATCACCAAAGGAACTGTCATGTCTATGAATCGCAGACTTCAAGCAGTCACTGCATGCAAAGGATATGCAACAAAATACTAAACATGACTACTTTAATTTACATGACATTGCTGTGCCCCAAACATTATGTTGCCCTGAAATAGGGGGACTATGTATAAACACTGCTGTAATTTCTACACAGTGAAACCGAAATGTATAAAAATGGCCTTTAAAATCTGACTGTGCACTTTAACCACATGCGATTTTTTTTTTCTATTACAAATCTCAAATTGTGGAGTACAGAGGCAAATAAATATATGATGGGTATTTGTCCCAAAATTATGGAGGGCACTGTACAATCTGTGATAGATGGTCAGCATTGACTCGGTGGGCCAAAGGGCCTGTTTCCATGCTGTATCTCTAAACTAAAACTAAAATTTTGCTCTTGGCTATGAATGAATTGCTAAGAATTCTAAACAAGGATCCTGACCAAAGCACTACCTATCCACGTTCTCCAGGGATGCTGCCTGACACGCTGAGTTATTCCTGCACCTTGTGTCTTACAGGCGCATGATAACAGCCCTCTTTCCCCCCCCCCCCCCCCCCAAACCATTTTTGCCAGTATTTTGGGTGTTTGTCTATTTTTCCTGACTATGTAAATCCTGGAGATTAAATAAACAGTGTGGAAGATAGTTGCAACTATCTTGAGCACGCAAAGCATTTTGAGTCATTGAGTGACACAATGTGGAAGCCAGCCCTTCGACCCAACATGTCCCAGCTACACTGGTCCCACCTGCCCTCATTTGGTCCATATCCATCCAAACCTGTCCTATCCATGTACCTGTCTGACTGTTTCTTAAATATTGGGATAGTCCCAGCCTCAACTACCTCCTCTAGCAGCTTGTTCCCTACACCTACCATCCTTTGTGTGAAAAAGTTACCCCTCAGATTCCTATTAAATCTTTTCCCCTTCACCTTAAACCTATGTCCTCTGATATATCTATCCCAGATTCACCTACTGTGGGCAAGAGACTGCATCTACCCGATCTATTCCTCTCATGAGCTTATACACCTCTATAAGATCACCCCTCATCCTCCTGCGCTTCAAGGAATAGAGTTCCATCCTACTCAACCTCTGCTGAAAGCTCACACCCTCTAGTCCTGGCAACATCCTCGTAAATCTTCTCTGCACCCTTTCCAGCTTGACAATATCTTTCCTATAACATGGTGCCCAGAACTGAACACAATACTCTAAATGCGGTCTCACCAACGTCTTCTACAACTGCAATCTGACCTCCCAACTTCTATACTCAATACTCTGGCTGATGAAGGCCAATATGCCAAAAGCCTTTTTGACCACCCGATCTACCTGCAACTCGACCTTCAAGGAACCATGCACCTCCACTCCTAGATCCCTCTGCTCTACAACACTCCCCTGAACCCTACCACTCACTGTGTAGGTCTTGCCCATGTTAGACTTCACAAAATGCAACACCTCACATTTCTCTCCGTTACATTCCATTAACCATTCCTCTGCCCACCTGGCCAATCGATCAAGATCCCGCTGCAATCTTTCACAGCCATCTTCACTATCTGCGAAACCGCCCACTTTGGTATCATCTGCAAACTTGCTAATCTTAACGTGTGTGTTCTCATCCAAATCATTGATGTAGATGACGAACAGTAATGGGCCCAGCACTGAACCTTGAGGCACACCACTCACTAGTCACAGGCTTCCAGTGCAAGAAGCAACCTTCCACCATCACCCTCTGCCTCCTTCCATTACGCCAATTTTCTCCTTGGATCCCATGCGATCTAACCTTCCAGAGCAGCCTACCATGCAGAACCTTGTCGAATGCTTTGCTGAAGTCCATATTTACAACATTTATACAACACAGCTCTGCCCTCATCAACCTTTTTGGTCACATCTTCAAAAATCTCAATCTGATTTGTGAGACACAGCCTCCCACGTACAAACCCATGCTGACTATCCCGTACAACAGCTTGCTGACTATTTAGTGCAGATTTATTCCAAAAAATAAAACTCTTGAGTAACACCATCATTTTGTGTCTTCATATCATATCATATCATATATATACAGCCGGAAACAGGCCTTTTCGGCCCTCCAAGTCCGTGCCGCCCAGTGATCCCCGCACATTAACACTATCCTACACCCACTAGGGACAATTTTTACATTTACCCAGCCAATTAACCTACATACCTGTACGTCTTTGGAGTGTGGGAGGAAACCGAAGATCTCGGAGAAAACCCACGCAGGTCACGGGGAGAAGGTACAAACTCCTTACAGTGCAGCACCCGTAGTCAGGATCGAACCTGAGTCTCCGGCGCTGCATTCGCTGTAAAGCAGCAACTCTACCGCTGCGCTACCGTGCCGCTCTTAAGAATGCTCCAGACTGGATAGTTCACCTGACTGTTACCATTTTGTTTCTCCAGCTCCCTCTGCCTGGTTTAACTGAAGGTGGTGAGCAAGAACGACGTGACATCTGTCATCTTTCTCCTCGAGGAAGAAGCCTTGTTCTGCCAAAATAAAAAAGAAATGATAAACTGACAAATCCTTTTGTGGATCAGAGTTGCAAATGTGAACGCGTGCATTTGCCTTATCTATCTAAAAAGGAGGACAGTCGATGCATATCATTTGAAGTACTGGATCTCTGTGCTGCAAAAGGTTTTTTTTCTACAGCCCAAAAGGGGAAAAAAAACCTTCCCCACAGTGGAAGAAAGGAATTAGTGCCTGAGCTTATGTTAAATCCCAGTATGTTTTAATGAAACTTACAAGGATGTGAGGTTGTTTTGGAACAAAATTTCAAGAGTCCTTTTTTGCTTGTTTTGTAAGCAATTGGTCTTATTGTTTAAACAGAAAACTTTTGATGTTGTTGGTTTTCAGCATTCCCAGAAAGTAATATTTGTCTTACTCGATTGACGTGCGCCCACTCCATGTCTCCCTAGTAGTTGGCTGGGGGAGGGGATTATTAAGCCAACAAGACAAACTATTCTACAGATCTTCTCTTGCCCTGCCTTTACGATCAGGTAAATCTCTGAAGGGCCAACATAATGAGTGCATTACAAAAGCTAGTCCATTCATTTGTAGGGAGTTATTTTATGTAAAATGAGCAAAACTATATTTTTGCATTATTAGACTTTACATTGTAGTTTTTTAAGGTAGCTGGGCATAGTATGTACTCAGAACTTGAAAGGTCTTTAAAGTCTTTCAAATTGCAGCAAATAATGCTGCAGATTCTAGGTATTGTATGACCATAGATTTGTCATGGACTTACTCAAGAGTGGGAAAAGTTTCCACCTTTTTGTAGATTCCTGCACAATGTAATGTTCAAAATGTTTCAAAATTCACATGGAATGGTTGTGGAATCTAATAAGGATGTGAGCAACTTGTGTAACTGTGGCTTGCATTATGTCAAGCTGAATTCATTTCTGCAGCAGCCTGTGTGACCTGTGGAAACGAACCCATTGCAAATAAAACACGGAATCAGTCTTCCACTGAGAACGTATATTCGCAGACTTTCACCAGCCAAGCAGAAGGCACACAGTACTTTTGACATTTTTTTATTTAAAAAAAAATAAAGATGTGAACAAGTGGAAAAATGGGCAACGGCAAACTGGGACTGAATGAACAAATTTTTTTTTGACATTTTAGGGTAAAAATGCCTGACATTTCTAGAACTGCATTGAATATAATGCAGTGACATTTCTCGGCTCATTTTGAGTATTGCAGATGTATGTAATAGTTTAAAAAAAATAATTACATGTGGCCTTTTCATTCTTGTACTTGTGATGCAATGTGAACGGAATGAAAAATGACCTGTGCCTAACATTTCATTAAAAGCCTCTTTTTTGTCTAGTGCTTTTTTTGCTAAGAAAAGACTTGCAGTATACCCTTACGAAGTGAAATTTAAGGAAAAAAGTTGGCTTATTTTCACAACAGCGATCCTTTTATACCATAAATCTTGAAAATGTCTTGGATTCCGAAAGTTACTTTTTGTAGATTTTTACTCTATGTCCAATTCCAGAAGTTTATTTTACTACATGTAGGTAAAGCTTCTTCTAGCATCCACACAGTACTTAAATGTTGCACAATTAGATTTCTGATTGTGTTGCTGAGTGCCTCGAGTTCCTTGTTTTTTTTTGTATTTATACAAGCATCAAAACAGCTGGCTGGAGTATTCAGAAAAGTAGTTGAAACCATTTCCTTTTGTCTTAGTAGTTAATGAGAACTGTCATGTATATAACAGTAATGTAGCAATAAATGTGCCATTTTTATAACAGGAATGCCCCTCCTTTTTAATGTCCGTTTAATCTTGTATACCCAACGTCATTGTAATAAAAGGTTTACCTTAAATTTAAAGAAGTGTTTCCTTACCTTTTTCTCTGTGTAAATTAGCGAGTATATTTTTGTTTCAAAGGTCAATTCAATGTGCAGTCTTTCACTTTTTATTTTTCGGAAATAACAAAATGTTCCCAGTTCAAAAAAACGTACATTTATCTGAATTAAATACAATTGTGTCGTAATTCCAGTGTCAACCAGCAATATATTTGTACTAACAGATTTGCGGCTTTTGTTGGTATGGATTGGGTAATTTATGACCTGTTATTTTAATGAAAATGTTAGTCGATATTTTTGTAAATTGCTTGATATTTAAATCTTTGCTACTCACCTATGTCGAGGAGTTCTCTTGGAGTCATACAGGATGAAAACAGGCCCTTCAGCCCAACTGGCCCATGCCAACCAAGAAGCTCCATCTACACGAGTCCAGTCTGCATTTGGCCCATATCACTAAACCTGTCTTATCCATGTACCTGTCAAAATATCTTTTAAGTGTTGTGAAAGTGCCTGCCTCAACTACCTCTTCTGGTAGCTCATTCCATAGACCCGCCACCATATGTGTGGAAAATATTGCCCTCAGATTCCTACTCTGGGTAAATGCACTGAGTCTTTTACCCAATCTATTCTCCTCATGATCTTATACATCTCTAAGATCACCCCAGAAAGCTCCTGTGCTCTTAAAGAACTAACCTGCCTAATCTTTCCCTATAGTTCTGTCCCTCAAATCCTGGCAATATACATAAATATTCTCTGCTTTCATTTCAGCTTAACATCTTTCCTATTGCAGGGTAACCAAAACTGAACACATTGAACTCCAAATATGACCTCACCAACGTCTTGTGCAACTGTAACATAACTTCCCAACGTCTATACTCAATATGCTGGAGTAACTCAGTTGGTCAGGTAGCATCCTTGGAGAACATGGATAGGTGATGTTTTGGGTTGGGACTGTCTGAAGAAGTATGCTGCATGACATGACCTGTTGAGTTATTCCAACATTTTGAGTCTTTCCTTGGTAAACTGGCATCTGCAGTTTCTAATTCAGGTAAGAGGATGTGATAACATTCTTTGTGTGACATTAGAATTTTTTTTTAATTTAGCGACTTCAGTGGATGGGAAATGGATGAACAAGAAGCATTCATAGATTTCCACCAAAGAACATCACTACTTTCAATCCCGTCAGTTTTTCCGAATAGATTTATTTTAGATTGGTGTTTCTGAAATGATGCTGGTTTCTATAATAAAGCACCATCATTGACTTGAACGTAACTTGTTCAACAAGGAGAAAGCTGTTGAGAACTTTAGAAGCTTTATTACTTAGAGTATTTATTCACAAAATGCTGGAGTAACTCAGCAGGTCAGCCAGCATCTCGGGAGAGAAGGAATGGGTGACGTTTTGGGTCGAGACCCTTCTTCAGACTGATGTCAGGGGGGCGGGACAAAGGAAGGATATAGGTGGAGACAGGAAGATAGAGAGATCTGGGAAGGAGGAGGGGGAGAGAGGGACAATCTAAAGTTGGAGAAGTCAATGTTCATACCACTGGGCTGCAAGCTGCCCAGGCGAAATATGAGGTGCTGTTCCTCCAATTTCCGGTGGGCCTCACTTTGGCACTGGAGGAGGCCCATGACAGAAAGGTCAGACTGGGAATGGGAGGGGGAGTTGAAGTGCTCCCCCTCCCCTCTAAAGAGTATGTTCTTTAGAGATGCTAAGTTACTCCAGCATGTTGTCTTTTTTTTTTTGTAGACTAGCCTCTGAGTTCCTTGTGTCTACATTTTACTGCTCCACTCCAAATTCTCTTCAAGGTATGCCACCTTTGAGGAAGTTCTCATCTCTCTGGGAGTTCTGTGAGCCTCCCTCTGCTCCCCCTCTGATTTCTGCTGCTCTCCAGCTCTACAAACATGGTCTAAAATCCACCTAACACTTGCCAGGCTTTGTCCCACCCCCTCCACTCTTCCAGCCTCCCCCTCCGCTACTACAATTTGTCTGAAGAAGGGTCCTGCCCCGAAACGTCACCTATCCATGTTCTACACAGATGCTGCCTGACCTGTTAAGTTGCCCCCACAGTATCTGCAGCTCCTATTTTTCTCCAATTTTATTTTGTGTGTATTAGCACTTTGTTTTTTTACAATTTCTGGAAAGCATTTTGGAATGATTTGTGTTTAATGGTCCAGGTAGATCGAGATGCTAAAAATAGTCTTAAATTCTGGTTCATATTCCTTTTCTGATGATTTGCAATATCATCTTCCCCTCATCATAATCCCTTTGCATTATTTATGTCGCATTAATTTGTTTGCCTCAATAGACAATAGGTGCAGGAGGAGGCCATTCGGCCCTTCGAGCCAGCACCGCCACTCAATGTGATCATGGCTGATCATTCTCAATCAGTTCCTGCCTTCTCCCCATACCCCCTGATTCCGCTATCCTTAAGAGCTCTATCTAGCTCTCTCTTGAATGCATTCAGAGAATTGGCCTCCACTGCCTTCTGAGGCAGAGAATTCCACAGATTCACAACTCTCTTGACTGAAAAAGTTTAAACTCATCTCAGTTCTAAATGGCCTACCCCTTATTCTTAAACTGTGGCCCCTTGTTCTGGACTCCCCCAACATTGGGAACATGTTTCCTGCCTCTAACGTGTCCAACCCCTTAATCTTATTTTGGGGAAAAAGTTAACTAATTGAATAATTTCTGATTAGCAGGCACCAAAGCTTGTCTCAAAATTGAAAATAAAACGTTGCATTGAGCTTCTGTAGATGTTTTGAGTTGAAGGAAAGAGATGCAGCATCAAAATATTCAAGGATAACCAATGTCTTATTAATCTCACAGTGTCACAGCTGGCAGACCTGGCTCCTCGCAGCCTGAGACCCAGGTTCCATCACAGTTAAGTTTCTTGATTAATAAGGGGAGTCAAAGGTTACGGGGAGAAAGCAGGAGAATGGGGTTGAGAGGGGAAATTAGATCAGCCATGATCTAATGGCAGAGTACAGTCGATGGACCGAATAGCCTAATTCTGTGCCGATGTCTTATGGATCCTGACCTCGGGTGCCGTCAATGTGGAGATTGCCTCTGGGTCCTCCAGTTTCCTCCCACATCCTAAGGATGGGTGGGTTTCTAGGTTAATTGGTCTCTGTAAACTGCCCCTGGTGTGTAGGGAGTGGATGAAAAAGTAGGATATGATGGAACTAATGTGAGCAGGTGAGTGATGTTTAGACTGGACTCGGTGGGCTGACGGGCCTGTTTCCATGCTGTATCTCTAAACTAATCTCATATAGAAATGCATGGTAGAATCTGGGTGGAAGGAAATGTTGCTAAGAATGAGGGAAGAGATTAAAAAAACTGTACAGTGCCCTCCACATCATTTATTTATTTGCCTCTGTACACCACAATTTGAGATTTGTAATAGTTAAAACAACGTGGTTAAAGTGCACATTGTCAGATTTTATTAAAGGCCATTTTTATACATTTTGGTTTTGCCATGTAGAAATTACAGCTCTGTTTATACATAGGCCCCCCATTTCAGGGCACCATAATGTTTGGGACACATGACTTCACAGGCATTTGTAATTGCTCAGGTGTGTTTAATTGACTCCTTAATGCAGGTATAAGAGAGCTCTCAGCACCTAGTCTTTTCTCCAGTCTTTCCATCACCTTTGGAAACTTTTATTACTGTTTATCAGCATGAGGACCAAAGTTGTGCCAATGAAAGTCAAAGAAGCCATTATGAGACTGAGAAACAAGAACAAAACTGTTAGAGACCTTAGGCTTACCAAAATCAACTGTTTGGAGCATCATTAATAAGAAAGAGCACTGGTGAGCCTGCTAATCGCAAAGGGACTGGCATGCCAAGGAAGACCTCCACAGCTGATGACAGAAGAATTCTCTATAATAATAAAGAGAATTCCCCAAACCCGACAGATCAGAAACACTCTTTAGGAGTCAGTTGTGAATTTGTCAATGACCATTATCTGCAGAAGACTTCATGAACAGAAATACAAAGGCAACACTGCAAGATGCAAACCACTGGTTATCCACAAAAATAGGATGGCCAGGTTATAGTTTGCCAAGAAGTACTTAAGAGCAACCAAAGTTCTGGACAAAAAGGTCTTGTGGTCAGATGAGACGAAGATTAACTTATATCAGTGATGGCAAGAGCAAAGTATGGAGGAGAGAAGGGGCTGCCCAGGATCCAAAGCATACCACCTCATCTGTGAAGCATGGCCTGGGCATGTATGGATGCTGAAGGTACTGCCTCACTCATCTTCATTGATACAACTGCTGATGGTAGTAGCAAAATGAATTCTGAAGTGTCTAGACACATCCTATCTGCTCAAGTTCAAACAAATGCCTTAAAACTCATTGGCCGGTGGTTCATTTTACAGCAAGACATTGATCCCAAACATTATATAATATATTCCTTTGTTCGTCCCACACCGGGGAAATTTACAGTGTTACAGCAGCAAAGTGGATAGCAAGAGATCATTCATTATAAATAAAAGTATAGACAAGGATAAATTGTCATCAGTTTACTGTGTATAATTCCTTAACTGTTACTGTTGACTCGTCTGGTGGGAGCAGTGCTGGTTGTGCAGTCTCACAGCAGCGGGAAGGAAGGACCCTGCACGCTCTCCTTCACGCACTTGGGGTGAAGGAGTCTGTCACTGAAGGAGCTACTCAGTGCAGTGACAGTGTCCTGCAAGGGGTGGGAGTCGTCCAGCAGCGATGTTAACTTTGCCATCATCCTCCTCTCTCCCACCACCTGCACTGAGTCGAGGGGGCAACCCAGGACAGAGCTGGCCTTCCTGACCAGATTGTCAAGTCTCTTCCCTTCCGCCGCTGAGATGCTGCTGCCCCAGCAGACCACTCCATAGAAAATGGCTGAGGCAACCACCGTGTTGTGGAAAGTCCTTAGGAGTGCCCTCTGCACTCCAAAGGACCTGAGTCTCCTAAAGCAACAAAGGAGTTTTAAAAGGCTAAAAAATGGTCAATTCTTGAGTGGCCAAGTTAATCACCCGATTTGAACCCAATTGAGTATGCCTTTTATATACTGAAGGGGACTAGCCCCCCAAAATAAGCATACGATAAAGCTCTCTCCAATTTAACCAGTGTGTGTAGCCCTATTTCACTCATGAAAGGTTCTTTATTTGGTTATTTTCAATTAAATGTTTTGGATTCAAACTTTTTAACCAGCTATTATTTTTAACTGAAGATAGATGCAGAATGTTGGAGTAACTCAGCGGGACAGGCACCATGTCTGGAGAGAAGGAATGGGTGACGTTTCGCGTCGAGACCCTTCAGACTTTTTAAACTTCTGAACAATAGGTGCAGGAGTAGGCCATTCGGCCCTTCGAGCCAGCACCACCATTCAATGTAGTATAAGAAAATAACTGCAGATGCTGGTACAAAACGAAGGTATTTATTCACAAAATGTTGGAGTAACTCAGCAGGTCAGGCAGCATCTCAGGAGGGAAGGAATGGGTCATTTGCAGTGGCGGCATTTCCGGCGCCCACCACAGAGGGCAGCACTGGCCGCCATCTGTCAAGTGCCAGGCGTCTTATGCCTTTAGATTTAAAATATTTAATTACAAATGCGTGTATAATGCGGGTCGGTGCCGGTGTGTCTGTAAGAGGGAGGGAGGGTGGGTGGGTGCGGTGGTTTTGTTGAGGCGCCGCGGTGGGCGGGCGGTGCGGGGTCCTGCCGCCATCTTGTTGGGCGGGCGGGCGGCGGGGACGGAGGAGTTGGAGTCGTCGCCATGCTGGAGCGCGTCCTGGGGCCGAGATACGCGCAGCTGCTGAGGAACTGGTGAGAAGGGAGCTGGGGCCGCGGGAGTCTCCAACCGTATCTCACTCTGGGGGGAGGGTCTCCTCGGCTGCCCCGGGCCCGGGACTGTCTGTGCAGCCGCCTTCCTTGGGCTGCCGGGCGCCGACCCAAGGTCAACGGTGTCCCCGGCGGTTGAGGCCGGGGTCGGGGATCTGTCATCCCTGCCTGCAGGAAAGAGCAAAGATAATATTAGAGCAGAGCAAGATAGACCACTCGACCCTAAAAGCCGTACTGTGTCATTGACATGGCGCCATTTTAGTAGGCAGAAACTTGCAGAGATATTTAAAAAGAAAAATAACAAAAATCCGTGAAGATATATTCTGCATTTTAATGGTATCATCACACATACTGTTCCCCCAAAACACTGATTACACTGCGAGAGGCATGCCTCAGAAAAGCCACCAGCATTCACGAACAGCTTCATCCCCAGGGCCATAGCTGCTATGAACCGGTCCCCTGATGGTCACATCTCACAGTGAACCTGCACGGATCTACTTGAACTTTATACTGTTTTAAAACTCTTTCTAATTTTATTTCACTGGGTTATATAAATTTATACTGATTAGCTAATTAATTTATTGCATCGTATGGAAGGCGCATTCCCAATCTCGTTGTACCCCTGTACAATGACAATAAAGATATATTGTATTGTTTTGCTTACTAAAATGGCGGACGTTCCGCTCCTTTGCGTGCTGCGCTTCAGTGTAGGCGATTTCAACGGAGTGGTTCATCTTGCTCCTCTGGTATCTTTGGTAAAGAGCCCGGTCTACCCGCAGTGAAAGGCCAAGGGTCTGTTTACCCCGTTGTGAAGGAGCAGGAGTCGGTGGCCGTCTCCCTGCAGTGAGGGGGCTGGAGGGGTTCTGACTCCCTACAGAGTCCAGAGTGTTTTTATTGTCATGTGTCCTAGATTTTTTTTAAATATATCAAAAAAATACTTTATTCAAGAAATAGATATATACAAAACATGTTCCTTCCAAAACTCCATCCGACATTCTCGGAGGCTATACATACATTCAATACACCAATTACATAAAATGCCCCCCACCCTTGCCACTCACGTGGCCCACTGGCGTGGAACCCCTTCCCTTATTTGGAGGGGCGTCTCCACCACACCCTGCCTCCCATGTCCAGCAGTGGAAGGACCCTAGGCTCCGGTCCTCCCCCACAGAGCCTTGGCGTTGGCTGCATCCCTCAGCACGCACTTCTGCAGCGGGCCGGTCGGCAACATTCCCCGACAGACGTCCGTACAATAATGAAGTTCTTACCGTGGGTCATCGGTCTTCCCGCAGTCAGGGACTGGGGGGGGGGGGGGATTGGGTTCACGGGTCTCCCTGCACTGTTCACCTGGAATGAGGAGCTGGGGTCACAGTCTACTGCAGTGAGGGGTCACGGGGATCACCAGTCTCCCTGCACTGAGGGGTCACGGGGATCACCAGTCTCCCTGCACTGAGGGTCGTCCCAGGGTCGAACCCGGCAGCATCTGTGGAGGACATGGACAAGTGACGTTTTGGGTCGAGACCCTTCTTCACACACATGCCTTCATTAGTGGAAGTATGGTTAAAATTTATAAAGCATTGGTTAGGCCACAGTCTGAGTACTATGCACAGTTCTGGTCACCATGCTATAGGAAGGATGTGGCTGCATTTGGAAGGCACAGAGGAGGTTCACTGGGACGTTGCCTGGGTGGAGGACCGTAGTTGTGGAGAGAAATTGGATAGGCTGGGCTTCTTTTCACTTAATCAAAGTAGTCCCAGTAGTGTGAGGCCCTGAGGTCGGACGAGACTTCCTCTTGGCACTGAGGGGCCAGAGGTTTGTCTGTCTCCCGGCATTGGGAGGTTGGATTGGGTTGGGCGATCTCTGGGCCATGTGGGGTCTCTGGCTCTTCCCTCTAACAAAGCTACAGTGAATGTGCTGAAGCGCTGTGTGCAGCTGGTTCTGCTGTAAAGCACTTTTCCGCAACACACATTGGACGTAGCAAGTCAGGTGTGTGTGTAAAGCAGCGATTGATAGATTCTTCATTAGTATCGATGTCAACGGTTATGGGAAGAAGGCAGGAGAATGGGGTTGAAAGGGGGAAATAGAACAGTCATGATTGAATGGCAGAATAGACTTGATGGGCTGCATGGCCTAATGTTGTTTTTATGTGTGCCTGGGAGTGGAAGACATGCCCAGCCTGACCTGGTTTAGGTTTATTATTGTCACGTACTGAGATACAATGAAAAGCTTAGTTTTGCATGCCATCCATTCAAATTAGATATACCATAGAGCAGGGGCCTCCAAACTTTTCAGCATGAGGGCCACATTATATATTTGGCACATTTTTGCGGGCCGTAGGAAAAAATAAAGAAGTGTCAGTTTTATAAATGTAATTAACTCAAAGTTTAGACTAGGTTAAGTTAGATTAGATTAGGAAAGGTTAAACTAGATTAGGTTAGTTTACATTAGGTTTATATGGCAACAAATAAATAATATTCAATTTTTAAAAAGAGCTTGTATTCAAGAGCCTGATGGCTGTTGAAAATAAGCTATTCTTGAACCTGGAAGCCATGGTTTTCAGACTCCAGATGTTAGGAGTGAAATGAAAGCATAGCCAGGGTGGTGTGGGTCTTTGATGATATTGGCTGCCTTTTTGAGGCAGCCCCTCCAGTAAATCGTTTTGATGGTGGGGAGAAGATGACTGAATTTTCATTACGCAGGCTGAATTGGTTAAAACATGAGACATAAGAAATCAGCATCAGTATTTTCTTAATGATATTTCTACAAAGCCTCTTCGAGCATTTTGTACATTAAAGACGCCACATAAATGGGGGGGAGGGGAAACAAAGTGCTGGAGAAACTCATTGAGTCACGCAGCATCTCTGGAAGACAGGTGACAATTTCCAGAAGGGTCCAAACCCAGAATATCCGTGTCTTCTCGAGATACTGTCTGATCGAGAGTTACTCCAGCTTTTGTTTTTTTTTTTGTAAACCAGCATCTGCAGTTACTTGTATGAATAAATGAATTAAAGTTGTGGTACTTTGCAGGCCAGCAAATAAAATTCTATTTCCATGTTGAAAATCATCACATACATATTTTAAGCAGCAGGTGGCAGCTTGTTCCATCGGTTAAAACAGTTAATATTTTGAAGTTAATTTTAAACTGCATTGTGGATGTTCGGCAATTTTATTGACAAGCCTGCTGATCTTACCAGATATATATATTTTTTTTAATTGTATGCATCATCAGTGCTTAGCAATTCTTTATTAAATCCAAAAAAAAAACATTTTTGAATTGGTTTTGCAATCCATGCCAGATTAACAACATAATCTACACATGGACAATCATTAAACAATAAGATTTGTGCCTGATAATACCTAAGAACTCAAGAGTTTTTCGAGTGACCATTGTCCACCCATTCACTATCATCAAAGATTATCAATGACTGGAAGTTACAAAGCTACAGGGGGGGCAGAATTGAAGTTGACTACGTTATGCTGCATCATTCAGTGCTTACTCTTAAAAGCTTTGCGAATGAAGCTAAAATCAGGAGTGTCATAGACTTCTCATCACTGACCAACAAGCTTAGTAGTTTAGTTTAGCGATACAGCGTGGAAACAGGCCCTTCGGCCCACCAAGTCCGTGCCGACCAGCGATCCCCACACACTAACTCTATTCTACGCACCCTAGGGACAATTAACCTCCAAACCAGTATGTCTTTGAAGTGTGGGAGGAAACTGGAGCACCCGGAGAAAACCCACGCAGTTTACAGGGATAACGTGCAAACTCCGTACAGACAGCACCCGTAGTCAGGATCAAACCCGGGTCTCTAGCACTGTACGGCAGCAACTCTACCGCTGTACAACTGTGCTGTGTATTGGCAGTATTTTCCCTAAATGTCATTCCTGCTGGACTCTATCCACCACTTCCTACATCAGCACTGCACTGGCTTTTATAGGTGCGTTCCCTAAATGCAGTAACAATTTACTTGTTATTACAATACTATGTGTTCATCCATGTATGTTTCACAAAAAAAGTTCTAACCATCTCATAGGAGGAGATATTAGGAAATCTGATCATAACCTTGGTCAAAGAGGTAGGTTTTGAGGAGATTCTTAAAGGAAGGGGCATAGTGTGATTTGTGGAGGTAATTTGAAAACTTGGAACTTAAATTGCTAATAACATGACAATCACTGGGAGGGCGAAACAACTGACTAATGCACAGAAGGATATGCAGAGGTTTAGAAGGGTTATGGACTGCAGGGTGTTACCGATATTTAGAGAGAGGAGGCTTTGGAGGGAATTAAACAAGTTATTAGTGTTTTAAGGCAAAGGCATTGTATCACAATTTCCTTAATTTCTATAATCTCTTTTCTAGGGTTCCAACAATGGCAACTTGGGGAGCTGTGGGGGGTGTAGCATTTATATATGCTACAGACTGGAAAGTAATAGTTGGTCGTATCCCATACATAAAAGGAAAATTCAAGACTGAATGAAGATCTCACTAGCTTAATGGTATGCCACTGTTTCACTTTTATCATCAATGTACTTAGTGTGAAAAGTCATATTGTATAAATTAAGTGAAAATCTATCTCAACATATTTTTAACTAAAAACTTTGGTCCGTCCAAAGTGAGGGATGATGCAATTGTGCTGCTCTGAATGGCCATACTGTTTTATAACGACCTTTGGTGGTACAAAATGTCTGGGAAACTGCTGAAATATCACAAGGAACCACTTGACCCTCTGTGGTTCCTACAATTCATATCACCCAAACACAGCATATAGAAATTAGTTTCAACACAATATTATTTATTGCTCATGGTGTGCCAGAATACTTATTTTTTGTGGATTAATCTGCTTGTTTCATAATTCATTTTTATTGACTGACTTTTCATTCAGAAACATTTGCCTTCCCGTATGATTTAATGTACTGCTGTGTTAATAACCCGTTAGTTCATGATTAATCTAGGTTCAAATGTCTACTTGGTTCGAATATGCAGAACTTGATCTTGGTAAAATATTTAATTAAGTTTAGAGATACAGCATGAGAACAGATCCTGTGGCCCACTGAGACGACGCCAACCATCGTTCACCTGCACGCACTAGTTCTGTTATCCCACTGTCTCATCCGCTCCCTAGACACATGGGGCAATTTACAGAGGCCAATTAACCTACAAACCCACACGTCTTTGGAATGTGGAAGGTAACCCGAACACCAGGAGGAAACGCATATGGTCACAGGGGGAACATGCAAACTTCACACAGACAGCAGCTGAGACCAGGTTTGAACCTGGGTTTCTGGGGCTGTAAGGCAGCAGCTCTGCCACTGAGCCACCTTATTGTTTGGTGAATCAAGCCCAGGGAACGTGACTTGAATCGGTAAGACTGCACAATGCATAGTGGTCTCCTTGGTATGAATGCATCCCCATGAAAGGTATTCCTGTGGTCAGAGTCATGAAAAATATTTGGCAACATAACAGTTTAAGCTATCTTGAGATATCATGTGTATTTAGTACATTCCTTGGCTTATTTTGTTTTCTTTTTTTAAAGGAATTAAAAGAATAATCTGACCAAGTGATCAACGACAGACACCAAACCAGTCAAGAAATTTGTGAACTGAACATTTCTAGTTTTGAACTTTTAAAGCTGAGCAGGCAGGAATCAGTTCTAACAACTTCGGAGACTGCATGTAATAATGTAAAACAGATTGTTGCCACTGGAACACTTACTGCTCTGATTCTTCAGATTTTTGGGATCTTGTCTTGCTTTGAATGTTTCCTTCAGCTTCTAAAATAAAACATGTAAACCTGTAATATAAATATTGAGTCTTTATCAATTGTTTCTTCCAAATTGGGTCATACACTGAGACATGAATATAGTAAACACATTGGATTAATTGAGGCTGTAACACAGCAATGCTGTTAAATTCCACTACATTCACGATAGTAGATGAGTCCCAATTCGAATCATCGCCTATCTATGTCATCCTCGGATGCTGCTTGAGTTACTCCAACATTTGTGTTCTACACTATTGGTCCTTTGGCACTGAAAATAAGTTTATGTTCATGGAGGTTCTCCAAAGATTATCTCTTTCAAGAAAAAAAAAAATCTTTACCGTGTCTTTAATTTTAAGTCAGTTTCATCTCTTTATTTTATCGTCTCTATATCTTCCACCGTTTACGATACTTTGCAGGGATGAGCAGAGCACGTTATTTGTTATACAAGTTATATAACCAACACGGATTGCACAATTATACACACTTCTCAGGAAGATAAAAGTGGAACCCCCTAGCATGGATCTAAGATGCTGAGATAGTTTTCTGAAATCTTGTAACAAATGCAAGTATGCACAGTGCCGATGATAAATCATTGGATGCTTGGAATAATCTGCATTCCTTCAATCTGACCTTGTGGCCACTAGGGGAAAATGTAACAGTTGTATTTGATAAACAGTGCAATGAATGGTGCGGCCCTGGGGTGCACTGAAGAATAGAGAGTACATGAAGGTGGCAGCACAAGTAGATATATTGTTGAAGAAGACACGAGATGTAAAGTACTGCAGATGCTGGAATCTTGAGGAAAACAATATATTTTCTCCAGAGATGCTGTCTGACCCGCTGAGTTTCTCCAGCTTTTTGTATATCTCTGGAGGAGATGGATAGGTGACGTTTCAGGTTGGGATCCTTCAGACATATAAAGTATATGCCTCCATCATAAAATATAAGTGCAGGGAGGTTATGGTATATATATTATTCGTTAAGCCACAGTCAAAGTACTATGTGCAGTTCCAGTGACCACACTACATGAAGGATGTGGATTGCATTGGAGAAGATAACAGGAGGTTCACCAGAATGTTGCCTGGGTAGAGGATTGTAGTTAAGGAGAGACATTGAATGGACCAGGCCTGTTTACCTTTGAGCCAAGGAGAGTGACCTGATAGAATATGATTGTGAGAGACATCGATAAGATAGATAATTGCTATTGAGGGCGTGCAGCGTAGGTTTACTAGGTTAATTCCCGGAGTGGCAGGACTATCATATGTTGAAAGACTGGAGCGACTAGGCTTGTATACACTGGAATTTAGAAGGATGAGAGGAGATCTTATTGAAACGTATAAGATTATTAAGGGGTTGGACACGTTAGAGGCAGGAAACATGTTCCCAATGTTGGGGGAGTCCAGAACAAGGGGCCACAGTTTAAGAATAAGGGGTAGGCCATTTAGAACTGAGATGAGGAAAAACCTTTTCAGTCAGAGAGTTGTGAATTTGGAATTCTCTGCCTCAGAAGGCAGTGGAGGCCAATTCTCTGAATGTATTCAAGAGAGAGCTGGATAGAGCTCTTAAGGATAGCGGAGTCGGGGTATGGGGAGAAGGCAGGAACGGGGTACTGATTGAGAATGATCAGCCATGATTACATTGAATGGCGGTGCTGGCTCGAAGGGCCGAATGGCCTCCTCCTGCACCTTTTGTCTATAATCAGCTCTTTCCATGGAACAAGGCGATAAAGCTTTAAGGTGTGAGGCTGCTGATTCAAAGGAGATTTGAGCTAATATTTTAAACCCTGGAATGCACTGCCAAAGGGGATGATTGAATCATGCAATTACCAAGCTTAAGATCATCGATTCAGACAGCAGTTTGCTGACCACCAAGATGGGGGTTGAGGATGCCATCATCCACCTGCTCCATCATTCCTATGTTCACCTGGATAAGCCGGGAAACACAGAGTCATGTTTTTTACTTCTCCAGTGCTTTTAACACTATCCGGCCTGCACTACTATGGAGCAAACTGACAAAGATGCGGGTGGATGCTCCATTGGTGTCCTAGATCACCAACTACCTGACTGGATGACCATAGTATGTCAGGCTCTAGAACTATATCTCGGGCATGGTAGTGTGCAACATAGGGGGCCCACAGGGGATGGTCCTCTCCCCCTGTTCACCATCTACACTTCGGACTTCAGATATAAGGTGGACTCCTGCCACCTGCAGAAGTTTTCGGGTGACTGCAATTAAGGGCTGCATCTGGGAGGGGAGATGAATACATAGGTGTAGTTAACGACTTTGTTGAGTGGTGTGGGCTGAATCACCTGCAGCTCAACACGGACAAGATTAAGGAGTTAATGGTGGACTTTAGGAGGAGAGGAACACCCCTGCCTCCATCAATGGTGTGGATGTGCAGTTTACCAAGGAGAACGATGAGGCCCTGAACAAGAAGGGACAGAGCCAGCGGTACCTTTTGAGAAGGCTCTGCTCCTTCAACGTCTGCAGTAAGATGCTGCAGATATTCTACCAATTGGTGGTAGCCAGTGCCATCTTCTTTGCTGTCGAATGCTGGGGCAGCAGGGCGAAGGCCGTGGATGCCTACAGGAGTTGGATTCACGGGAGGTGATCTTGGAAAGGCAGCTTGCAGCCCAGCGGTATGAATTGACTTCTCCAACTTTAGATAGTTCCTCTGTCCTTCTCTTCCCCTCCCCCTTCCCAGTTCTCCCTCTATCTTCCTGTCTCCACCTATATCTTTTTTGTCCCGCCCCCCTGACATCAGTCTGAAGAAGGGTCTCGACCCAAAACGTCACCCATTCCTTCTCTCCTGAGATGCTGCCTGACCTGCTGAGTTACTCCAGCATTTTGTGAAATAAATACCTTCGATTTGTACCAGCATCTGCAGTTATTTTCTTACACTATTGAAAGGGAGGATGCTGCTCAAACTGCGAGCATCTTGGACAATAAAGCTCACCTCCTCCATGACACACTGGTCAACCTGAGGAGTAGCTTCAGAAACTGACTGATTCCACCAAGATGCAGTACAGGAGACTGCTTCCCTGTGGCTATCAAACTCCTTCCTCTGTCGTGAGGTAGACTGACTCCCCTTCCCCCCCACCAATCTTTGCACGTCCCCAATCCTTTCCTCTCGTCACTTTAATTTCATGTATCTTGTGCTTAATGACTGTTGGCAGATTAATTTCCCTCCTGGGATAAATAAAGTTCTATCGTATCGTACTTTAATAGGCAAATATTGCAGTTATGGGGAGAGTAAATAGCCTGGGTTTCTTTTCCATGAAGCACTGTGGAGTCTGATAGAGGTGGACAATATGACGAGGGCTTAGATAGTAGGAAACTTCCCCATTTGTGACATACTGAAAGTATAGTCGGCAGGTTTATAGTGAGGGTTTAGATGGGATCAGAGGAAGATTTTTGTTCACCTTTGGAACTGCTGGGAGATTTGTAGAGGTAGATTGTCCCACAAATTTTAATAAGCACCGAGGCAAAAACACCTAAATTGACAAGACACAGATGGTTCCAGACCAAATGCTGGGCAATGAGATAAGTATAGATAGATACTTGATGGACGGCATGGACATGGTGGTCCATTGGACCTGTGCTGGACTGTATGACTCAATAACTAATTTCAGCATCTTGGCAGGATGTGAACACTTATCCAAAACATGCCCAATGTTAGATACACTGCATACTACACCCACTAACAGTTCACAACTGGAGTCATGTAGCACAGAAATAGGCCTCCTGCCCGATGATGGCAATCTGAAGAAGGTATGGCCTGGATGGTGGAGATGGCTGCCTGTTTGAGTCAGTTCCTCATGGAGATGCTTTCGATGCTTGGAAGGGCTGTGTCTGTGGTGGAATGGATTGGGTCCAAAACTCTCTGCAGCCTCTTGCGTTCCTGTGCGTATGGAATGCCAGACCAGCTTGTGATACAACCAGTCAGCATCTCACAATCCTGCAAACGATGCATTGTTCTACATGCATAATGTTTTGAAATTCAGTCGTATTAACAACAAAGAAGAGTCTCAACCTGAAACTTTTTCCAGAGATGCTGCCTGACCCGTTGAGTTCCTCCAGCACTTTGTGTCCTTTTGCGCATTAACTATATGGCAGCCATCTTTGGAGAAAGATTAAAGACTAGTTGAGATTGGAACTTATCAACAAAAGCAGCACAAAAATATAATGTTCTTCAAACAATATTGTTGGGTGGGGGGAGGAGGAGGGGAATCTCGAGATGTTGGAAATCTGATACAAATATGCAGATATCCCTGTATTTATCAAATGTTATCAAGTTTGTTTTGTTCCCTTAAACAGGGCTTGAAATTGTAAGCTTCTTAGCATTAAAGAAGCCTTTATAACAAAGTTCAAATTAATGCAAGCAACATAATATTTTTAGGAAGGAACTGCAGATACTGGTTTACACTGAAGATAGACACAAACAGCTGGAGTAACTCAGCAGGTCAGGCAGCATCTCTGGAGTAAAGGAACAGGTGACTTTTGGGTCGAGACCCTCCTAAAGGGTCTCAACCCAAAAAGTCATCTATTTCGGGTCGAGACCCTTCTTCAGACTGAGTACCCTGGTGCATCTGTAAAAGTCGGCGAGGGATGTTGGGGACAAGCTGAACTTCTTAAGCCTTCTAAGGAAGTAGAGGCATTAGTGTGCTTTCTTGGCCAATGCTTCGATGTGGCTGGTCTTGCTGATTCCTTTTCTCCAGAGATGGTGACTGACCTGCGGAGTTACTCCAGCTTTTTTGTGTCTTATCTTCAACATTGTATGTTTGTTAGAGGGGATTTCACAAATAGTTATATCGGGTTTCCCCTGCACATCCAATGAGTCACAAATTCTAATCCCTGCACTTTAACCTTATCCAGTTTCAAACATAAAGGCCACCAATTAGGAGCAGGATGCTTATCAATTTGCAATTGAAGAGATCAAGGATGAACAGTTAAATCTGCCTGCAGTGGTAAATGGGAAGGGATGGATGTTGTGTTTCCATGGACGGATGTTTCTTGAGTCTAAGATGAATGATTTCATCTAAGAAGGTGTTACATTTGGCAATCGCTATATGAAAAGTAAGTATGATCCATTTAATAATTGAATTGGAATCCCTAAAATTTTTAATGTAAGGCCATAGTGGACCCGAGATATAAGTAGCTTGGTAGTTTTAAGAAGGGTGTCGACCCAAAATGCCACCTATGCATGTTCTCCTGAGATGCTGCCTGACCCACTGAGTTACTCCAACACTTTGTGTCCTTTTTTTGTGTCTTAACCAAAAAAGGTTTGGTTCTTTGTTTCCACATGGTAGCTAGGCTCAAAAGTATTGTGTATGAAATTATTCATGTATTTCTGCTTTAATGTTTTAAAATAAAACTTATGAAAACACAAGGAACTGTAGCTGTTGGAAACTTGAACAAAACACCAAGAGCTGGAGGAATTCAGCGGATCAGGCAGTCTCTGTGAAGTAAATTGAACAGATGAGGCTTTGGCTCAGGACCTTCTTCAGACTTAGAAAATAAAACTTGTGACAGGGATTAATTGAAAGAATGGATTTTATCTTAACCTCCACAAAACCTCTGATAATTATTAATCTGTGAAATTTAATGACAAATGTAGCTGCCTTACTTAATGTTTCTTAGACGATGGTGCCTGAGAGATGGTGTAGAAGACGTTTGGCAGATGCTGCCTAGATTTGAGGGTATCAGCTGCAAGGAGAAGTTGGACAAACTTGGATTGTTTTCTCTGGAGTGTCAGGTTGAGGAGAGAGGGGGGAAATGTAAAGGAGGTATGTGAGGATTTTTGTTTTAACAGAGAGTGGTGGGTGCTTAGAACGCAGTGCCAGGGCTAGTGATGGTGCGAGGCTTCTTTGAGGCTTTTAGATAGGCACATTGATATGGATCATGTGCAGGAGGAAGAGATTTGTTTAGCTTGGCATCATGTTCAGCATTGGCAATGTGGGCTGAACGGACTGTTCAGTACAGTTCTATATTTGGGAACAACTAGACTTCCCTGAAAAAGAATTCCATTGTTTACATGAGTAATTCTTGCATTATTATCGCTTTCTTGTGAAACAAATCTGATGTGAAGAAAATGATTTGCAAATACCTTTGAAGACTTGTTAGTTGATACTATACATCATCTCCTATGAACATTCTCATTTGTGTTGAGTTGATGGTACTCCTCGAATTTAATTAAATCCTCTTTAAGAAAACAGCATCTTTTAAAATGACTTTTAAAAAAAAATGTTGTATATTTTTAATACGATTTCTGTGATTCATCTGAAATATCATAACTAGGTTAAATATAGAGGATTGTAAGACTTTCTGACTAAGTTTGTTGTATGTTCACTGAACATGCAAGATCTAACTGAACAATGTTAGAGGCAGGTAACATGTTCCCAATGTTGGGGGAGTCCAGAACAAGGGGCCACAATTTAAGAATAAGGGGTAGGCCATTTAGAACTGAGATGAGGAAAAACTTTTTCAGTCAGAGAGTTGTGAATCTGTGGAATTCTCTGCCTCAGAAGGCAGTGGAGGCCAATTCTCTGAATGCATTCAAGAGAGAGCTGGATAGAGCTCTTAAGGATAGCGGAGTCAGTGGGTATGGGGAGAAGGCAGGAACAGGGTACTGATTGAGAATGATCAGCCATGATCACATTGAATGGTAGTGCTGACTCAAAGGGCCGAATGGCCTCCTCCTGCACCTATTGTCTATTGTCTATTGTCTATAATGTCACAAACTGTGTAGGAAAATAACTGCAAATGCTGGTACAAATCGAAGCTATCACAAAATGCTGGAGTAACTCAGCAGGTCAGGCAGCATCTCAGGAGAGAAGGAATGGGTAACGTTTTGGGTCGAGACCCTTCTTCAGACTGAACAACGTCAATGTCACAAACTGTGACCATCTTCAAATATATTTTCTTCTTGGATTGACTTTTTTTTTCCTATTTTAGGGGAATTCAAATTGATTGGAAAAATTGAGCCAAAGAAACCAATAATTGTTTTCTCACTTTTTTTTCTGCTGTCACCACTCCCCCAACCACAATCTTTTTTTTTCTTGGAATTGCAGAAGAGGCTTTGTGTAAAAGGGAAGTAACGTTTTGGCCTCCCTTCAGTTTTTCTGTATTTTTAGCAGAATACAGAATGCGGTGAATGAAAATTGAGAAAGTATCAATTTTCGGGAAAAAAACGAAATCGTGATATAATGTGCTCATTGAATTCTTTTAGCGTGTTTGTGTGTTTTATGTGGTTCATTGGTTGGTAGTAAAGTCATTGAATGTATAAAAATCAGCAGAAGCTCTGCAAAGATGCTGCTTGTCCCGCTGAGTTACTCCAGCATTTTGTGTTTACATTCGATTTAAACCAGCATCTGCAGTTCTTTCCTACACTGTTTGGAAAATCTAATGGACTGTTATATGAACAAGGGGATATATATTCCTCAGACGATGGTAAATTCAAATCTGTAGAGCCCTTCCATCGAATATTCCATCTTCCTATCTCTGCAATATGTAAATTGTTTGGAAGATCTAATGAACAGTTATATGAACTAGGGTATATATATTCCTCAGACGATGAACTCTGGCATCTAATATGTGGAAAAAGTCTCTTTTCCTATCTCTGCAATATGTAAATTACTGAATGTATTGAAAAGATTAGTTCCAATATTTGAATTTAGGACATATTGATTTATTTGAAGCAGAATAATACATTGGTGTTAATTCCTATAAACAGGGCACATCTATCGTAACAGAATACACTGTTAAATTGTATATTGGTCCAGAGTTTGCTATCAAACTGAAGGCACGGTTAATGGTGTATAGTTCAGTTTATTATTGTCACATGTCAGAGAGTTGTAAATCTGTGGAATTCTCTGCCTCAGAAGGCAGTGGAGGCCAATTCTCTGGATGCTTTCAAGAGAGAACTAGATGCAGCTCTTAATGATAGTGGAGTCAGGGGGTATGGGGAGAAGGCAGGAACGGGGTACTGATTGTGAATGATCAGCCATGATCACATTCTGCTGGCTCGAAGGGCCGAATGGCCTACTCCTGCACCTATTGTCTATTGTCTGTTGTCTATTGTCTATTGTAATGAGATACAGTGAAAAACTTTTTGTTGCATGTTTTCCAGTCAGCAAAAAGACTCACAACATACAATCCTCTGAAATTTCCGCCACCTCCAACGGGATTCCACCACTAGCCACATTTTCCCATCACCACCCCGTTCCGCCTTCCGCAGAGACCGTTCCCTCCGCAACTCCCTGGCCAACTCAACCCTTCCCACCCTCTCCCAGGTACCTTCCCCTGCAACCACAGAAGATGCAACACCTGACCCTATACCTCCTCCCTCGACTCTGTCCAGGGACCCTGACAGTCCTTTCAGGTTAGGTAGAGGTTCACTTGCACCTCCTCCAACCTTATCTACTGTATCCGTTGTTCAAGATGTGGACTCTTATACATCGGCGAGACCAAATGTAGACTGGGCAATCGTTTCACGGAACATCTTCGCTCAGCCCGCCTGAACTTACCTGATCTCCCGGTTGCTGGACACTTTAATTCTTTCCAGTTCTACACAGACCTTTCTGTCCTAGGTCTCCTCCATTGTCAGAGCGAGGCTAAATGCAAATTGGTGGAACAGCATCTCATATTTCGTTTAGGCAGTTTACAGCCCAGTGGCATGAATATTGATTTCTCTCACTTCAGGTAGCCCCTGCATTCCCTTTCTCTCTACCCCTCCCCCACCCAAGTCGCACCAGCTTCTCATTTTCACCCCACAAACAGCTAACAATGGCCTGTTCCCGCTATCATTGTTACTTTTTTTGCATATCTTTCATTCATTGTTCTTTATCTCTCCACATCATCATCTGTATCTCTCGTTTCCCTTATCCCAAACCAGTCTGATGAAGGGTCTCGACCCGAAATGTCACCCATTCCTTCTCTCCAGAGATGCTGCCTGTCCCCGTTGAGTTACTTCAACTTGTAGAGAAGGGAAGGGTGCTTTGCACGATGAAGTGAGCTGTACCCACAACTCTCTGCAATTTCTTGCGGTCTTGGGAGGAGCTGTTCCCAAACCATGCCATCATGCATCCCGATAACATGCTTTCTATGGTACATAGATTTACTTAGAAAATAGGTGCAGGAGTAGGCCATTCGGCCCTTTGAGCCAGCACTGCCATTCAATGTGATGATGGCTGATCATCCACAATCAGTACCCCGTTCCTGCCTTCTCCCCATACCCTTGATTCCGTTAGCCCTAACAGCTCTATCTAACTCTCTTTTGAATGCATCCAGTGAATCGGCCTCCACTGCCTTCTGAGGCAGAGAATTCCACAAATTCACAACTCTCTGTGTGAAAACGTTTTTCCTCGTCTCAGTTCTAAATGGCCTACCCCTTATTCTTAAACTGCGGCCCCTGGTTCTGGACTCCCCCAACATCGGGAACATGTTTCCTATATCTAGCACGTCTAATCCCTTAGTAATTTTATGTTTCTATAAGATCCCCTCTCATCCTTCTAAATTCCAGTAATTACAAGCCCAGTTGTTCCATTCTTTCATCATATGACTGTCCCGCCATCCCAGGAATTAACCTGGTGAACTTACACTGCACTCCCACAATAGCAAGAATGTCCTTCCTCAAATTAGGAGACCAAAACTGCACATAATACTCCAGGTGTGGTCTCACCAGGGCGCTGCACAACTGCAGAAGGACCTCTTTACTCCCATGCTCAACTCCTCTCATTATGAAGGCCAACATGCCATTAGCTTTCTTCACTGCCTGCTGTACCTGTATGCTTACTTTCATTGACTGATGTACTAGGACACCCAGGTCTCGTTGTACTTCCCCTTTTCCTAACCTGACACCATTCAGATAATAATCTGCCTTCCTGTTCTTGCCTCCAAAGTGGATAACCTCGCATTTATCCACATTATACTGCATTTGCCATGCATCTGCTCACTCACCCAACCTGTCCAAGTCACTCTGCATCTTCACAGCATCCTCTTCACAGTTCACACTGCCACCCAGCTTTGTGTCATCTGCAAATTTGCTAATGTTACTTTTAATTCCTTCATCTAAATCATTAATGTATATTGTAAATAGCTGCCGTCCCAGCACCGAGCCTTGCGGCACCCCACGAGTCACTGCCTGCCATTCTGAAAGGGACCCGCTAATTCCTACTCTTTGTTTCCTGTCTGCCAACCAATCTTCTATCCATGTCAATACCCTACCCCCAATACGATGTGCTCTAATTTTGCCCACTAATCTCCTGTGTGGGACCTTATCAAAGGCTTTCTGAAAGTCCAGGTACACTACATCCACTGGCTCTCCCTTGTCCATTTTACTTGTTACATCCTCAAAAAATTCCAGAAGATTTGTCAAGCATGATTTCCCCTTTGTAAATCCATGCTGACTTGGACCGATCCTGTCACTGCTATCCAAATGCACCGCTATTACATCTTTGATAATCAACTCCAGCATCTTCCCCACCACCGATGTTAGGCTAACTGGTCTATAATTCCCTGCTTTGTCTCTCTCTCCTTTCTTGAAAAGTGAGATAACATTAGCTACCCTCCAATCCACAGGAACTGATCCAGAATCTATAGAACATTGGGAAATGATCACCAATGCGTCCACGATTTCAAGAGCCACCTCCTTGAGTACCCTAAGTGTAAGAAAATAACTGCAGATGCTGGTACAAATCGAAGGTATTTATTCACAAAATGCTGGAGTAACTCAGCAGGTCAGGCAGCATCTCAGGAGAGAAGGAATGGGTGACGTTTCGGGTCGAGACCCTTCTTCAGACTGAGTACCCTGGTGCATCTGTAAAAGTCGGCGAGGGTTGTTGGGGACAAGCTGAACTTCTTAAGCCTTCTAAGGAAGTAGAGGCTTTAGTGTGCTTTCTTGGCCAATGCTTCCATGTGGCTGGTCTTGCTGAGACTATTGCAATCTGCGTTGAGGAATGGGTACTTGAAGGATTGCAAATCGAGAAAGTTGCTGATGATCTTTAGTGCTCCGTGTTACCTTACAGAATGGTGGCTTGCATTTAATTTGAGTTTTACAAAATCGTCCCATTTGCAAATGAATTACTAATCAATGCAGAATGTTAGGTCTGCTAATTAAAAGTACATAATCGGAGTCCTTTCTTCGCAATCAGTCTGAAGGAGGGTCCCGACCCGAAACGTCACCTATCTATGTTCTCCAGAGATGCTGCCTGACCTGCTGAGTTACTCCGGCACTTTGTCTTTTTTTGGTAAACCAGCACCTGCAGTTCCTTATGCCTACAGTTTATTTTTCTTCTGTAACACTAGGTGGCAGCATTGATTTGATTTGTTTAAAAAAGTAATAAATTCCAAATGGAAGAACAAGCCACTATGAAATATTCACTCAATAAGACGATTGATCTTGTATTGATTTTACCAATCAGTCCTAATTATTTAAGATTAAAGTGTTGAATAATCCTATTTCTCATGTATTGTAATATATGAAATTAATAATCTCCTATATGACAATGATGTGTTTTAAGTTTACCTTTTGCTTCCTTAAAGTCTGAGGTAAATAAAGCAAATCCTAATGCCAAATAAAGGAAAGTTAACCTATTCATTTGTTTTTGTCTGACTTGCTGTGCAAAGATGGGTTTGGCTGCATTTGGGGCATTGCGTGCAGTTCTGTTCACCCCATTGCAGGAAGGATTTTGTGTGTGTGCGTGCTGGTGCGACTGCAGTTGCTTGTACAATACAATACAAACTTTATTGTCATTGTGCAGTGTACAAGTACAGAGACAACGAAATGCAGTTAGCATCGTGTGTGTGTTGTTGAGACTGTAGTTGCTGGTGTGTGTGTGTGCGTTGGTGCGACTGCAGTTGCTGGTGTGTGTGTGTGCGTTGGTGCGACTGCAGTTGCTGGTGTGTGTGTGTGTGGTGACTGCAGTCGGCGCACTATTTCGTGTGGCGGAGGGAGGTGGCGCGGCGGCGTGCGGTGCGGTGCGGCGCGGCGCGGCGCGGAGGGTTGGACGGACGGGAGGAGGAGGAGGAGGAGGAGACGGTGGTGGCGGGCTGTCGCCGTTAGATTCTCCTCAGGGACGCGGGGCGGCGGCGGGCTTCGGCTTCGCGGTCCACGGACTCCCCGCCACCCTGGAGATGGAAAGGAAGCGGTTCGAGTGCACGGCGCTCCCGTCCGGCTGGAAGCGGGAGGAGGTGACTCGAAAATCGGGGCTGTCGGCGGGCAAGAGCGACGTCTACTACTACAGGTGAGCGGCCGCCGCCACCCCCCCACCCCCCACCACACCGGCGGGACCAGGCCCAGGCCCAGGCCCAGCCCCGGGGACCAGGGAGGGAGGAGAGGGCTGGCTGGCTGGCTGCAGACCCCGCCCGGGAGAGAGGGAGGCCGGACCGGGCCCCGGGCAGCAGCAGCAGGAGGGGGGAGGGAGGGAGAGAGAGAGGCCTCGCCCTGTGTGTTCCCCCCGGGCGGGGGGTGGTAGGCCGAGCAGGCCCGGGCCCCGGGCAGCAGCAACAACAGGGAGGGAGGGAGGGAGGGAGGCCTCAGCGCCGGGGAGGGGAGCGGCTGTCTGTCCGTCCCCTGCCCCCCGGCCTCGGGGAGGCTGCCCGTCCCAGACCGGGCTGTCGCCGCCTCTCCCCGCAGTGAGGGACGGAGGGAAGGACGTTCTCCCCCCCCCCCCCCCCGGCCCGCCGGTTCGGGCTTCGTACCCGGCCATCCCTCGACCCCTTTCCCCCTGGCTGCCCTGGGGACTCGGGAACTGGCCCGTTTCCCCTCTCTCTCTCACCTTCCCCCCCCCCCCCCCCCCCTCTCCACCTCTCCACCTCCCCCCCCCCCTCTCCACCTCCCCCCCCCTCTCCACCTCCCCCCCCCTCTCCACCTCCCCCCCCCCTCTCCACCTCCCCCCCCTCTCCACCTCCCCCCCCTCTCCACCTCCCCCCCCCTCTCCACCTCCCCCCCCCTCTCCACCTCCCCCCCCCTCTCCACCTCCCCCCCCCCTCTCCACCTCCCCCCCCCTCTCCACCTCCCCCCCCCTCTCCACCTCCCCCCCCCCTCTCCACCTCCCCCCCCCTCTCCACCTCCCCCCTCTCTCCTCCTCCCCTCTCTCCTCCTCCCTCCCCCCTCTCTCCTCCTCCCTCCCCCCTCTCTCCTCCTCCCTCCCCCCTCTCTCCTCCTCCCCCCTCTCTCCTCCCTCTCTCCTCCCCCCCTCTCTCCTCCCCCCTCTCTCCTCCTCCCCTCTCTCCTCCTCCCCCCCTCTCTCCTCCCCCCCTCTCTCCTCCCCCCCTCTCTCCTCCCCCCCTCTCTCCTCCCTCTCTCCTCCCCCTCCCTCTCTCTTCTTCTCCCCCTCTCTCTCTCTCTCCCCCCCTCTCTCCTCCTCCCCCCCTCTCTCCTCCTCCCCCCCTCTCTCCTCCTCCTCCCCCTCTCTTCTCCTCCCCCCTCCTCCTCCCCCTCTCCTCCTCCCCCCCCTCCTCCTCCCCCCCCTCCTCCTCCCCCCCCTCCTCCTCCCCCCCCTCCTCCTCCCCCCCCTCCTCCTCCCCCCCCTCCTCCTCCCCCCCCTCCTCCTCCCCCCCCCTCCTCCTCCCCCCCCCCCTCCTCCTCCTCCCCCCCCCCTCCTCCTCTCCTCCTGCCCCCTCTCCTCCTGCCCCCTCTCCTCTCCTCCTCCCCCCCTCCTCTCCTCCTCCCCCCTCTCTCCTCCTCCTCCCCCCCCCCCCCATCTCTAGTTGGGAGTTGTCCTGGGCCCACCATGGCGGGATGGGCTCAGAGCCGCTGGGAGAAGTGGCCGACCCTGGCCTGGGCCGGGTTTGCACGTCCCTGCCTTGCTTAGTCCAGGTCCAGCCCCCCGTCCCCGGGATGCATGACCGGGTCTCCTTCCACCCGAAGTCTTGAACAAAAGCCCAGAGTACCCGCACTTCACTCCAGTCTCCATCAACATGTGTGTTGCCGGCCCGTCGCTGGTCTTATTTCCAAGCAGATGTGTGGCAGGCACGCCGCTAACTTTAGGGGGTTTTGTTGCTTGGGGGAAAGGCCTCCATCGTTAGCATTAACATCCAGCATTTCAAGCCTCTGTGCCAGGGCTTATCGTGGTAAATAAATACAAAATTAAACCCCTTTACTCTGTTGGCACCATTTTTTTTTGTTGCATGTTGAAAACAGTGCCAGCAGTGGTTTTACACGTGGCTGTCGCGTTCATATTGTGTTCGGACTTGAAATATTTTATAACTTTCAGGAAAATAATTCTTCCCCCTCCCCCTTACACATGCGTATATACATTAAGACCTGCTGGATTGATGGGATAATTTGATGTGGGAATTTTCAGGGTTGCTTTTAAGTGAAATAAATAAACAGTAGAATGGTTAGTAGAATTTCAGATTTGTTAGACTGTTGTTTTGTAATATGCAGGTAGTTTTTGAGAGACACAAGGAACCACAGGTGCTGGTATCTTGCGTAAAACAAATTGCTGGAGTAACTCAGCGGTTCGGGTAACATCTCTGGGGGACATGGATAGGCAAAGTGTTGGGTCGGGAGACTTTGAGACTAGGATTTTAGTTCCATTTGTGGCCATGTTGATCATATTATTAATGCGAGTACAACTTTTAAAAAGGTTGTCTACATGAAAGATATCCAGTGATAAGGTAGACTGATAAGGTAGACACAAAAATGCTGGGGTAACTCAGCAGGATAGGCAGCATCTCTAAGGAAAGAATGGGCGACGTCGGGTCGAGACCCTTCTTCCTCAAGATACCCAGTAATAGCTCTACATAAAAACCCAGAATATTAATCTTAGTTTTATTATCTGTCTCCAGCTCTCTCTGAGATTGTTAATTGGTTTAGTCTCTACCATTTCCAAGTTCTTTCAATTATTGATTTGTGGCATGAGTGATTTTTGTTAGGTATACCAAAATGACTGTGCTCTAAAGTGACATTTGGTTGGCTGGATTGATTCTAGTATTTCTTTTCAATCCAAGAGGTGCATGTGATCCCAAGGCAGTGTCTTTGACAGTGCAGTGTAGGGTTGAAATTTGAAGGAAAGGTGTCATGAGTGATATCAATTGCAATTTAACTAACTAGGATTTAATTTTTCCAAAAAAAGCTTATAATTGTAAATTCCTATTGTTGATTTATTGCCTAATTTGCAAAATCTGTAGTGAGCTAAGTGTCTTTTTTAAGATGCTGGGTTCCATCTGACTAATATCATGAGTGGTTGATCGTGAATTTGGATCCACTATAGAGATCTGAGCAAAGATCTGAGTAGACACACACATCTTTGAGCCAAGGTAAGACTGACAGATGTGCCATCTTCCAGCTGCAACCCTGAATGTGTTATCCAATAGCTATAAAAGATCCAATGACACTCTTTTTGGAAATTGGAGTGTCCTTAGTTCCTGACAAATATTTATCTTTAATTTAACCTCAGTTTATTTGGCAATTATGCCATATTTTTAATGGTGTCTTGCTGTGCACAAATAAACAGCAATTTGGCATGATCTATAACCTTGAAGAAATAATGATTGCTTGTAAACCACCATGGGACATCCTTGGGGTTGAAAGACGTGATATGAATGCAAAACTATTTCTTACCACCAGCCCGTGTTCTGAGGTTATGTTGCCAGAACATTATGATGCTTTCCCAATGCATAATGGTATCTGTAATGTAGAATAGTGGAAAAAGTACATAGAATATGCTCATGACATATGTGATGCCTATCTACACTCATCCCATTTCCCCACAATAGGCCCTTATCCCTCTTTGCCTTTCCTAACATTTCCTTTTAAACCGTGTAATAGTATCTATCTCCATCACCACCTCTTGACAGCTAATTTCAGCTATTCACCACCCACTTTGGAGAAACTTACTTGGATCTTTCTTAAATTCCTCCCTTTCTATCTTAAACATGCCCTTTAGTCTGGACCCTTGCTCTCATGAAAGGGGAGATTCTGACAATCTAACATATCAATGCCCCTCATAATTTTAAGATTCTATAAGATCTAATGTTCCAGTGTGAATAAAACCAGTTTAATCAATCTCTCTTTATAACTGAAGGATCCTGGTGAATCTCTTCTGTACCCTCCCCATTGCTTGCACATCCTTCCTGTTATTTGTAACGGATTTTTTTTCAGACTGGAGGAAAGTTTAGTTTAGAGATACAGCATGGAACTGGACCCTTAGGCCCACCAGGTCCACAATGACACCTGATCACCCATTCACATCAGTTCTATATTATCCCATTTTCTCCAGTGTACAGTGGTGCTATACAAGATGCAATTTCCAAATCTGCAGATGACGCACAAGTTAGTAATTGTGAAATATATAGGAATAGAATTTAAGGCAAATATATATATATATATATACACATAGGTTGGTGACAGATGAAATTTAACATTGAGAAGTATGGCTTGTTTAAATTTTGTAGCAAGATTGTAAAGAGATATAGTGAACTAGAAAGCATATTAATGAATGGGGTACGAGAATAAGATGCCCCATTTGGTGCCACACGTTAGGCTGCTTAGGAAGATGAGAGACCGCGGTATCAAATGGCAGATACTACTAGCATGGATAGCAGGTTGGCTGGATGGCTGAACACAAAGAGTGGCAATAAAGGGGGCTTTTTCTGGTTGGCTGCTAGTCACTAGTGGAGTTCCACAAAGGTCGTGCTGCGGGCCACTACTCTTCACGCTGTATATTAATGATTTGGACAAGTGGATTGAAGGCTTTGTGGCAAAGTTTGCGGATGATACGAAAATAAGTAGAGGGGCAGGTAGTGTAGAGAAAGCAGGGTCTCTGCAGAAGTACTTGGACAGGTTGGGAGAATGGGCAGGGAAATAGCAGATGGAATATAGTGTAGCAAAGTGTGGAGTCATGCATTTTGGTAGTAGGAATAAAGGCATAGACTATTTTCTAAATGGGATGAGAATCCAGAAATCGGAGGTGCAAAGGGACTTGGGAGTGTTGGTGCAGGATTCCCAAAAAGCTAATCTGCAAGATTAGTTTTTAAAAAAAGCAAACTTAATGCTAGCATTTATTTCAAGAGGGCACGTATACAAAAACAGGGTTGTAATGTTGAGGCTCTATAAGGTGCTGGTAAGGCCGTATTTGGAATATTGTGAGCAATTTTGGGCACCATATCTGAGGAAGGGTGTGCTGGCTCTGGAGAGGGTTCAGAGGAGGTTTACAAGAATGATCCCAGGAATAAGGAGCAACGGTAAAGTTGCTGCCTTACAGCGAATGTAACGCAGGAGACTCGGGTTCGATCCTGACCACGGGTGCCGTCTGTATGGAGTTTGTACGTTCTCCCCGTGACCTGCGTGGGTTTTCTCCGAGATCTTCGGTTTCCTCCCACACTCCAAAGACGAACAGGTATGTAGGTTAATTGGCTGGGCAAATGTTTAAAAAAATGTCCCTAGTGGGTGTAGGATAGTGTTAGTGTGTGGGGATCGTGGACCCGGTGGGCTGAAGGGCCTGTTTCTGCGCTGTATCTCTAAATCTAAAAAAATCTAAATCTAAGCTATGAAGAGCGTTTGTCGGTACTGGGCCTCGACTCGCTGGAGTTTAGAAGAATGAGGGAGGGGCCTCATTGAAACATATAGAATAGTGAAAGGCTTGGATAGAGTGGAAGTGGAGAGGATGTTTCCACTAGTGGGAGAGTCTAGGACTAGAGGTCCTAGCCTCAGAATTAAAGGACGTTCTTTTAGGAAGGAGAAGAGGAGAAATTTCTTTAGTCAAAGGATGGTGAATCTGTGGATTCTTTTGCCACAGAAGGCTGTGGAGGCCGTCAGTGGATATTTTTAAGGCAGAGATAGATAGATTCTTGATTAGTACAGGTGTTGGAGGTTATGGGGAGAAGGCAGGAGAATGGAGTCAGGGGGGAGAGATGGATCAGCCTTGATTGAATGGCGGAGTAGACCTGATGGGCCGAATGGCCCAATTCTACTATTCCTTATGACCTTAATAGTAGTTATATGTTCATTGACAGAGGCAGGACAAGTTGAGAAAGTGGTTAAAGGAATCTTGAGCTTTGAAGTACTGCAAGATAGTTGAGGATTTATATTTAAACCCAAAGTGCTTTGCAATAGATGAATTATTTCTGACATGTTATTCCTATTATAAAGTATGTCAAACGGTAGCCTATATGTGCACAGTAAGCATCTACAAAAATGTCACGTGAGCCCAGAATTAAAACGTAACTAATGGGAGGGAAAATTTACACTCCTATAAATCAAAAACTGGGGGTGCAGATCATTAGATCATTTTAGTGAAATGCTAAGTCGAAAGAATTTTTAAAAAAAACATGGATATAATTATACATATTAATGGACATATCCAGTCATATATCATATACACCAAGTAGTAATGCTATAGTTATAAAGTATTTAAATCCTCTTTTGCTTTTATGTATCCGTAAAGCTTTGAATTTGAAAAATAATCCATTGATTGTAGATTTATTGAATTTGTCTTTCATTGTGATTCTCTGGAATATATACTTATGAATACAACTCCTGCTTTGTAGTATCATAAAAATGGTTTTAAGTCTGAAATTTAAAGCCAATGCAACTCAAGAAATACTCTTGAGTATGGTAAATTATTATAGAAAATCAAATGAAGTAAAGATATAGATGGCTTGATTGTATTCTTGTATAGTCTTTTCTTTGGGTGGCACACAACCAAAGCTTTTCTTGGTACACGTGACAATGATAATGGAAACTGAACTAAAAAGCCAGTTTTCAATTAAACGACTGGGAGCATCGTATCACATGACATTTATACTTTCTGATGTATGTACATTAAGTTCAATCAACTTTGACATACAGCAGATTCATTCTATAAAACCAGTTTAGTATTGTACCATTTGGAGCAAATCGCAGCTTTCAGAAATTGGGAAAACCAAATAAACATGAGGTTGTAAGTTGAGGGGAGTCTTGATAGAAATACATAAAACTAAGAGAGGTTAGCGTAGATGGTCGGAACACTTTTCCCAGCGTGGAAATATCTAACACTAGAGGGCATTGCTATAAGGTGAGAGGGGGAAAGATTAATGGAGATGTGCAGGGCAAGTTATTTTACACAGGTGGGGGCCTGGAATGCACTGCCATGGGTGATGATGGAGGAGGCATTTAAGAGGTTTTTGGATAGCCACAGCAGGGATATGGATTGCGTTCAGGCAGATGAGATTATTTCATTTGGCATCATGTTCAGCACAAACATTGTGGGCTGAAGGGCCCATTCCTGTGCTGTACTGCTCTCTGTTCTTCAGAGTTTTGCTTTCCTCAAATTTTAGAAGATAGAACATAGAACAATACAGAATAAGAACAGGCCCTTTGACCCATGATGTCTGTGCCGAACTTGATGCCAAGATCAACTCCCATATCCCTCCATTCCATGCCTATCCATATGCCTATCCATATGCCTATGCCACTATCTTATCTGCCTCAACCACCACTGGCAGAGCTTTCCAGGAACTCACCAGCCTCTCTTTAAAAAAAAAAAAGACTTGCTCTGCACATCTCCTTTAAACATTGCCCCTCTCAATTTAAAGCCATGCCCTCTAGTATGTGATTTTTCCATCCTGTGGGAAAAGGTTCTGATTGTCTATCCTATCTAAGGCTCTTATAATTTGATATACTTGTATCAGGTCTTCCACCAACCTCCGGCGTTCCAGAGAAAACAATCCAAGTCTGGCCAACAGCTCCCTGTAGCTAACACTCCCTAATCCTTCGGGTTCATCATTCGGGTGAACTTCTTCTGCACCCTTTCCAAAGCCTCCATGTCCTTCCTGTAATGAGTGACCAGACTGCACACAATAGTCCAAATTTGGCCTAATCAAAGTCCTATAAATCTTGATTACCATTGAAACAAACCGAGTTGGCATTAAGCACCAATGTTGAAAATAACAATCTGAGATTTGCCATAAATGGTTCATTTTTATGTGAAGGTTTTTGATAATTTGCATTTTTGTCCACAAAGTCATTGATTATTTAAACAGTTATTAGGATCACATGAAGCAATTGGTTAAATCCTGTATAGTCAGAAGTGCCACTAAAATAGGAGCATCGTTGCCTCCCACCATTGCAATGGATGATCTACAAGCTTCAGGAAGCAGTCTCAGAATTTTTAAAGCACAGGATTTCATTATTATTTGTAAACCTATTGAAATTGGGTTGAAAACATTTTAGTTGGCCATTTTTGTTCTGCTTATGTTAAGGAAACAAAGGACCGCAGCAATAAATTAATGTGAAACATTTTGGAGACACTGTAATTTGCAGGTGGTGGAATCTTGAGCAAAACATAACATTTTAAGTTCAAGAAAGATGACCTACATCTGAAACAGTAGTAAGGCTTCCATGTTGTGCACAATGTGTTAATTTGGTTCTTATCTGGAACTCAAAACAACTCTTAAATTGTCAAATGTAGTTTTTTTAATACTTTGAAAATTGTAATGGGTCAGTGTCCATCTTTTTTTGTCATTTATGTTGTGTACATTAGCATCTGTCAAAATTATCTCAGTAAAAATATTTTTGATTTGTATTATGTTTAGCAAGGACATTTTCTTATCTGTATTTTCCTGTAGGGGTGTTCTACATAATATTTGGAATAGTTTCCAGTCATGGTCAAACCACTAGAATTTTCAAGATAAAATTAGGAGGGTTTATATCATAAATTTACCTAAACCTGACATCCAATATCCACTTTCCAGTGGATAGGGTTTTTGATAATTATACCTTCATAATTCCAATTAGAGATTGAAGGGGTGGATGATAATCTGCAAATACTGATTCATTCAAACAGTCTGAAAGTGTCACTTAGTCAGGGTAAATTGGTGGTAGTTGAAAGTGGATATTTCCTGATTGTTCTTGGCATTTTCAGTGGAAGTGTAGTACCCATAACCCTTCCTTTTCAAACTCTGCTCTTGCTGATTAAAATATAAACAGTTTTTCTATTTTTCTCAAATGATGTATAATTGTCAGAATTATTGAATTTTGGGCAAATGCCGCTTCATTTATAAGGACAAAGTAATTGTGTTAATTTTACCTAAGGCTTATTTTAAGTGTAGATTGAAAAAATAAGTATAAGTGAATTAACCCATGAGAATTTATATTTTCAAAATGGTGTGATGTATACTCTAGAAAGGTAAAATGACTATTTTAATTGATGAATTTTCACGTTTATAACAGGAGTAAAGTAAAATGATATCCTCTTTTGGCGGGTGGGGGAAAGATGATTGTGAAGGACCTAGTTGACACTTTAGTCAACACACAAAAGCACAAAGTTAAAATATTCTGAGCCATTAATTGACACAGTGCAACGTGTGCCTTTGTATAGCACTATTTTAATATTGTAAAGTGATGGATTTTTTTAATGGTTTGTGTAATTTGGACCTATTAGAGGTCTCTATCAACTGTGTTTCAAATAACCAATCACCAGAGAGATGTTTTTAACACTTTGCTTTCTTCTGCTACCCCTTTCCCCTCTAATGTGTTATGATACTCATCTTTTCTACCAAATTCCAGATCCTCTTCAAAAGCACAGTGTGCACAAGATTCTACTATTGTAATCCATTTCCAGTGCTGTTAAACTCTAGACCTTTAGTGTTGCTGCAAATCTGGATCCCAAATCCTCACTTTGTTGGGCAAAAAAATCTCCAAATACCGCAATTCTCCAAAAAAAAATTCTACCTAACTAACCCTCGTTTCTGTAACCCCCAAATACCTCACTGTTTCGGAATACAAAGTGCTTTATTTTTACTCTGAAATTTCAAAAAATGGATATGATATGATGAAATTGGATATGATGAGCTTATAACAATTAAGATTGATTTACAGTATTGTGAAATATTATTTGAGTAAGATTTAAAGTCATTGGCCTGACTGCACAGCATATTCCCAGTTGTTAATTAATACATTGGCTGGTTCACCTTGCAGTACCATGTAAAATAGACTTCTGGGCTTCCTAATTCAGTATGACATTTTATTTTGCTGAACCTTTCTGCAGTTGCTATTCTTTGCTAACTCCAGCTGTCAGTTTGCTCTGCAATAGATTGAAGTTTACAACTCATGACTGGGAATTCATGACTGGGTTGTAAATTTGTTGGTGAGAGCTTAACATGGAGACCATTTAGCCCATTTGCTACTTTCAAGAGCATCCATCTACTCCCATTCTCCTGTCCTCCACGACTGCCACTTTTTTTCCTTCCAAGTACATATCACAAATTATCTCTTGAGCACAATGATTAAACCTGCCCTCTGCCAACCCCATTCCAGGAGCAGTCCATTCCAGGTCCAAGCCACTCACATTATAGATTTTTTAATTTCTTCCTTGTGTCACTTTTAGTTCTGGTGCCAGTCACCTTTATTTTATATCCTTTTCTTAATTAAATTGGACAGTTTTGAAGTTTGTGCGTTTAGCTTCTGTGCATAAAATATAAACAATCTACAGGGGTATTAAAAATGAGAATTGTAGTACAGTATCAGTAGCTATGACTAATTTACTCCATCAGAAAGTTTCTTAATTTTTGTCAGGTTATTCATAGTAAATAATTTTCAGCATTTGGAGTTTGGCTGAGACAGTGACAGACAATGGATGAAAGTTCAAGATCATGCTTCTTGATAACGTATGCAGGTCTCATCTTGAAATTAATTTCTGGTGAGTAGGAAGCCCAAATGCACCTGACTGGACCTACGATCAGTATAGATCTTAGATACGTTGGGGGAATTGGGTTGGTTAATGGAGATGATTTCAGGCAAAAGAATAGTTAATACATGTTTTATTAACTTCAGTTGTCATTAAAATTACTAATAGTCCAAACCCTTTGTGTCTGAAGTGGTAACATTTTAAAGTTTGAGAGTTATCTCAGTGAAGGTGATGAAGTGGGAAGAATTCAGAATGCTTAATTATGTTCCATTTCCATCCCCCATTTTAAATTGTGTTTTTCCCCTCTTGTTTAGGTTGCCAGTACATCACGCACCATTCACTGGCCAAGAAGAGAGACAGGTGATCTGCTACCAGGCCTCTGCCAATGTAGCTCTTGAGCTGTCCACTAGGAGGTGCGTGAGAGACCTTTTTCTTCCCCATGGGGAAGCGTGTGACACCTTCTCCTTCTCTAGTGTGATTGAGATCAGGAGATTGGTATGTGGGGATCACGGGTCCAAACAACTAACACAGTAGAAGTTCTAGAGTTTATGGCACTGCGGAAATATCAACACAAATTTTAAATTAAAAAACCTCAATTGTATATTCATTTTTCCCTTTGTTTCTCCCCCCCTGCCCACCCCCTCCCACTGCGCTGTTCATCTTTCTTGCTGAAAAATATGCATTCTGCTTCCAGACTTCTGTCAATGCTGCTGTATAACCAGTTGCTTGGAAGTCTGTGCAAATGGCAAAAAGGGCACTTTTTTTCTCTTCCCTGCCCTTTGGAGAAGCTCTTAGCCATTACTTTGCTTAGCTATGTTCTTGTGTGAAAACTTCAATGCTCCAAAGTGTGCTGCCGTGCCATGCCAAATGGTTAATTTTAATGATGTCCCTAGAGTAGATTCTGCATTCCCTTGGATGGTCATGACTGTTCCCTTTAACTGAACTGAAAACTAGATAATAAAACATTTGATTATAACACTTGTATCACTTTAAATAGGTTGTTGTTTATTTGACTGGTAGTGCTTTCTACGACCCTACCGAATGATGGTTTCATTAGTATGTCTACATTACGTGTGCATGTGTATGTACCATGTTAGTATGTTTTAGTATCTTTTTGAAAATTGATTATTTTGAAAAATAAGTGACCATGTTTTATAATGCAATAAGAAACGCTTTTTTTGCGGTTGCATTATTCTAGCCCAAGTGGAAAGAAGTTCAGAAGCAAGCCACAGCTTGCACGTTATCTGGGGAACTCTATGGATCTAAGCAGCTTCGATTTCCGAACCGGGAAAATGCTCATCAGCAAACTGAATAAGAACAGACAGAGACTGCGCTTCGATTCTGCCAACCAGGTCAAGGTATTTAAGATTTCGGCATTTGCACCAGTTGATTGTATTACACAACGATTTGAAGAATGGTCCGCATAACTTGTCGTCAGTGTTATTAGCCCAAATGGTATTTGTCTTACGATCAGAACCCAAATGTACTTCATGATTGTATGAAACACCAAGTGCTGGAGTAACGTAGCAGTCAGGCAGCATCTGTGGAGGGAATGTCCAGTCTGAAAAAAGGGTATCAGCTCAGAACGTCATATGTCCAGAGATACTGCCTGACCTGCTGAGGTCTTCCAGCACTTTGATTTATGCAAAATTCCACCATCTGCAGCGCCTTGCGTCTCCATGATTGTCCATCTGTCCAAGCCTACAACATTTAACACGTTCAATTTAGTGAGTGGCTTCAGTGATTTGAACTTGGAGACTTTCCAGGCATCTACCAATGTCGATGGAACAGCCAATTGGTTGGAAACCTGTAAACATCGCATGGACACGTTTATTTTTGCTTTGATTCCTGGCCATCACTTTGTATTATTAAGACTGACAACGTGCTGATTTTGAAAGTCGGACCTCTTCAATCACGTGTAATCTGATATCGCTGGTGGAAATGCCTGGGGAAATAAGAATATCAGCTTGCAATGTCTTTTACAAATGATAATGATTTATTTGTCATATTGGTGCTTGCTCCTTTCTTTGGGATGAATAATATTACTGAACTGGTAGTCCAGTGTTTAATTTTCCATGACTATAATAGTCATATTGCAAGTTCCCATTCTCCATTATAACTTGGTTGCCCATTTGAGTTCAAACATTTAGAAAATGCAAAACAAGTGGAAATTAAGCACTAAAATTATTTGAACTGAAATTTTAAAGTTTTACTCATCGGCATAGATATAAAGGATCAGTATCCTTTTTATATTTGAAAAACTGTCTAAACAGTATAATTTTCAATGTGGTAAGAGTGGATGTGACAATGGTGTGGACAATTTTGTTTTGAGCTTATGAATTCTATGGTGGCTTTGCTAGATTTCTCTTGAAACTAGGTAGTGGGAAAAAGGTGTCTACTTGATTGTTGCAAATGGAATCTTTGTCCTCCAACTGTCATGTGTGTAGTGATGTGAAAAGTATCGATGGAAGACTATTTTAGCATTGCCCATTATACTGACCATCAATAGCGAATGGCTTTTGATTTGTAAATATACAGTTTGCTGCCCTTTTGTCAGATTGCCTTTAATAATGCACAATGGCAATCTGTTGCAAACTTATAAAATGTTTTTTAGAGCGGTTATTTAATTTGATGTGAAAGATTAAACAAACATTAGATTAAAAGCAATTAGTGAGCTAAACTTGGTCTATTTGACCAGGGAGTGGCCCATCAGAGCAGATCAAGAATCTCTCTGCCTTCACACGGAGAGCACCATCCTAAAGATGTGGCTGTGTTCTGTCTCCTGTGATGGTGATGTCCAGAAACGGGAGGGAGATAGTCCAAGTATATTTAAGAGCAGGATGGAAATCGGAAGTGAAGTGTATGAAGTCAGTGAGTTCTGCATCTCACTGTGACTGACATCTACTATAAACCCACTGACTCACACAGCTATCTGGACTACACTTCTTCCCACCGTCTCCTGCAAAAAGTCTATCCCCTACTCCCAATTCCTTTGTGTACGCCGCATCTGCGCCCGGGATGAGGTGTTTCACACTCGGGCATCAGAGATGTCCTCATTCTTCAGGAAACGGGGCTTCCCCTCTTCCATTATAGATGAGGCTCTCACTAGGGCCTCTTCTACATCCTGCAGCTCCGCTCTTGCTCCCCCTCCCCCCATTCGTAACAAGGACAGAATCCCCCTCGTTCTCACCTTCCACCCCATCAGCCAGCGTATCCAACAAATCATCCTCCAACATTTCCGTCATCTACAACGGGACCCCACAACTGGCCACATCTTCCCATCCCCTCCCCTTTCTGCGTTCCGCAGAGGCCGTTCCCTCCGTAACTCCCTGGTCCAGTTGTCCCTTCCAACCCAAACCACCCCATCCCCGGGCACTTTCCCCTGCAACCACAGGAGATGCAACACCTGTCCCCTTACCTCCCCCCCTCAACTCCATCCAAGGACCCAAACAGTCTTTCCAGGTGAGACAGAGGTTCTCCTGCACCACCTCCAACCTCATCTATTGTATCCGCTGCTCTAGATGTCAACTTCTTTACATCGGCAAAACCAAACGCAGGCTCGGCGATCGTTTCGCTCAACACCTTCGCTCAGTCCGCCTTAAACAACCTGATCTCCTGGTGGCTGAGCACTTCAAATCCCACTCCCAGTCTGACTTTTCTGTCATGGGCCTCCTTCAGTGCCATGGTGAGGCCCACCGGAAATTGGAGGAACAGCACCTCATATTTCGCTTGGGCAGCTTGCAGCCCAGCGGTATGAACATCGACTTCTCCAACTTTAGATAGTTCCTCTGTCCCTCTCTTCCCCTCCCCTTCCCAGTTCTCCATCTATCTTCCTGTCTCCACCTATATCCTTCCTTTGTCCCGCCCCCCTGACATCAGTCTGAAGAAGGGTCTTGACCCGAAACATCACCCATTCCTTCTCTCCTGAGATGCTGCCTGACCTGCTGAGTTACTCCAGCATTTTGTGAAATAAATACCATCTTAAAGATTGTCAATTTCTTTTAGTTTAGATTGGAGACACAACTAGCCTTCGGCCCATTGTGTCCACGCCAAACATCACTAACCTGTTTGCATAAGTTCTGTTATCCCTCTTTCTCTTCCACTTTTTTTTGTTTACTGGCCACATCTCAAGGTTAACAAGGTTGCTCCAATTTGATGGCAATGTGGGGCATATCATTTATGACTGATTTTGTCCACACATTATGCAACAGATTTTGGGGGGGAAGGGGAAAGTAAAAATGAAGTTGGGCTTTGAAATTAGTTCAGAGAATGTTTGACTGAGTTGTGTCCTTTCCTGAAAAAAGTGAAAATGTTCAAATTAACTGCAGAATCCCAGAGCACTAAAAGAAAATCATTATCTCTGAAAAATGCAACGCTGCTGAACTCCCCATATAATAGTTTAATGTAGTAGTATTAGAAAACGCTCAATACATGTAATGTATTATAAATATGTAGCATGTAGAATTCTAAAATTGTAAATTATATTTTTGCATGCTGTAAATTATTCCTGGATTCTAACAAAATATGTTCACTAGATTATTGTCAAAAATGCAATGCCAGTTGCGGTTATCTAATCGTAAAATTATATACTCAAGAACTTATTAATTTTTACAGGGCAAACCAGATCTGAACACTTCACTCCCTGTTAGACAGACGGCGTCAATTTTTAAGCAACCAGTCACTAAAGTTACCAACCATCCCAACAACAAAGTAAAAATGGATCCACAGAAAGCTGTGGAGCAGCCACGGCAGGTACCTGATGTCTAATAATGTATTGTAGATTGCTGCAAATTTAATGCAGCATCACTTATGATTGATCTTAATTTTATAAATATTTGACTGCCTTTATCTGTTTCCTCTTGATTCCTTGTCACCTGCCCCCAGTTTAAACATAGCAACCTTCTGGTACATTTATAAAAATGTGGATTCTTCATACATCAGAAAGTGTTCGCAGGTTAATCGATCCTGCATTGTTTAAGCTCAATTCTGACCTTGTCCACTTTTTAGAACATCGACCAGTGCAGAATAAGAATAAGCCCGTTAGCCCATAATATCTGTGCTGAACATGACGTCAAGGCGAACATTTATCAGTCTGCACATAATCCATATCCCTCCATTCCAGGCCTCTTAAATGTCTCTTTAAAGGTCTCTTAAATGGCACTACTGTATGTGCCTTAACCACCAGCAATGCATTCCAGGCACCCACCACCGTCTGTGGGGGAGGGGGGGGCAATTTGCCCTGCACATCTCCTTTAAACTTCGCCCCATTCACCTTAACGCCATGCCCCCTAGTATTTTATTTTCTCCCATTCTGGGAAAAAAAAGTTCTGACTGTCTACCATATCTATACCTCTCATAATTTTATATAGTTCTATCAGGTCAGCCTCCAGCTTTTGATGGAAACGGGTGCAATGGCCACAGGGTCCATGCTGACCATCAATTCACACTTGTTCTGTTGTACCAATTTCACACCCACTCCTTATGAACCAAGGGCAATTTACAGAGGCCAATTAACCTGCATTCCCACATGTAGAAGCACCCAGAGGAAACGTGAACAGGCAAACTCCACGCGGACAGCACCAGAGGTCAGGATTGAATCCAGGTCTCTCATGCTGTGAGACAGCAGCCCTGCCTGCTGTGCCACTGTGCTGCCCTTTTGCAAATACAATGTTTTTGGGAGGCATATTGGAAAGTTGCATATTATACTTTTGCTGATTTAAGCTTAGAGATAAGGAAAGCTAGTTTTTAAATGTTTTCCTCTTTGGTAACCAACCATTTCATTTCAATATTTGCTTCATTAATTGCAGTGGCTCTGAGTTTACGGTAATTATGCCACGTTTGTTTTAAATTATGGTAAATTAATAAAGTTTGCTCTAATTTTTCTTAGTTATTCTGGGAGAAGAAACTTACTGGATTGAATGCCTTTGATATAGCAGAAGAAATTATCAAGACTATGGATCTACCTAAAGGTTTACAAGGTGAGCACAAATTTTAATATCAATACCTACTTATTTTGTGTTAGATGTTTCAAAACATTTTTGAAAATGTTTTGGAAGTAATTTTCTGTTTGTTTTGCTTGGGGCCACCTATCTGAAATGCATTTTTGTTTGAATCGAGCCTCATTTGGCAGTTCTTGCACCAATCCTTGGTGTTCTGGCATAAATGAGTCTGCTGCTGTCAGAGCCAGATTATAGTTTGCCCATTTTCACAACATGCTCCAAGATTATTTCTCTTCCTGCCTGCTCCTGTGCTTCTAGAAGCTTGCTCTTCTCCCTGATGATCGCTGTATTCTGGCCACTGTTGGTTTGTATAGAACAGATAACCCTGCAGACATAATTTTTTCTTTCATCACATGGTAGCAGAAGTACAACATGGGAGCAGACATAGGCTGCATAGATCATGGCTGATCTGATCATGGCCTCTGTCTCTCTTTCCTGCTTGTTCTTTGTCTTTTCTATACTCTAATTCTATCAATCTCTGCCTTGAATAAATTCAAAGACAGCCTTCACAGTTCTCTGGGGTACATTTCTGAGCTTCATAAATAGAACCATCAACAGTACAGAACAGGAACATGCCCTTCGGCTTACAATACTTGTGCCGAACATGATGCCAAGTTGAAGTAATCTCATCTGCCAGCATGTGATTCATATCCCTGCATTCATGGCAAGAATAAATTCTTCTTTACCTGTCTTAAATGTGCAATTCCTCATTTGGAAACAATATGCCCTTTTATTCTCTTCCTCCTCATGGAGGAAATACTTTTCAGGGCCTATCCTGTCTAACTCCCATCTTATAAATTGCAATAAGTACAAATTCAGCCTACTCAAACTTTGCTTGAAAAGACATTACCTTCATCCCAGGAAGCAGATAAATCTCCTCAGAGACCAAAACTGGACACATTACACCGGATTCAGAAAACATGACGCCTACATGATTGGTTCACGGGGACTTTAGAGTGGACAGGAGAAAGTAACAGTCTAGTCAGTTGCTGACCAAATGATTCTCTCCTAATCCTTAAGGAAGATGGACAAATAAACCAAAGTCCAGAATTTAATGTTGGTGGTGAAGTTACAATACTAAAGTTTACAATACAATGAAGTTGCTGATGTTGAAGAAAGCTCCCACAAAGATCTAGTGACAAAATTCTGTATTTCCTGGTGTTAGTTGCTTAGGCTTCAGCTCAAGAAAGTTAGGACTGCTGTGATGTTAGTCACTCAGTCAATCAGTTGGGCCTTTAAACTGAATTATTCTCCCAGATTACACGGGGAAGCAAATGCACGTTTCCTTCAAATTTTAACTCTATTCAAAATTATTCAGGGTGGAGATCATTAGAACTGCCAATTAATCACCCAAGCCACCATTCAACAAGGTTATAGTTGATCGATGTTTTTTTTAAATATTAAGGAATGCAAGATTAGTACAGGAAAAGGGCACATGATCTTATTGAATAGTGGAGCAGATGCCAAGAGCCAAATGGCTACTCCCATTTCTTATCACATGGGTTTAAGATGGAAGCTGAAATACCAGACTATAGCAAATTGAGAGAACTGTAGTGGACTAAATTTTGTTAGTCATGTAACAGGCAAGTGGTAACAATAGCTTTGTGCGATGAGACTTTAATGACTTTGTCTCTTTTCACTTTTGGCTATTAATTTTCTAGCATTGTTTTAGATATTTAGACCCCTGATCCAGCATGAACAACTCAAAGATATATTGGAGGGGGAAGTTTAAAATTCTTCTATTGAGTCTTGATCATACAAATTGTCAACAGAAGTATCCTAGAAGTTACAAGTGACTTTTTTCTTGCAAATAATGATGAACCATTTGCATGTTCATTTTTACTATCCAAAGAAACTGACAGTGTTGATTTTTAAATGTTGTTTCCAAGTTGTCAAACTGTATGATATTGATCACCTGAAGTGCTGGTGAACCTGTGAAGACAACATTAGAAACAAAATGCTGGAGTTACTCAGCGGGTCAAACAGCATCTCTGGAGCAAAGGAATAGGTGACGTTTTGGGTCGAAACCTTTCTTCAGACTCGGAGGTCTATAGAATGGTCTTGACCTGAAATGTCACCTATTCCTTATCTCCAAAAATGCTGCCTGTCCTGCTGAGTTACTCCAGCATTTTGCATCTACGTTGCAAATCAGCATCTGCCGTTCCTTCCTACACAAAATTAGAAATGTTGTTCATGAGAAAATTATTAATTACTGAAACTATTGGCTTATTCATTTGCAGGTGTAGGGCCAGGATGCACAGATGAAACGTTGCTGTCTGCTATTGCAAGTGCTTTACATACTAGTTCTAATCCTATCACCGGCCAACTTTCAGCAGCAGTGGAAAAGAATCCTGGTGTGTGGTTGAATACTTCTCAACCTCTCTGCAAAGCTTTCATGGTCACCGACGAGGACATTAGGTAGGAACACTAACTGTCTTGTTTGGTAACTGTCACATGTAGTGCTATTGCAAAGTACAAACTGGGGCAACTGCATTTAGTCCCCCTATGTCATGGAAAGTTCTGCATTTGAAAAATTGATCCAATTCATTTGGCATATCTTGTTTAAAAACCTAATTGGCCTTTTATTCCTGGTGTAAATAGCGAGATTGTTGAGATGTTTCATCCCAGAATGGTGTTACGATGTTGTGCAGCAGATATTCAAGTCCCCCATGTGCTCTTGTTACTGTAGAGTGACACTGGAATGCGTGGGTTGTCTTGTGAGGAGATGTTGGAGAGGCCAGGTTTACATCTGTTGTAGTTCAGAAGAAGGAACAATGCCGCATCTACAATGCCCTCCATAATGTTTGGGACAAAGACCCATCATTTATTTATTTGCCACTCTACTCCACACTTTGAGATTTGTAATAGAAAAAAATCACATGTGGTTAATAAAACAGGGCACTGTAATGTTTGGAACATAGTAATGTCATGTAAATGAAAGTAGTCATGCTTAGTATTTTGTTGCATATCCTTTGCATGCGTTGACTGCTTGAAGTCTGCGATTCATGGACATCACCAGTGGCTGGGTAAAGTCTTCTCTGGTGATGCTCTGCCAGGCCTGCATTGCAGCCAACTTTAGCTTATGCTTGTTTTGGGGACTAGTCCCCTTCAGTTTTCTCTTCAGCAGAAAAAAGGCATGCTCAATTGGGTTCAGATCGGGTGATGGACTTGGCCACTCAAGAATTGACCATTTTTTAGCTTTGAAAAACTCCTTTGTTGCTTTAGCAGTATGTTTGGGATCATTGTCTTGCTGTAGAATGAACCGCCGGCCAATGAGTTTTGAGGCATTTGTTTGAACTTGAGCAGATAGGATGTGTCTATACACTTCAGAATTCATTATGCTACTACCATCAGCAGTTGTATCATCAAGGAAGATAGATGAACCAGTACCTTCAGCAGCTATACATGCCCAGGCCATAACACCCCCACCACTGTGTTTCACAGATGAGGTGGTATTCTTTGGATCTTGAGGAGTTCCTTCTCTCCTCTATACTTTGCTCTTGCCATCACTCCGATATAAGTTAATCTTCGTCTCATCTGTCCACGAGACCTTTTTTCCAGAACTGTGGTTGCTCTTAGACAATAGACAATAGACAATAGGTGCAGGAGTAGGCCATTCAGCCCTTCGAGCCAGCACCGCCATTCAATGCGATCATGGCTGATCACTCTCAATCAGTACCCCGTTCCTGCCTTCTCCCCATACCCCCTCACTCCGCTATCCTTAAGAGCTCTATCCAGCTCTCTCTTGAAAGCATCCAACGAACTGGCCTCCACTGCCTTCTGAGGCAGAGAATTCCACACCTTCACCACTCTCTGACTGAAAAAGTTTAAACTCATCTCCGTTCTAAATGGCCTACCCCTTATTCTTAAACTGTAGCCCCTTGTTCTGGACTCCCCCAACATTGGGAACATGTTTTCTGCCTCTAATGTGTCCAATCCCCTAATTATCTTATATGTTTCAATAAGATCCCCCTCATCCTTCTAAATTCCAGTGTATACAAGCCCAATCGCTCCAGCCTTTCAACATACGACAGTCCCGCCATTCCGGGAATTAACCTAGCGAACCTACGCTGCACGCCCTCCATAGCAGTACTTCTTGGCAAACTGTAATCTGGCCATCCTATTTTTGCGGCTAACCAGTGGTTTGTATCTTGCAGTGTAGCCTCCGTATTTCTGTTCATGAAGTCTTCGGCGGACAGTGGTCATTGACAAATCAACACCTGACTCCTGAAGCGTGTTTCTGATCTGTCGGACAGGTGTTTGGGGGATTTTTCTTTATTAGAGAGAGAATTCTTCTGTTATCAGCTGTGGAGGTCTTCCTTAGCCTGCCAGTCTCTTTGAGATTAGTAAGCTCACCAGTGCTCTCTTTCTTCTTAATGATGTTCCAAACAGTTGATTTTGGTAAGCCTAAGGTTTGGCTGATGTCTCTAACAGTTTTATTCTTGTTTCTCAGTCTCATATTGGCTTATTTGACTTTCATTGGCACGACTTTGGTCCTCATGTTGATAAACAGCAATCAAAGTTTCCAAAGATGACGGAAAGACTGGAGGAAAGATTAGGTGCTGAGAGCTCGCTCATACCTGCATTAAGGAGGCAATTAAACACACCTGAGCAATTACAAACACCTGTGAAGCCATGTGTCCCAAACATTATGGTGCCCTGAAATGGGGCGACTATGTTTTAACACAGCTGTAATTTCTACATGGTGAAACCAAAATGTGTACAAATACCCTTTAATAAAATCTGACAATGTGCATTTTAACCACATGTGATTTTTTTTCTGTTACAAATCTCAAATCGTGGAGTACAGAGGCAAATAAATATATGATGGGTCTTTGTCCCAAACATTACGGAGGGCACAGTAAATAAAACCATAAGACATAGGAGCAGAATTGGACAATTTGGCCGATCGAGTCATACAGTGTGGAAACAGGCCCAACTTGCCCACACCGGACAACATGTCCCAGCTTTACTAGTCCCACCTGCCTGTGCTTGGTCCATATCCCTCCAAACCTGTCCTATCCATGTACCTGCTCCAACATTTGATCATGACTGACCTATTTTTCTGTCTCAACCCCATTCTCCTGCCTTCTCCCAGAAACCTTTAACACCCTTACTAATCACGAACCTATCAATCTCCGCTTTAAAAACACCCAATGACGGCCTCCACGGCTGCTTGCGGCCATCAATCCAACTGATTCGTCACCCTCTGACTAAAGAAATTCTTCCTCGTGGTGTAAGATGGATACAATTGAGGGATGCCTGTTATTATAGAACTATTTGATCAGCCTTGCATTAACTGAGAAAATCTTGATTAAACTGTATTGCAGGAAGCAGGAGGAACTTGTACAACAGGTGCGGAAGAAGTTGGAGGAGGCACTGATGGCTGATATGCTGGCACATGCTGAAGAATCTGTAAAAGAGACCGATATAGTGCAAGATAAAGAGGATGACTTATAGCCAAGGTATCATAAGGATAAAGAAAATCTATGTTTGTAATATTGTGGTAGATATTTCTATGTTGTATAAACCTTGCTTAGTGAAGTGGGCCAGTAATCCAGAGACCTGGATTAATAGTCTGTCAACAGGGTTCACATTTCACCATGTCGTGTGTGGAAGTTAAATTTGCTTAATCTGTAATTTGGCAAAATAACAATCTTAGTACTGTAACAATTAGCACAGACAATAATGAATTGTTTATTTTTCAAAAAAACACCATAATTCTTTGATGTTGCCACCTGCTGCAACATGACAATTATAGCTAGTCACACCTTCCTGTCCCCACTGCTTTCTGCACTCGATGACCCCCCCCCCCCATGAATATTGGATTACTTAATTTCAAGTAACCAGTTTCCCCTCCATTCTTTGCCTGCCTTTCTGTATGTCCACTCATAAGAGTGGTGCAGTGCCAGAAACCCGTGTTCAATCTTGACTATGGGTGTTGTCTGTATGCAGTTTGTACATTCTTCCTGTGGCCGTGTGGGTTTAATCCAGGTTATATGGTCATAAGTGATAGCAAAATTAGGCCATTCGGCCCATCAAGTCTACGCCATTCAATCATGGCTGATCCATTTCTCCCTCCTAACCCCATTCTCCTGTCTTCTCCCCATGACCTCTGACACCCATACAAATCAAGAATCTATCTCCGCCGTAAAAATATCCAACAGGGTTCTCTGGTTTATCATATCATATCATATATATACAGCCGGAAACAGGCCTTTTCGGCCCTCCAAGTCCGTGCCGCCCAGCGATCCCCGTACATTAACACTATCCTACACCCACTAGGGACAATTTTTACAATTTTTACATTTACCCAGCCAATTAACCTATATACCTGTACGTCTTTGGAGTGTGGGAGGAAACCGAAGATCTCGGAGAAAACCCACGCAGGTCACGGGGAGAACGTACAAACTCCTTAGTGCAGCATCCGTAGTCAGGATCGAACCTGAGTCTCCGGCGCTGCATTAGCTGTAAAGCAGCAACTCTGTTTCCTACCACATTCCAAAGATGTGCAGTTTTGTAGGTTGATTGGTTATGTAAAATTGCCCATAGTTTGTAGGATGTGAAACTCGGATAACTTAGACCTAGTGTATGGGTGATCGTTGGTGGGCGCGGGACTCTGTGGGCTGAAGCGTCTGTTTCTAAGCTGTATCTTTAAATTAAACCAAACATTTTTTCTAAACCCCTCAGCCCCTTAAAACGCAGTTCCTTTCCCGTACCCCATCTTTCCATCTCCCATACACTCCTACAGGATCCCTATCCCCTCCACCCACTGTTCCTGTCATTCCACCATACTCCTTATTTGGTCCCACACTTCCATTCCTATCAAATTCAAGAATCTGCAGCCTTTTGTTTCTTTATATCCTTCTAGCCTCAGTCACTTTCTTTACCTCTCTCCCCCCCCCCCAATCTGACTCTGTTAATCAATCCCTCGTCACCTGGATCCACCCATCACTTGCCTGCTCTTGCGCCCCCCCCATTTCCCTCTCACATTATACCAGCTATCTGTCCTCTGCTCTTTTAGTTTAGATGAAGGACCCTGACCTGTTTCCCCTGCCGTCTTCTCCCGCGGTCAGGCTGTTGGAGTTGCCCCGTCAGGGCTCCCGACATTGAAGCCGGCGGGGGCTTCAATGTCGGGAGCCCCGACCGCCCCGACGGGGCAACTCCAACAGCCTGACCGCGGGAGAAGACGGCAGGGGAAGAGAAAAGACATTCTGGCCTTCCATCACAGTGAGGAGGGACTGGAGGAGACTCACTGTGATGGATGTTTCTTTTGTTTGGTGTTGGTTATGATTGTATGTGTTATTGCATTTTTATTGATTATTCTTATTGGTCTTATTGTTGAACTGCGGGTAATGTTTCATTTCACTACACATTTATGTGTATGTGACAAATAAAAGACTATTGACTATTGATTGAAGAGACAACTTTCTATTTCCCTTCACAGGGATATTGTTTGACCCGCTGAATTCCTCTAGCAGTTTGTATATTTTTGTTCCAGATTCAAGCACCTGCAGTCTCTTGTCTGGTTTTAAACTCCCATCTTGTTTACTAATGCTCTCCAAGGGAAGAAATCTGCCATGCTGATCTGGGCCAGGTGTGGCTCCAGAACCCTTCCTCTGCCTCCTCCTACTTGGTTGACTGGACTGGTCCACCAAGCTGATGGATGACTCCCCAGCACGAGGGCATGTAGAGATAGGCACAAATACAGGTTTTGCTGGTCACACCCACATCCTGAAACATGATTAAAATTCACGATAATACGTCATTCAGCATCATCTATACTCCACTGGAATTGGGTGATTTAGAGATGCATTGTTATCAGAATGTAATCAAAATTGTCCAGTAGCAAGCTGGATAATGCCTATGCTACTCTGCGCTGCAAAAAACCTGCAAGTCTTCCCACCAAGAACACTTGCTGAGTTACTCCTGCATTTGTGTCCTCTTTTTGTATACCAGCATCTGCAATTCCTTGTGTCAACAAATTTCTTTTCATGCATCTAATATTTACATTTAAATCTTTTATACATAGGCTTGTTTTTAATTATGTTTTAAAATCAGTTTCTTTTGCTTTAGCCATTGTTTTCTTGATCTATATAGCCACAATTTTATTAGCATCCTGTTGATTTGAGGCCAACTGCAAGAATTTAAGTGCTGCTAACGTGTTTTGCCTGCTGTCCGTGGCGTCTGAGATGACCCCAGGTTGACAATGACTACACAGACACACACATGGTAGGGTGATGTCACTTGGGAAGGTTTATTTATTGTGCAGGACGGTAGTGAGGAGAAGGTCCGGTCCACATGGGAGCGTAGTCCCTTATCATCTGTGGGCAAGTGAGAAGGCACTGCCGATCTCGGGCTTGCCTGGCAGCTCTTTGTTTATTTGCAGTATTCCAACACCTGCAGTTCTTATGAATTTCTATATGGGCATGGTTATAGATTTACTGAGCCACAACATTGCATGACTTGACAGCAATTAATATTTGCCCTATGATAATACCTGAAATCTTTCCTGAAATATTATTTGCTTTATTGACAGGTTGTTACTAGAATCCAGTATTTTTCAGGGAAGTGTGGACAAAGACCAGCGAAAATATTCGCAAGAATGAGAATCAGTGAATAGTTGAATCATTTTGAAATTTCCACAATCAAACTGGTTTATCATATGTTTGAAGAACTACTTTTTCAGTTTTAAAGTGCTTTTTTGTCAGATGGAAACTCATTTGTGATGGGCATGTAGACCATTGCCAGTAATCATTTTTAAACTTGGTTTGTTTTTATATGCACATTTTTTTAAAGCTATGTAAAATATTGTAAAAAATTGATATGTGCAAGTTGTCTCGTGGTAGGTATCTTATTGTTTGTGGTTTAATCGTGAAATAAGCATACATACATCTTTAGTGACTAAAGCACTAAAGAATGACTCCAGTATTTCTAGTTTTGTATGTTACCATTCTGGAACATTGCCTCTTTAAAGCATTAAGAATGCATTCTTCAAACCAGAAACTGCATTCATGCATGTTCTGTGAAAAAATTGTTTTGAAAATGTTTTATAATGCATGTTTCCAGTTTCTCCCACCCTTGGTAAGTGTACATTATGTGTAGTGGAACTAAACTGTAAAAGCTGGAATAGCATGTCAATAAAATCTCACTGTCATATGTTTTCTATTTGAATGTGATATTTTAAAATATATTGTAAATACATTTAGATTTAGGGACATGTACAACAGTGTTGGTTTAGATTGGGGTGCAACTGGTAGATGTAACAACTGCAAAGAGGCAAACTAGTTGTCTTTTAAACGTGATGTAGAATTTAGTTTGGAAGTATTTAAAATTCCTGTCCGAAAGATTTTTAAAAACTTGAGTGATGGATTTTTTTAAAAAGAGGGCAGATAAAACAAATGAAGCCAAATTTCAAATCTCCGTAAATTCTGGAGTTGAATAAAGGTCAAATGGATAGGAAAGATTTAGAGAGATATGGGCCGAATGCAGACAAATGGAACTAGCTTAGATGGAGCATCTTTGTTAGCATGGACATGTTGAGCCACAGAGCCTGTTTACGTGCTATATGACTGTTGAAATATGTGGATTGGTACATATACAGTGCCCCACATAATGTTTAGGACAAAGACCCATCACTTATTTATGTGCCTCTGTACTCCACAATTTGAGATTTGTGATAGAAAAAATCACATGTGGTTAAAGTGCACATTGTCAGATTTTAATAAAGGGTATTTTTATACATTTTGGTTTCACCATGTAGAAATTACAGCAGTGCTTATACATAGTCCCCCCTTTTCAGGGCACCATAATGTTTGGGACACAGCAATGTCATGTAAATGAAAGTAGTCATGTTTAGTATTTTGTTGCATATCCTTTGCATGCAATGACTGCTTGAAGTCTGCGATTCATGGACATCACCAGTTGCTGGGTGTCTTCTCTGATGATGCTCTGCCAGGCCTTTATTGCAGCCATCTTGAGTGTATGCTTGTTTTGGGGGATAGTCCCCTTCAGTTTTCTCTTCAGCATATAAAAGGCATGCTCAATTGGGTTCAGATTGGGTGATTGACTTGGCCACTCAAGAATTAACCATTTTTTAGCTTTGAAAAACTCCTTTGTTGCTTTAGCAGCATGTTTGGGATCGTTGTCTTGCTGTAGAATGAACTGTTGGCCAATGAGTTTTTTTGGGGGGCATTTGTTTCAACTTGAGCAGATAGGATGTGTCTATACACTTCAGAAATCATTATGCTACCATCATCAGCAGTTGTATCATCAATAGGTGAGCCAGTGCCTTCAGCAGCCATACATGCCCAGGGCATTACACCCCCACCACCGTGTTTCACAGATGAGGTGGTATGCTTTGGATCTTGGGAAGTTCCTTCTCCCCTCTTTGCTCTTGCCATCACTCTGATATGTTAATCTTCGTTTCATCTGTCCACAAGACGTTTTTCCAGAACTGTGGTTGCTCTTTTAAGTACTTCTTGGCAAACTAACCTGGCCATCCTATTTTTGCAGCTAACCAGTGGTGTGCATCTTGCAATATAGCCTTTGTATTTCTGTTCATGAAGTCTTCTGCGGACAGTGGTCATTGACAAATCCACACCTGACTCCTGAAGAGTTTCTGATCTGTCGGACAGGTGTTTGGGGATTTTTCTTCATTATTATAGAGAGAATTCTTCTGTCATCAGCTGTGGAGGTCTTCCTTGGCCTGTCAGTCCCTTTGCAATTAGTAAGCTCACCAATGCTCTTTCTTAATAATGATGTTCCAGTTGATTTTGGTAAGCCTAAGGTTTGGCTGATGTCTCTAACAGTTTTATTCTTGTTTCTCAGTCTCATAATGGCTTCTTTGACTTTCATTGGCACAACTTTGGTCCTCATGTTGAGAAACAGCAATAAAAGTTTCTAAAGGTGATGGAAAGACTAGAGGAAAGACTAGGTGCTGAGAGCTCTCATACCTGCATTCAGGAGGCAATTAAACACACCTGAACAATTACAAACACCTTTGAAGCTATGTGTCCCAAACATTATGGTGCCCTGAAATGGGGGGACTATGTAAAAACACAGCTGTAATTTCAACATGGTGAAACCAAAATGTATAAAAATACCCGTTAATAAAATCTGACAATGTGCACTTTAACCACGTGTGATTTTTTTTTTTCTATTACAAATCTCAAATTGTGGAGTACAGAGGCAAATAAATAAATGATGGGTCTCTGTCCCAAACATTAGGGAGGGCAACTGTATCTGTCTTTTTGGGAGGGTGGGAACATCAGCAATTCATACCTCATCTGTGTTTTAATGTAAAGGATGAGATGTTCAGATCATTGTACTGTCCCACAGTTGAATGCATGAGTTATTCTACAATGCCCCAAGGGTCCAACTGTTGGACGCTACAATGACAGTTGTATTTATATTATAAATAATGTTTTATCTACTCTTTTTTAAAAAAAAACAATATCAAAAAGGAGTTCATAATTCAGCATGACTTGACTAAAATAAGTTGACAAATTTCCTGCAAAGTGCAAGCTTGGCAAAGTGATAATTATAAAGTGATATATTTGAATGTTTTGGTTGAGGGATAAATGTTAACCATGAAACTGGCTGGAGACCCACTGGCTGTTCTTCAACGGTAATGGTTTTGTTTCTACTGAACCGCAATAGGCATTTTTAGATAATGCCAGCACATGTCAAATGTCTGAATCCCTTAAGAGACCAATCACCATTACGATTCTGAGAATATCTGATGCCAGTCTGAACTATAAAATGTTTTTGTCAACCTGCCAGTTGTGCAGATTAAATCTGTATTGAATTTGGTGCACAATCTTTGATATTTGCAAACTGCTGTCAAAATCCACAGCGTAAAATTGAACAATAGACTATGGAATAGCCACAAGTTTTGCTTTGCTCTGACATCTGCCTTTCACTTGATTGGTTCTCTGATCCCAATTCTGCCAACATACTGCAGTTATTTGTGGTTGCATGTTCAGTTAATCCTCCCTGAGGCATGAAATACTGTTCAAATTATGAAAGACTTGCACTTGGTCCTTTCTGTAGTGTAAGAAAAAGCAAATTTGTGTTGCTGTCTGACATATGTTTAAAATCTAAATTTCTTCAAGCTGGAAACTTGTAATTCTCAACTAAGGGTATGGGGATTTAAGCTGTCTTTTTATCTTCCACTGGAACTGCCTGGTTTATTTTAAAGCAACTATCGAATCGATGAATAAATAAGTGAATTCATAATGATCATAGTTAATAACAAAAACACAATGAGCAGCAGCTGCCACCATTGCTTATGAGTTGGTCTTTTTTTTAAAAAAAGTGGCTTAATGAATTTAAATTGCTAGGGTGTAACAGTGGTGCAGCATCTTACAAATCAAATTGCAGATGTTGGAAATCTGAAGTAAAAAATAATTGCTGTAAACACTCAGCTGGTCATCAGCATCTGTGGGAAGAGAATCAAGAGTTGATTTTTTTCAGGTAAGTGATCCGTTGCCAGAACTGGGAAAGAAAACAAGTTTCTGTTCCAGAGAATGAGTGAGAGGAATGAATGGCACAAAGGGAATTTGTCTATGGGGTGAGATCCAAGTGACCCAAAACTTAAGGTTGCCATTATTTTAATTTTCCATCCCACTCAAATAAATCTGCCTGTCACCACTTGCACTGTTAAGATCTCCAAAGCGAGCTTGAGGGGGGGAAAAAAGTTAATCTTCCTTCTAGACACATTGCGGACTCCATATTGGATTCTTGAACTTTGTCGCCCTGTCTGTACCAGAACTGGCCATTTCTGCTTGCAGATGGAATATTGTGTGTGCCATTCTATAGCATGCAGTCGATTCTTGGGGATGTTGCCAGGACTGGAGGGTTTGACCTATAGAGAGTAATTGGGACAGACTGGGACTGTTTTCACTGAAGGAAACAGGACTGACTTAGAGTTGATATCATGGATTGCATTTTTCTTAGGGTGGGGTGGTCTAAATCTGGAGGGCATGTGTTAAGGTGAAAGGGAAAATATGGTACCTGAGGGAATGTTTTTTCTACAGATAGAACATGGAGTGCTGGTTAGGCAATATCTCTGGAAGACATGGATAGGCAACATTTTCTCAGGATGTATGGAATGAGGGTATTATAATATTTAAAAGACATTTTGTGTTATCTCTAATTACAAAAGCAGTCACTTTGTTTCTGATGCATTGCTACTTTTTTATTCTTTTAAATGACACAGACGATTCATCTTTGTTAATGTGGCACACAATTTATATGATCCAGTGACTTGTGTTCAAGTTGCTACAAAAGAAAATATATTGAACATGAAGAATGATTTCTGATCCTGACACCAGTGATTATTTTGTAATAGAATGTGCTATGTAAATTATTCTTCAGTCACTAATTTTCATATGGGATTGAAAAAAAAACGAGTTGTCTTTTTGTTATTTAATTTGCCAGTGACTACCTAAAAAAAAATCACTAATCATTTACCCAAATGTGACTCCCTTTCTGCCCAATACTGTGCCCTTTCCAAGTGCCCTATTGCCACCTCTTTAATAATGAATTCTAGCATTTTCCCTGCTTCTGATATCCAGCTCTTAGAACATATAATTGTACAGCACAAGAACAGGTCCTTTGCCCCACAATGTCCATGCTAAACATGATGCCATGTTAAACCAATCTGTCTCCATGTGATTCATATCCCTCCATTCCCTGCATGGCCATATGATTTGGGCTCACTAACCCATGGTTTGCTGTCTTCTCCCTCCCTTTGTGAAATAGTGATTAACTTTAATCTCTGGCACTGATGAAGATGGTAACCTGCAGTGCAATATATTCAGTCAGCAGATTTTCTTCAAGCTAAGATTGAGTTTAAAAAAAAGTTTTTTGTTGGCAAATTAGTCTGCTACATATTTTTCACATCGGTACATGGCAAGGCAAAGTCCGTACATCTATTGGAGAAACTATGTTTATAGAGGTAAGATAGACATAATTGGGACACTATAATATTATTCAGTTGTAACTAAGCAACCACTGAATGAGATGGATGTTATTTTACTTAAGTAATTCAATTCAAATGTACTCCTGTTACGATTTAAGCTTTATCCTAATATTGTCAGTTTCCACTTCTAACGCTGTTATGCATGGATAGTAGACCTATATATCTTGAAACAAAACTTGCCACCTTATGAGGGGGGAGCAAATTGACTATTATGATAACAGGCAAATTATGAAAAGAACGATGTACCAGCATTACACCCAAGTATGCCCTATTGTCATTATTGATGGATAGGAAATATATTACTTTTGACATTCATACAGGTCAAGCAAAAGGTTATATTCTTTGCTTATCTAGAGATTTACTCCTGAAAGTGAATAGTTATCTCTTTCATTGACCTTTAACATGGAACAATTTCCCAAGGTACTCAGCTTGGCACAATTGAGGCAAAGTAGATTCCAGGTCTGATGAAGGAATTTTGGCCAAAGAGCTGGGTATTTAGAATCTTAAAGGAGGAGGAGGAAGATAGATTTAGAGGGAGAACATATTAGGAGATGATCTGTATCCCGAATCTTCGACATTCTTTTATATGGATGACCAACTCTGTTGAAGGCAGCACTGTTTTCCCTACAGTGAGGTGGAGTTAGTAACAGGAGTATACTATTTAGACCATATAGTGAACGTTTGGGTGCAGTGGAAATGTTGGCCTTGGTTTTATGATGACTGAAACAAAATATTTGTTGAAACCTCCACTCCTTTCTGTCCTTACTTGGTGATTTACTAACACGTTATTTATGATTTAACTTAGCATTAATTACTCACATTTCTTTGGCCTTTATCTAAAACCATACGGCTTTGTGGGGTCCTCATTGTTGGTACTTAATCCTTCACCTACTTAACTGCATACCACCTTATTTCTCCTTGTCTCCCAACCTTTTACTTAACAGGGCAGGACAAATGTTGGCCAATTGCTAATATGCAATATAATTACATCAGCCAGCTGTTTAATTAACCTGGGGGAACAATATTTCCATTGCCAATATCAAGATATTTGGAGAATGAATCGTCTCCTAACAGCAACAGGCCTGTAATTGTATCAATCTTATTCCAGCTAGTGCCTGGGCTGTTGTCAATAGGTTTCTCTTTTTATTTTTGTTATCAACAATTCGGTATACCTCAGTGACCTGCTAAGCCACTTAAGATCTCATTATCTGTCAACCATGACTATTTCACCATTTACAATCTAGGGCTATGGAAACCAACATGCTAAATTTAAGTGCTGTACTTCAGAAAATTGAACAATCTAAATGTAAATGCAGCCCTCAAAGCCAACATCTTAAAAAAGTTAAAAATTAACCATGTCGCTGCTGAAGAAAAAATGTTTAAATGTAGAAACAAAGAATAGCAGGGCAAATTAACCAAATGGTGGTTAATACACAAAAGGACATTCAGTGCTTATAATAACTCAGCATGTCAGGCAGCAGCTGTGGAGAACAAGGATAGATGAAGTGCCTGGTCAAGATCTTTCTTCAAACTGAAGTGTTTGTTTTAAGACATCTATCTGGGTCTGAGCACTTATCACTGGAATGTGGGTCTACTGGCATGGATCTACTTTCAAACCAGGATGAATGTACTATGAAGAATTATGAATCTGCTAAATGCTGATCCCACTAAACTGGATGAACAGGAACTTTGTGGTTTACAAACAAAAAGATAGAAATGGTAAGTGGGAGTTACAACATCTGTCACTCAAATGTATTAATCCAATGTTCCACTGCTCGAGAACTATTATTCATATAGTTAAACATGCTGCATTGTAACAATTATTAATGTGGTTGGGGAGCAGACTAATAAGGTAGGAAATAAAACATCATGAATAATGCTCACAATGTGCTTTGAGAATATTTTTGGCCCAGGAAAACTTAGTTCTTTCAGGAGAGGCAGAAGCTGATTAATCAAAATATGGAAAAATCCTTGTTGACTGATGCTGTAACCCTACCTTTAACTATGAGAGGTTGTGCCTGTAAAATATACAGTCGCTACACAGCCAACCCTGACACCAAATTAAGTCTGACAATCTTTTTGGAATTATTTGTGAATGAGGTTTGAAATTATTGTAACTTTTAGATGTGTTCAACAAATTGTTACACAATAGATCTGGTGGAAAATTGCAGTGTATGGGACAAATGGACACTAATTTCTCTGCAATTTATGCTATTGTCTCAAAAGTAAACACAAATGTCTGCATGGATAAAAACAACCATTGGTCAGGAGTGAATGTGAAGATCAAAGAAATTAGCGACATTCAGTAGGCTTTTGGAGGTGGTAATGGATGTACCGGTTGGCATCTTTCAAAATTCCAGATTCTGGAATAGTAACCTCTCAGCTTCACTAACCAGCAATGATAAAGTGAGAGGTCAGCTTGCTTAACTAAGACCCGAGGTCAGAGGCTTATAAAATGGAAGCAATAAGACCATCTAAATGGTTGTAGTGAGATAAGAAAATAAACAGGTCTACTCTCAGGCACCTAAGGCCACGGCAGCATTGCCACAATGCTGATGATAGATGATTAGAGACCCAAGTTAAGACAGGGAAATATCCACAATGCTTGGGCCTGCGGCCCATGTTGTGAATCCGGGTCTTGGCTTGAAATACTAGGACTAATCCATTCATGCTCCTCTGAATCTGATTTGCTCAGTCCCAATAACAGCTGCAACACAATTGAACACAAGTTGAAAATTAATGTGATGTTGAGTTAGCCAATGGTCCAGCTTCAACAGGACTAAGATGGAGGAAAGCAGGTCCAGAGTTGGACTAGGACTATCAGTTTGGTGATGTCTCATGGGAGAACAGAAGGTAAAGATGTGAAATGTGTTTTGCAAAAAGGATTTAACTCCTTTCTGAACCCTGAAACAGCACCTCAACCAGGGAATGGTAGAGATCCTAGGATCAACAATTCCGCATGACAGATGCATCCTGACGTTGATATTTGGGAGGGGTATGGTCAAACTCTTTTATTGACATGTCAACATTTAGTACTTTAGGTAGCTTCCTGATCTTACAAAAGACAAAGTATTGCAGATGCTGAAAGTCTGAAATTTAAAAAATCAATGCTGTAAATCAGGCTTCATCTATGGAAAGAGGGAGAGAACAAAAATTAACATTTCGGATCAAAGACCTTTGATCAAAAGTTACCCACATTCTTTATCTGAGCTAATATTCCATGTTCACATCGTGATTCACCTGGTTCTTTTGAGGTATTATTTTTTTGCCTGTGTTTTACTTTGCAGATATATATTGCAAGGCATTTGATAAGGTTCAGCATGGTGGGCTGCTCTGGAAGGTTAGATAGCATGAGATCCAGCCGACTGGATAGAGAATTGGCATCATGGAAGGAAGCAGAGGGTGATGGTGGAAGGTTGTTTTTCAGACTGGAGGCCTGTGACTAGTGGTGTGTCTCAGAGACCAGTGCTGAGCCCTTTGCTGCTTGAGGTTTATATTCATGATTTGGATGAGAATGTACGTCATGATTAGCAAGTTTGTTGATGACACAAAAGTGGGTGGCATCTTAGATAGTAAAGACGAATATCACAAATTGCAGCAGGATCTGGAAAGGTTGGGCAGGTGAGGAATGGTTAATGGAGTTTACTACAGGTAAGTACAAGATGTTGCATTTTGGGAAGTCAAACTCTGGCAGGACCTTCATAGTGAATGGCAGGGATCCAGGGAATGTTGTAGAGTAGAAATCGAGACGTGCAGGCACATAATTCCTCGAAAGTGGTGTCACAGGTTGGTCAAGAAGGCTTTCGGCACATTGGCCTTCATCAGTCACAGCATTGAGAATAGATGTTGGGAAGTTATATTACAGTTGTGCTAGACAATGGTGAAACCTCATTTGGTATTGTGTTCAGTTTTGGTCACCTTGTTATCAGAAAGATGTCAAGCTGGAAAAGGTACAGAGAAGATTTACGAGGCCTTTGCCCGGACTCGGGGGCCTAAGCTGTAAGGAGAGGTTGAGCAGGCTAGGACCTTATTCCTTGGAGCGCATGAGGAAGAGGGGTGATCTTATAGAGGTGTACAAGATCATGAGGGGAATAGATATGGTAAATGTAGTGTCTTTTACACAGAGTAGAGGAATCAAGAACCAGTGCACAAAGATTTAAAGTGGGGAGAAAGATTTAATAGGAACCTGAGAGGCTACTTTTTTGCGCAACAGTGGGTATACGGAATGAGCTGCCAGAGGAGGGTGTTGGGGCAGGTAGTATCACAGTGTTTAAAAGACATTTGGACAGGTACATGGATAGAATAGGTTTAGAAGAATATGGGCCAAATGCAGGAAGCTGGGATTAATGTGGATGGGGTCATGTTAGGCAAAGTGGTCAAGTTGGGCCAAAGGGCCTGTTTCCATGCTGTATGACTTTTGCTCTTTGTATATATGCACATCCAGTTCATAGGGCTCACATGATTCACTTACAGTAAGTGAGACGAATTGAAGTGGAATAACTATTACAATAGCAAAACATTAGGAAAATATTGACATTATTAGCGCATCAAATATTTGTTATGCCATTTGTTGCTGTAATCCACATTCTTAGAAACTAGTAATCCAGGGCAATTTTGACTTCTGTTTTTCGAGGATAATCAACTGCTTGCTACGGAAAGGTTTACCGGAAGACTATAGCAGCTCCCCGCAGTAGAGAGTTGCGTTCCTAGAAAACAGTGCACAATGTTAATTTATGTTACACAATCTGCACATGCATCAAGAAATGCAAGTTAGGAAAATATAACATTTGCTTTAATTTATTTGTAGTTTTTCCACGTAAATTCCCAAAGAACAAAATTCATAACCCCAGTGGCTGTAATGTAGGTGTTATTGAGCTTAACAAGGATTCTGGTCTTTATCTTTATTTATATCAAACAAGAAGTTCTAGATAGAATCAAAACTTCTCACTGTTAACTCTTGGGAACTGAAGGCAATTGTTGCCAAAGGGAAACTTGAGACTTTCTTGATATTCTTTCAGTTATCCCACTGGATATACTGGCATTAAAGTGCAAAAACAGTAATTTTAGAAACTCCCAAGAATAAAAGAGTATATAGATCCTTAAATGTCGTAAAAATGCCTTGGGATACAATGTCTCAAGATCGGTGACCAAAGATTTTAATTGAAGCAGTTTAATGGCAAGTCCTCAAAGAGGTGGAGGGGGTTAGAGGTCATTTCAGGGATTTTCATCATGGGCAAGGTTGGAAAAGACACTCGCATGGGCCCTAGCTATGCCTGCCTCTTTGTCGGGTACGTCGAACAATCCCTGTTCCGGATGTACACTGGCACCATCCCTGAACTCCACCTCCACTACATCGACGGTGCTACCTCTTGTACCCATGCAGAACTCACTGACTTCATACACTTCACTACCAATTTCCATCCTGCTCTTAAGTATACTTGGACTATCTCCGACATCTCCCTACCGTTTCTGGACTCATCATCTCCATCACAGGAGACAGACTAGTGACTGACATCTACTATAAACCCACTGATTCGCATAGCTATTTGGACTACACTTCTTCCCACTCTGTCTCCTGCAAAAAGTCTATCCCCTACTCCCAATTCCTCCGTCTAATTGCAGGAACAGCACCTCATATTTCGCTTGGGCAGCTTGCAGCCCAGCGGTATGAACATTGACTTCTCCAACTTTAGATAGTTCCTCCGTCCCTCTCTTCCCCTCCCCCCTTCCCAGTTCTCCCTCTATCTTCCTGTCTCCACCTATATTCTTCCTTTGTCCCGCCCTCTGACATCAGTCTGAAGAAGGGTCTCGACCCGAAACGTCACCCATTCCTTCTTTCCTGAGATGCTGCCTGACCTGCTGAGTTACTCCAGCATTTTGTGAATAAATACCAGCCATTAAGGATGAAACAATCAGAATTAAGTATGTTTAAGAGCCCAGAATTGAAGAAGGTAGATTGAAAGGCTTGAAAGATAGAGTGAAAAGGGAAAAGAAAAGACCATGGTGAAAATGGAAAGCAAGTGTAACAATTTTTAACTGAGGTGATGCTGGACTGGGAGCCAACATCAATCAGCAGACAAGGGTCAGTCTGTGGACTTTGATGCAAGATAGGATGTAGGTAATAGAATTTTGGATGCCTCATTCAGCGAAGCAAGGATTTGACCTTGGCCCAGAGTGTGTTTGTAACAAGACTGGTAGCAATGACTTGTGCTTCCCAATGTTTACTCTGAAAGAAATGTTTGCCCCTTCAAGGCTGGATGTCACACAAGCAATTTGGCAGATTAAAGACTTGGATCAAGGAAGGCAGCATTTGTGTGGAACCTTGACAACATATTTGTGAACACCAAGTAAAGAAAGTTTGAAAATAAGTATTTTCATGGAATAACCTCCAACTCGTTTTAAGAGTAGCATAAACAGCAGCTGCCTTGTCCTTGATTAGGCCATCAAAAAAGTTAGAGAGGACTTTTGCTTGGTTTGAAACTAGTCTAATACTCTCTTATTGAAACAATACTCTAAATACAATATTTATACATAAATAGGAAACAGGAAAATTACTCTTAAATCATTTGTTTTTCCATCTGAAGTCACCACATCATTCAAAGAAACTTTACAAAAACCATTAAACTTCATTCTCAGTTCATTTGGTTACAGCTGCCGGCACAATGAATAGAATCATTATGCAGAAACAAGGAACTGCCGATGCTGGTTTACACAAAAGGACACAAAGTGCTGAAGTAACTCAGCGGGTCAGGCAGCATCTCTAGTGAACATGGTTCGGATTGGAACCCTTCTTCAGAGTTTATTCCCTGCAAATTCTCTCTATTGCTAATTAAGTCCACCATACCAATTTGAACTACATTTAAATCAATGTCCAATTATAACACTTAAATTTTTTTTAAATCAATTCCTGTTATGGGTTTCTCATGCCCATTTCCATTTAACCCCATTTGCTCTGTAAACAGTTCTAATTGTTCTAAAATCTATTGAATTCGCTTTTCTCAACAGCATGTCCAGTAATTCAGTGCCTATTTTAAATGTTCCTCTTAAAATACTTAACTCTTGTAAACAGGAAGTAACACAACTTCCGTAAGCATTCCAAGGTACATTAGATTTCTTGTGGATGATGTGATAATCGCTTACACGAATTTATTTTACCCAGTAAAGAACGACAAATGCTCGGTCAAATGTTCATTTTAAAGTTGAGACAGATAGATCTTTGTTAACCTAAGGTAATAATGAATAAGAGGCATGAATAGATATGTTGCAAAACCACAATAATCTGCAATCCAGTGATTCAGATGTTCCAATGGCATGGGTGATGTTGAAACTCACTGGATCCCCAGTTCCCAGGCATCATTTAAACTTATCTGGGTAACAGGACATTTTATTATAATATTGTATAATGTCAAGAAAAAGTGAATTTAAAGTGCATTGGGATATTAATAGGAATAACATCCATTAGTCTGGAAAATCTGCAAGTCTGGAATCAGTCTCGAGAGTGTTGGATAATCAGTTTTACTGTATTCATTGGAAGGTGCAACATTCATCCAGGGGTAAGTAATCCTTACTTTGGATTTTACCAAAGTACACTTTGGCTAAATCTAACATCAGATTAAATGATGATTCATATTAAAAAAAGACACAGCGCTGGATTAACTCGCAGTAGGTCAGGTGGCAGTCAAACCTGCTCCACCATTCAACATTGGCTGAGCATCCAAATTCAGTTCCGTGTTCCTGCTTTCTCCATTTCCCTTCATCTCTCTAGATTTAAGATCTAATTTTGAAAATATTTATTGATTTGGCTTCAAACGCTTTGTGATATTGAACCGCACAGGTTCACCACTCATGCCATTCAAGTCTAGCGACACAAAATTACACAAGAAGTCCAGATATGTCCTTGATAAGGCCATGAAAAAGGCAAGAAAGGACTTTTGCTCTAAACTGGAGGGTGAGGCAATTGTTCACCAGCTGTGGCAGGGAGAAATCAGGGCAGATCAAGCAACAGCAAAGCATCACTCCAATGCAAGCTCATTGCATTCTATAAATGCTTTGATAAGGAGAACACGGATGTGCCTTCCCGGGCCCCCAAAGCCCCTGATTGTATTACAATCTTAGTCACAGAGGCCAAGATCCTTCACGATAAACCATCGGAAAGCATCTCGACCTCATGGTACACTTGGTCGTGTTCTTAAAACCTGTGCAGACCAACAGGTTGGGGCAAATAACAATAACAAAAAAAACTGGTGAAACTTTTGAAGAAATTTCTCCTCTTTCAAGTCTGATCCTAAGACCACAACCACTGGTCCAGGACTCCCCCATTATTGGGATCATTCTTCCTGCTTCTGTTTTATCGTGCTCTGTTACAAATTTGTATGCATTTACACATCTCAGAGTAATTGATGGCACTAAAGTTAGTATCCCATATAGTTCTCTATAAAATGTCTTTTTTATTTGGTGCACATTTTGAATCCCTTAATAAATATTGATTATTTACAAATGTTTATACAAATTCAGAAAATGCAAATTATCTCATTAATATATTTCCGTATCCATTAGCGTGGAGTATCCAGTACTGCCTATAATCCCCTCCTATTTTGTTCGAGTAGTCATTATTAATGCAGACTATTTGATTGAGGAGGGCATCAGAAATTAAGAAAGCTGTCCTTACCCAAATGTCAAATACAGGTCATCCACAGATAATAAATGATTCAATTTTTACAGATGTGTCTATAAGCCACCTTTGTTCCTAAAGTGTAGGAAATAAAATAGTCTGAAGGGTCTTGACCCGAAACGTCACACATTTCTTCTCTCCAGAGATGTTGCCGGACCCGCTGAGTTACTCCAGCATTTTGTATCTACCTTCGATTTAAACCAGCATCTGCAGTTTTCTTTCCTACAAATAAAATCACTCGATATGGTAACCACACCTCCAGTGCTATAATGAATAGCATCGACACCGATAGGAAAAAACAATTATAAGTGGAGAGCAAACCTGTTCTGTCATTTGCAGAAATTAATGTATGTATACACATCAGGTTTTTGAATTTAATAACATTACGTGAGCTCGTTCCGATGAAGGTCTCTAAGTTGGGCATTCATAACCTGGGATAGACACCATAGATAGGCACAAAAGGCTGGAGCAACTCAGCGGGACTGGCAGCATATCTGGAGAGAAGGGGGTGATGTTTTGGGTCGAGACACAAACCTGGGCATAGCGTGTCCACCACTCAATTAGCAGCTTTTTCAGTACTCCTGCCACCATACATCTAACCTGACGAACGAAGGACATAAAATGGTGATTTTCACATTTCAAAGATGTTGCGTGACCTGGCTTATTTCTCCCCCCAGCCCCCCAGCATTTTCTGCTAGTGAACAGATTTCAGGCATTTGTATCTTTTTTGACTGTCATGCACCGTTGAATTCAATCCACTTCCCTTCCAGGTACGTCGACGTTCTCCGCGTCTGAAACAGGGTCCCGACACGAAACGGCACATGGGTACAGCTGGTAGAGCAGCTGCTTCACAACGCCGGAGACCTGGGTTCAATCCTGACCTTGGGTGCTGTCGAGTGTGTGGAGTCTGCCTGTGACCGCGTGGGTTTCCTCTGGGTGCTCCTGTTTCCTTCCAGATCCTAAAGATTTGTAGGTTTATTGGCCTCTGTAAATTGGCAAAAAAAGTGTGGGAGTGGATGAGAAAGTGGAATAACGTAGAATTACAGTGAACCATCGACGTGGACACGGATGTATCCAACGAAGGGCCTGTTTCTCTCGACAGAGACTGTTCGACCTGCCGAGTGTTTCCAGTTTTCCTGCTGAGATTTCAGATTTGTTAACATCTGCATGTTACCGGTTCCCTGACCCAATCGGTCACTCACATCTGTAAGGCAGCCCCACCCGGTCGACTAACGTTAGCGTTATGGAATGGGGCCCGATCTCCAGCCCTCATTCCACGCCTGTCCCCTGTCCCCCACTCCCCCCCCCCGGTCATGGTTCCCCACCCACCGCCGGACCCGGTCACCCATCGCCGCCGGCTGACCGGTTACAGGGCCGGGCCTAGTCCACGATCTCCTCGGTCCCTGGGTTGCCCGCGGGTGGTTACTCACGGCGGCCGGTCCATGGCATGGTCACGGTTGACCGGTCCCCCCCCCTCAGTCACCCCCGGTGGGTGGTGGGGGCGTGTCTCCGCCCTGACCTCTGACCCGGCGGCGGACGGCCGCTCCCCATTGTTTGGCGGCGCTCACGTCACTGAGCACATTAGCCGGTCTGAGCGAGGGGGAGGGGAGGGGGGGTGGAGGAAAGACAAAGAGAGAGAGAGAGGGAGGGAGTGAGAGAGAGAGAGAGAGAGAGAGAGAGAGAGAGGGAGGGAGGGAGGAGAGAGGGAGCGGCGCCGACGGGCAAACCCCCAAAAAAGCAGAGGGAGCGCGACGCCGGCCCCGGCGCCAGAGGCGGGAGCAGGAGGCGCGCGACCGGCCGCCGTGCGCGCGCGAGTGGAGAGAGGGACGGAGGAGGAGGGGGCAGAGGCCGAGAGACAAAGGGAAGGCGGCGCGCGCCCAGGGGGAGGGGAGGGGGGGCGGGTGGAGCCTCGGCCGAAGTGGGAGGAGCCTCGGCCGAAGTGGGAGGAGCTTGAGCGAAGTGGGAGGAGCTCCTGCTGCTCCGGGCGTGAGAGGAAAGGAAGGAAGAAAGGAATAACGTGGGGGGGGAGGGGAGTAACAGCCTCGGCCGAAGTAGGAGGAGCTTGAGCGGCACCTCCAGAGAGTGCAAGGGGGAGGGGGAGGAGGAGGAGCTTCAAGTGGAGTGGGGAGGGGCTTGAGCTGCTCCGGCGCGAGAGGCAAGGAGGAGTGTTGGTGGTTGTAGTAGTAGTAGTGGGAGGAGCTTCGGCCGAAGTAGGAGGAGCCTGAGCGTGAGGTGGGAGGAGCTCCGGCAGCAGCAGTAGCTGCGCGCGCGGGGAGGAGGAGCTTGGGTGGCGCGAGCGGAGGCTCAGGCACTGGGAGCGGAGAGCGCGGCGGCGCGTCGGGAAGGCGGAGGGGGGGGTGGGAGGAGGAGGAGGAGGAGGGGGGCGGCAGCGCGGCCGCGGCATGCCAGGCTCGATGTTCTCCGAGATGGAGCCTGTCAGCAACTCTGGCGGTAACGGAGGAGGAGGAAGCACTGTGGTGGTGGTGGGCAGCGGAGGAGCCGCCGCCGCCGACGCCACGGCCGCCGGTAACAACAACAACAGCGGCAGCAGCAGCACGGAAGAAGATCAGAAGTCGCTGCGGCTCGCCTTGGATCACCTCTCCATCTTGGGGCTGGGAGAGGAAGGCGACGGGCTGCTGGTCGAGGGAGGCGGCGCGACGGTGGAGGACGAGGAGGAGGAGGAGGAGGAGGAGGAGGAGGAGGAGGAGGAGGTGGTCGAGGTGGTGGTGGACGAGATGGTGGAGGGTGAGGGCGGCATGAACGGGCTGCCGCACTCGGCCGCCTCGCTCTTCCAGCCGCCGCCGCTGTTCGCCGTGCCCGGGGACCCCGGGCGCAGGAAGAGCGTCAACATGACCGAGTGTGTGCCGGTGCCCAGCTCCGAGCATGTGGCCGAGATCGTGGGACGGCAAGGTAAACGAGGAAGCGTTGCGTTTCCCCCTTCTATTCGATAAAACAAAAAAGTTTTTTCCTCCCCCCTTCTGTTCTTCAAAAGAAATTCAAACCAAACCTGCGTTCATCAATTAAAATCCATTCCAGTCATCAAACAATGTAGTGAAGCAAGCAATACAACCAGAATGAAATGCTTTCTAACCATTGGCAGTATTATGTCTATCTATAATTGGGACAGGGAGTATAGAAGTATCCTTTTGTTTTAAAGTAAATGCAGTATTTAAAGTAATTGTTTTAAAAATAATTACATCGTTCAAACCTTGGAGTGATTATTTTGCAACAGGAGTTGACAGATTGTGATAAGGCATCCCACATCATTGGAAGATGTTGATATTCTAGTTTGTGTAGCTGTTGGGTTATTGCAGTTGTTGTGGGTGGGGTGGAGCGAGAGGGCAAAAATAGCTTAGTTGTACATAACATAAATGGGTGAAATGTTGTGCTTGAGACGGGCTACATTGTTTTAATAATTATATCCCCATTTGACATGTCACTTTCTTTACTCTTTCAATATATTAACAAAAAACCGTTTAACTAAAATACTCAGGAAAATAGTTTACTTGGAAATGGATAGTTGCCTGATTCCTTTGTATACCTACACACAAACACGCACTGAATGGATGCTCGGAATCCAGCCGAGTATGCCAATGATTATCATGTAACATTGAACTGAAAATGTCCTTTAAATTCTCGTTTTTCTTGTATAATGGTAATAGGACAAAATAGAAAGTCCTCGTGTTGCATTTCATGGTGCTAATAATTTCATTTTTCAGTTAATTCAAGCAAATTCTTTGGCGTTTCATTGTTCCCTTTGTTAAGGAATCAAACCATGCTCTGATTTATATGCTGACATCATAGGCTGTAGGGGTTTGGTCTAGGAGTCTGGGTTTGATTTTTGCTTTTGTTTCCAGAACACCAAATAATACCATATTTGAAATGCATTTCATTCCAAAATTTTGCAATATGGAAAGATTAACCTGAATTTAAACAACACCTTGATTTATGTCCTTCGGATGTTCATGTGTTTTAACCAAAAGCAGTATCATTCAGAGCAAAGGATCCTATTGGAATTCATATTCATTGTTGAATATTTCAAATGTACATGTATTCAATTGTACTTGAATACCACTTCAATGTGATATTTTAGTTTGTAGAAACAAATCAAGCTCATTTGTTACTGTGGGTTTATTAAAATTTTAAGCTTTATTTTAATAATTTTTTCATTTTTCTTACAATGTGGACACCCAAACTAATTTTACAGGAAATATTTATTTCAGCAAAAGTACTTGCCGCTTTGTATTTCTGCTAAGGAATGATGCTCCTGTGGTCATTTTTGATCTGATTTTTGTCTCGATACAAGCCATTTTAACTGCACATTAGTTTTAAAAGACTGAAGACTCTTAGAAACGTCATTTCTATATATTCAATTTTGAGCGCTGTGTAATTGGTTACTTTTATACTTTCTTTTCTCTCTGTATCATTTAAATGTATGCGGGAATAAGCGTGTCGCATAAATGTGGTCTGATTTTCATTGTTAAGCTTGGACTCTGAGTGGCTGTGGATTGTTTGATTGTGGAGTCATTTCCTAAGAGAGACAGACCCCTGAAGGATCAGTTTTCCATTTTCAGTATATATGCCAATTAAACACACTTGATGTAGATGAAACACGTATTCAGCACATTGATTTCCAGCACCCATGTTTTTGCCTTGTCCTATCTGAGTTCTATGTCACTTTGGACATTGCTTGAACAGCATTATTTTTCACCATCAACCGGCCTTGAATAAAACTCGGTGGCATCCTCTCAGGTCATACATCTCTGAGCATTTGGGCTGTGGCATGGCCTTAATTTTTTTAATTTCAAAAGTAAACTTTATTTAGAATAAAATAAAATGAAAGCTGCAAAAGCTCTTCATACATTCTAAATTTCAATGCATTCAATGGTGTTATAATCAGTAGTGTTTGCACCCATCGTTGAACAAAGCAAGTGCCCCCTCTTTCCTTGTTTGACGGACTTTGCTCCTCAGTATCCAGCAGTCGACGGACCCCAGACTCTGGTCTCCTGCTGCCCCTCTCCCTCCTGCCCCCTCCACAGGGCCTTGGTGTTGGCTGCACTGAATTGGCCAGGCCTGCAGAGATGTAGCTGACATCATATTCAACGGTTTAGAAAAGAGCTGACACATGTCCATAATATATCACTTTCTGAGACTATTTGTCAATACCATAGGGTACTATTCAAATAAAACTGCACATTTTCTGGGAAGTCGTATATAAAAAGTACTTACACTATTTATTTCTCTCCGTCCCTACACTACCGCACATCCTCCCCCTTTTTCCAGGCCATGTGTGTTCCTGTTATTTGCTAATACTTTTTTTAACCTTCCAGATTGTTACATTTTATTGAATAGCAACTTCAGCTAGCAATTGTTTGGCTTTGAGTCAACAAGGTCAGGAATGGGTCTGAGCAAGCACTTGCAGTCAGTGATAGTGTTATTATTACAGTATTGCAATCTAGTGGACTGCAGTTGATTTCTAAGCAAAAGGAGCCTTGGGAAAAGGAGAGAGTGTGCCAGTTGGCGCTTTGATACCACAAGACTTTATGATATTATTGCTGGTTTATGAAACTTTAAAAAAAACTATCCACTTGTGTAATGTACTGCTGAGCAGAGTATAGTTTTGAGCATCCTAATTACAGCTGCACTTGATTCTACATTTGCATGATATTTCAAATCTTTTTTTAAATGTGAGTTACGTGCAACAGAGAGGGAAATGACCACAAATGTTTTTATTAAATAGTTCTGGTTTCTCTTTTAGTTTTACTTTTCTTCCTCTGAAAGAGATCTTTTTCAAGATATTCCAAGAAAATGAACCTGTTCATATGGAACTTAGTGAGTTGATATCAGAAGACATTTTATGAGAGGGGAGAATGATAATTGATTTTGTTTTGCCCAATTGCCTGCAAACCTGCATTTTCTATCACTGTTCAGTGATCAACGATAACGAGGCATTTTCTACCTGTTTTCATTTTCTTGTAGTCCTCAGATGTTGCTCAGAGTAGTCCGAGTATTCCTACTGTCCCTACATAAGGGAAAGGTTAACGCAAGGCCCTATTCAGTAGGTTCACATCCAGATTGAGCAGTAATCTATCTATATACTAAAACTCTCGTTTGTTCGCTTGTTCCTGAACTACAGCCAAAACGGTACAGGATAGCGCAACAATTTTAGGCTCACCATCATCCCGTGGTCCAATGGAAAAAGTTTCATTGAAATCGGTCTTTTATTTTTAAAGTTATTCACATTTTTAAGTTTTTTAAAAAGCGCATGGGCTCTGTTGATCTGGTACTTACGTAAAATGGCCGCCGCATCTGCGCGTGTGCAGAATAAACGCGTCCGCGCCTGCAGTTGGGGCCCGTTGAGCAGCCCTCGGCCATCTGTCTCTTGGGGGCGGGAGAGCTAGGCCTGGTGCCGGGGGAAGCAGCCTGGGCCTGGACATGACCAGATAACCATGAGCCTCGGCCAAGGGTAAAGGCGGCAGCAGCAGCGGCGGTGAGGCTGGGCGTTGGTGGAGGCCTGGGCCTGGCGCTGGGCCTGCCCTCGGCTCCCCCGTCCCCCCCTCCTCTCCCCGGCCGGCTCAGCGCCTTCCCCACGCCGCCCAGAGTCCAGCGGCCCAGCAACAGTGGGTGAGCCGCCGCCGTCTACCACTGAACATCCCCGCACCGGGTCAGGATAGGTCTCTTCCCTCTCCCCCACCCCTGCTCCACCAATGGTGGCCTCCCGGGCCGGGAGGCGGGTTGCTCCTGGGAGGGTGGGGGAGGGACGGGGGTGGAGTGGGGGAGGAGAGGGTGCTGTACCAATGCAGGAGAGTGAACCCTCGGGAGGGGGGGGGGGGGGAGACACCATTGTGCTGGTACTGCACCAATGCTAAATTGGTTTGGGCCCAACGCGTCCACTTGGTCTAGTTATTTGTTAAAATTATAGCGTTGACTACTGCAACAAGAGTGGAAAGTGACTATCAGATTTAAATGTATTTACCACATGTTGTCTAGTTGTTTGCTATTAAATTGAACAGCAGTAACCACAAAGGATGGAGCACTAACTTAGTGTTTCGCTTTATATTGAACTTTACTGTGTTTTGGGGAAATAGAAGGTCAACAGCAAGTAACCCAGTCTAGAGAAGGGTCTTGACCTAAAACGTCACCTATCCATGGTCCAGAAATGCTGCCTGACCCGCTGAGTTACTCCAGCACTTTGTCCTTTTAAGCAAGTATCCAAAAGTTGTAAATGAAATGAACAGGTTCAGTGATGCAGCAGTTATCTAAGTTTCCTCTCTGTTCCAGGAGGTCAGGTTAGGCAACAGATAAATGAACCGTAGGATTGTTGATGGATATGTCAGAGAGAATAAATTGCAGTTAGGGGGAAATATAGAATGGGACTAAGGGGGCTGCTCTGTTGTAAACCAGCATGGACCCCAGGCTGTGATAAGTGCGCTACTCTTAAAGTACAGGCTCTATGTTGCGATATTGACAAGCAATAATATTGAAAACTGAAGTTAAAGCTTGCTTTAAAAATAAATCAGATTGGCTAATCATTAGCATGTGAATGAACAACTTGGACCATGTCTACAACAAATGACATTTTTCCTAAAATTGACAGTAAACATGTTTTAAGGAGTTTCTGTTGGTTCATTGCCACTGGATTGGAGCACACAGGCTGTTTAAGTTACCGATATATATGTACTGACTTTGCAGAAGATCTTAATGTTTTGAGGTTCAGCTACTGTGTTCAGAGATCCTTGGATTAATTGTGCCAAAATAATGTATTAGAATAGTTCTAAATGACATGGTGGGATTGTTTCCAACTTAATCTGAGCAAAGTTGATGAGTTCCCACTTGGGTTTTGGGTGATTGTACATTTAAGGTTTGAGCATAACGTGAAACAGAATTATGTGCTCACAATGAATGAATTGATAATCACACTTGTACATAATGCGTGGGTCACTGGTGCAGTAAATGCAAAAGGTCGAGAGTTCTTATCTTAAACTGATCTTAAGATGCATTTATTGAGGCTAAGTTCACTGTACAGGCGTCTTTTACATCTGATTTTGTTTCCTAACATTCTATATTATAAAAGCCTTCCATTTTCTGGTGTGCTGTTATTGAATTTTAAGGATGTGATCATGTTGCAATTTAATGCAATTTTTGGCACAGTTTTCCAATAACAAAATTTGTAATGGATGACATTACAATATTGTTTTTATTTGTTTAAAGTGGGTGTCTTGGCAATGCTTGTATATGTCAATATAGTTTATTTTACTTTTCAGATGGTTTGGAGCAAAATCATTTTTTAGGAAGCTTGATTTGTATATGGTGAGGGGGGACCTTTTGCAGTCATTCAAATTAACAAGCAGGTCTGTGTTCCTAATTCTACTTTGATTGTTGCCGTATACAATAATTGGTCATAAAGTTAAAAATATTGCCGCATGTTTAAGGGGAAGTGGTTCTGAGTTTTATTTTGGCTATTTGCTATTTCTTCTAATGTTCCAGGTTGTCATAAATGTTCATTTAACCTCTCCGTTAACTTGCCCACGACTTTAGCTTTGACAATACAAGCTCTCTATTTGCACCCTTGGTGTTTAACTCCAGCTCTTGTGCTCATTCAATGTCCAGGCACAGATTTAATTAGCAACGGCTTAAGTTAACACTATTTTACTTGATTTAACTTGATTTAACAAATGCCATGCTCCTCCGATTGGCAATTTTCATTCAACATTATGCTCTAATTTGAATAGGAAAGGTTCAAAGGGATATGGGCCACGCACCTGCAAATGGGACTAGCTTAGATGGATGGGTCAGCATGGATGATTTGGGCCAAAGGGCTGCATGCTGTATGACTCTTATGTATGACCCTATATCCTTTCATATTTCACAAACCTTTTCATATTCCTTCAATGTCTTGATTGATTTTCTTCCCTAAAACTGATTTCTGTACAGATGTTTCCTAATCTGAGGTTAACTTTATTGACGTCTCACTTTACAAAAAGTTGTCAACTTATTAATATGTGCCATCTTCTTTATAAATAGGTAAGTTGTAAGACAAAATGTGATCTTCAATTTTCTATGTTGAGGGGGGGGGGGGGGGGGGGGGTGTTGGGGGGAGGGAGATGGGAGTTTTGAAGGAATTTGTATATTCCAGTTTTTGAAATTAAGTATTGGCATATTTTAGTTTTCTGGTCATTTGAAATTTCACCAGTTTGGGTGCTTTTTCATGATAATTTTAGGGGGCGGTATTTAACTTTTCGCATTTGGAATGGGTATTTCTGCTTGCTCTTGCTGTGCCTTTTTTTAAATCATGTTTCGGCCTCAACCCTGTGTATCCCATCTTCATTTGTTTAGGTTTTTTTTTGTCATGTACTGCAGTAGCGTGCGCAGTTTTTGTTTGCATGCTATCCATTCAAATCAGATACTATAGATGAATATAATCAAGCCAACAGGTAGAAAGAGTAGGATGATGGTATCTTATGAAAGTAGATCCTCCTCTAGAACCCGCATGCAAAGAATCTCCACATTCTGGCGCCATCTTGGCGATGGTACACCCATCTTGGAGATTGGCCATCTTCTGCTATTGATTGCATTCGTCAGTCCTTCTAATGTACTCCCCTTTTTCATGTGTTCTGTTCTGTGGTTAAGTAATGACCGTTCAGTTCTTGCTGTTACAACTACTTTATCAAAAAATTACCATCTTTTGTCACTCTGCTCCAATGCTGTCTTTTCTTTCAATGACACCTAATTTGAACTTGAAGTATTTTAAAAACATTATAGCTACCAGAAAAATGCCAAATTATTATAGATCTGTGTACTACAGTAAGTCAGACTGTAATTAGGTTTATATGTTGTAAGATGTATAGCAACCAAAAGGCAATATTCAGATTAAAATAATAAAATCAATGTTTTTTTGTCAAGTTATGAAAAAGTTATGGAACAGTAGCTTTCAGCAATGTGTGGCTAAAAGTGTACTTAATGTAAGATGACATTTTAAAACGTACTATCATCTGCCTGAATTTGGCCAGTAACTGGCTGATAATCCTGATATTCAGGACACTCGGGCAATTGCAGAAGCTGGTTCTGCTGATCAAGCTCCAACGACACTTGCCCGTTGTGCACTGGCCATTGCCTGGACTAGGAACTTGCTGAGATTTTTTGCAGTGAGATTGGAATCTGCTCTTGGTCCTACGTCAGGATAAATCTAGTACCAGACCCATGAGCCCATTCAATGCAGCGGCTGTTGCAATCCTTTAGGAAGAAAGTGATAGTTAAATTATATACATTTAAAATTATTTGTGTTAGCTTTACTGTTCTTAAGTTTTCAATTTTTTAAATTTTAATGTTCGTTTTCAATAGTTTTAAATGTTTCTGAATGTAAAGAGCCCTGAGAAACATTGAAAAAACTTTTCTTGCATTGATAAATAACAAAGCTGGAGCTTTAGTTTCTAACAGCTGTTTCCAGTGGAGTTTTATAGACAGGATTGTTCTGGTCCACATCATTCAAGGCCCTGCAGAACATTTTCCACCAGCAAAAGTGGTCATGCTTGTTTGGAGCAGGGGAGATTGTGATAGAGGGAGCTGTCGAGGAAACTAGCCTATTTAAATGAGACTGACTTAGAAAACCTGACCCAGTGATCTCTTTTGGCTCAAAAACCTGGATGTAATTTCATTAACGGCCAGTCTCTTTACAAGTTTTGTGGAAAATAAATTTGTGCAAGATGACATACAGACAGTATCATATCACTGAAAATATTGTCAATTATAAACAGGAATAGTCTTAAAATACAACTTGTTCCTTTTACTATTTTGTTGTATCTTTTTATGGTTAAATTTGTAGGAGATAAGAGTGGAGTTAATTTTGAGGAAGTTAAGATTAGTTTTGGGGAGAAATAAAGCAGATAGAAAATATCTAAAATAAATCAGGAAACTATATTCCACTAAACAAAACAAACATAATAAATAAACATGATTAAAGAGAAAAAGGAGCATTTGCAGTTTAGAAAATATTGTGCAAAAAGCATACAGTTGGAGATAGGACTACAATGTACAGTCAAGATAAATTTGCAGTCGGTCTAGTGAAGTGGGAAAGGTATTACGTTTTTTTTAGCTTAAGTATTTCATAGAGAGATCAATCATGTGGATATGACATCAATAGATGAAATTAGAAATGATATAACCACATTTAAAATAATATTATATCGAACCTGAGATTAAATTACTGTTTTATATGGATTACCTCCACACATCTTTTTTAAAAATCTTGGGATGAGACAGCCCATTGCCCATTAAATAGTATGGAAATGCTGAGGAAAACCTGTATCAGTCAGCTCCTGACAAACAATTCCCGATGCTGCAAATATGAAATAAAACTGAAAATGCTTAAAAATAATCACATGGTCTGACAGCATCTGCAGAAAATGAATTATTTAATGTTTCGGGTGGATAACCTTTTATCAGGTAAGCAGGGCAGTAGCTGGCTGATTAAACCAGTCCTCCCGAGCATACTGAAAGCCTACTTCTGTGTGATCACTCATACAACAATCAACATCCAGAAGTGGCATCCTGACATGCATTGCATGACATGTGCCACTGCTTATGTCTGATATATTCTCTCTCTAATCCATCAGATTTATAAGAAGACCCTGGAATGAAAAATGTCTTTATCATCCATATTAATATTATTTTCCATTGAAATTGCTATGTGTACAGCATATACTCCAAATTTTGTTCTCATTAGCTGAATCAAACAATAATATTGTGTAATCGGTGTTAATGCTGGTACATTTTTGGAGAAGAGTTTGGAAAATGAAAAGATTGATGATGTATCAGTCTGTGGTCAGTGGTGTAAAATACCAAAATGCATAACTTAACATGACACATTCATTTAGCAATACTGATATCCCTGGCTATACATACCAAAATATAAAGTAACCTAATGAATTTGTGTGCGTTATATTTATTGTTGGAGTTAAAATGTGCAGTTGAATTAAGTGCTTTATTGATATGTTTATTTGCATTAAAGGATTAGTTGAATTCTGTAAAATAACTTTTGCATTCAGGGGAAATTTTTGATTAAGTTGAGAGATTATATAATGCTGCAGATTAAGTGTACATTGAACTATAGTTACATATTTTCCTGCCAAAGAAAGTTAATTGTTTTGGGATTCTTTTCTCACCCATCTGACTCCCAACTCGTTTAACTGGAAAGGTGCTTTAGTAATTAGTAGTGAATGTTCTATTTCTAAAATCATGAATATTTGAAATTGTAAGGCCACATTAAAATGCGTAATATACATGTTTATGTAGTAAACTAGTAAAAGGAGGGCACCAGCTTCATGAAGCCAACAAATGGATGGCATCTGCAGCATAGCTTTAATTATCTAAAAAAATGTTGTCTTTAGATTTAAGTTTAGAACATAGAACAGCACAGGAGTGGGCCCTTCCGCCTACAATAATTGTGCCGAGCATTATGCCAAGTTAAACTGAGCTCATCTGCACGTGCATGGTTCATATTCCTCTATTTCTTGCACTTCCATGTGCCTATCCAAAAGCCTCTTAAATATCACTATCTTATCAACTGCTGCCTTCACAGCCCCTGCTACACATTCTCTCTAATGCTGTTTACACCACATTTATGCATTTGAGGCAAAAGTACTGTTTTGGACAGTGGAGGCACAAAATTAGCAATACCCTTTGGATGATTGGCATTTTAAATATTACATCTATTAAATGTATTTTGTTTTAATTTTGATCTGATACTTTATGATAGGTCTTTGGTTTCTCTTTTCATAGAAACTATCTGTCGTCAGTTTTTCTACCATTTTCTGCTCTTTTTATTTCCAGCATCTAGCTTTCTACTTTATAATTTGTCTGCTTTGAAAAAAGGAAAGCAATAAGATTTGAATCTTCCTACTTACTAGAAAAGGGTGAACCCGTTGGACTCAAACCCCTCCTGCTTTGGTCTAGTACTCCCCCTCCCACTCACCCACTCCATCCCCCCTCAACCCCCCTTATTTTTAAAGCATTTTCAAGCTCATGATAATGTTTCGTGATGTTCAATGAAGACTGAATACAGTACATATTAGTTCAATTATGTGTAGTATTAGGGTGATTATTCAATGAAACCAAAGAGCGATCTGACATGGCCTACTATAGAAAACGAGTGTTCCTGACTTACGGGAAAAATTAGCTTGTGCATGATACTCAGGAATGGGACGTGTAACATAACCCAGGGACTGCCTCTACTATCGTTTAAATTGTAGATGGCATTTATTTTATGGGCCATATATTTTGCAGATTAAAATCGTTTGAAGTAATGGATCCTGGTTAATTCTCTCTCGTGTGATTTTGGAATCATCTTGATGTTAGCTAATTGCATTCATTGAGTGTTTTCTTCGTATGAACTGCATTAAATTAAGTTTAAATTTTTTGTTAAACTTAAACATTTATTGGCCCACTTCCGATCCCTGATAAATTCCCTTTAATTTTTTCACCATTAATTATAATGAGTAACTTATAGTGACCAAAAGCCTGCTAGCACTTTGGGATATGAAACGAAATTGAAGCACTCGGGTAAAATCCAAGTGGCCAGTGAGAGAATATGCAATGTCTGCATAGTGCCTGAGGTCAGGATTGAGCCCAGGACCATGAAGCTGTAAGGAAGCAGCACTCGATGCTACTTTGATGACTGGAAGTAGTGAATAATATTTCTGCTTAGAAGAAGAGACGTGCACAGAATGAGGTCGTAATGAAGAGGATACAGAAGGAACTGCAGATGCTGTAATCTTGCATAAAACACTGGAGTAACTGAGTAACTCAGTGGGTCAGGCAGCACCTCTGGAGGACAGTGGATGGGTGATGTTTCAGGTCAGGGCCCTTCAAGTCGTAATAAAAATGGGTACAGGAAAGGTTCAGGATATCTGTAGATTTCTTTTGAAACTTGATCGCCTTTACATATTCATTATCATGATGACCAAAATGATGAGTTTTAAGTGGCATTTGATATGCTTTGAACAGCGTTTTGGGACATCTAACACATATTAGGACACACCAGTCTGAAGAAAGGTCTCGACCCGAAACGTCACCCATTCCTCCTCTCCCGAGATGCTGCCTGACCTGCTGAGTTACTCCAGCATTTAGTGAATAAACATATTAGGACAGTCTTGATGAACCAGAACTACAGGTTAGGCCGGGAGATGCAGTCGATCTCATCCTCGTCAGGATATTTATTCGCAAAATGCTGGAGTAACTCAGCAGGTCAGGCAGCATCTCAGGAGAGAAGGAATGGGTGACGTTTTGGGTCGAGACCCTTCTTCAACCTCATCAGGACGCCTGTGGCCCCTCCTCCGATCGACGGGTCGAATATGTCTCCAGCTGCCAGGGACCGGGCGGGAACTTCGGCTGACGGAAAACGGCGAATTGATTCCCATAGCTGACACCCGAGGCTGACTTCGCTGTCCAGAACCTAGGCAGACCATTTTGGTACCGTTCGACTCTTGGAGCCGTGCAACAGGTGTGCCCGTCCTACCCGATTTTTGGCAGATTCTGCAAATCTTGGGTCTGCCCCGTTGTCCTGCTGGGAAAGCAGTGCCTGTGGCCCGCATGCAGGCAGCTGCCGATCCGAACCTCCAAGGACAACTCGTTAACCGGCACCCGGGCTGTGCTGTGCAAGAAATGCAAGTTTCGATGTAAATTTAATACACGTTTAATGTGTGTTTTATTTGCATTTCTAGCAGTCGATGGTGATTTAGAGAGACAGAAGGTATATAATTGGAGGGTCGGAGTTGTGGTATTGTATCATTATTACGTGACCTCTATTGGTCCGGCAAAATGGGTAATACGGCTGTGTAATCAAGTGTGTTGGAAAATAGGTGGTGGACTTGTATTTGTTTCTCTGGAGATTTCCATGCTAATGATTACAAGAATCCATCTGTTTGGATTTAAAAGCTTTATGTGATGGTAAAGGTTCTAACACCTGTGGCATTAAAGTATAAATTCTGGTTTTGGGTTGGTTGATGTTGGGAAGGAGTGGAATCTAATGAATAATGAAAATTAGCTACACCAAAACCAAATGCTTAATAAGACATGACAATTTACTGTTCTAATTTCATTTGGTTTGCATAAAGACCTTGCTAATAAATTACTTGAATCATTTCATTTCAAATCTGTGCATTTATTTATAATCCATGGTTCCATATTGACAGAAATGTACAAAATTATTTTTTAGGTTTTGAACCCTAAAACCACACAGACTTTTAATGGCCACTGTGAACTGAAGCTGCGAACAAAAAATTGTTTATATTTAATAGTTTCTTGGTTTAAAATGTGAACTGATTATGTGAGTTTACTCCAAGTACCCTAGTATAAATTACTCATTACAATTTCTTACCCTCGAGAAACAATAATTTAATGGAATAATTCATTATCACAATTATTTATTTATAAAGTAAGAGGAGAAATGTACTTGTATTCTGGTTTTTCAGACCAAATGCAGAATAGGCATTGAACTGCTTTAATTTTTGCTTTTGAATCATGTACAGTGCCCTCCACAATGTTTGGGGCAAAGACCCATTTATTTATTTGCCACTGTACTCCACAATTTGAGATTTTTAAAGAAAAATCGCATGTGGTTAAAGTGCACAATGTCAGATTTATTAAAGGGTATTTTTTATACATTTTGGTTTCACCTTGTAGATATTGCAGCAGTGTTCATACACAGTCCCCCATTTCAGGGCACTATAATATTTGGGACACATGGCTTCACAGATGTTTGTAATTGTTTTTAAGGCTGAGATGATTAAACAAAGGGTGCAATTGGAATGGAAGAGGGATTAGAATGAAGGAGGTAGTGAGAATGTTGGAATTGGATTATTGGAGAAGTCAGAAGCGGCAGTACAACTTCTGTATTGGGGCAAGAGCTATAGAATACTGAATAAGAAGCAGTATTTTTTAAAATATGTTTGCAAGAGCAGCATTATTAATTTAGGAATCAGACTGACATAGACCAACTAGACCTTTAGGGCAAGATAACCGGTGGAATAAATTAAGGCAATAATTTAAAGACTGGGTAAAAGCAGAAGTATAGTTGAATTTTGTTATAGTGGTGCCCATTTGAGTTTAGACTGAGGTAAGCTAGCAAGGAAAGTTGTTGAATCAAAAATGTCAATGAAAGTTGGAGGATATTGACATTGGGCCTGATGTAAATTTGAACTTCAGAAAGTTGGAGACCATGCTAATATTTGGACTGATTTATCCCGATTGAAATGGTTTGGAAACCTCAGCCCACTGTGGTTATTTGCCCTTTTGCGATTGAAATGGCATTTAATCAAACTGCTGGAACGAGGCAAAATCCAAGTGCCACAGCAATAGGTGTATATTTAGTTAGATGTAAGGGAAAACTGTCGAAGTTAGAGTAATGCTTACTTCGAGAGGAGCTGTAACATAGAGGAGACGTTAGGGCAGGTGAATGGAGTGATTAAAAAAAGTCAATGGTGGCAAATAAAAAGTAATGGTGGCAATGATGATCGCAAATAATGTAAACCTTGTGACATTGACCAAGCAGGTTGGAGGATTCCACATAAGCATAAATCGGGCGGCGCGGTGGCGCAGCGGTAGAGTTGCTGCCTTACAGCGAATGCAGCGCCGGAGACTCAGGTTCGATCCTGACTACGGGTGCCGTCTGTACGGAGTTTGTACATTCTCCCCGTGACCTGCGTGGGTTTTCTCCGAGATCTTCGGTTTCCTCCCACACTCCAAAGACGTACAGGTATGTAGGTTAATTGGCTGGGCAAATGTTAATTTTTTAAAAAAATTGTCCCTAGTGGGTGTGGGATAGTGTTAGTGTGCGGGGATCGCTGGGCGGTGCGGACCCGGTGGGCCGAAGGACCTGTTTCCGCGTTGTATCTCTAAATCTAAATCTTTTTTAAAAATAAAATTGTATTGTTGCAAGATTGTATGGTGATACAAATTGGAATGGAAGGATAGTTTAGAAATTCAGTGTATTAATTTGCCAATGTTTGAATTAGGCTTTACTTTACACCAGGGGTTACCAAATTATGGCCCGCGGGCAACATCCGGCCCGCCAAGAGATTTTAACGCGTTCCTTGCTGCAGCTCGGCTTCCCCCGTCTTCTCCCATCATCGCGTCTCCGGTTCCCTTCCGGCACTCCCCGTTCCTGTGCTCCTCGCTCCTCCAGGCTCGGCGCCCCTGCTCCATGCCTCGCTTCTGGCGGCTCTTCGCCCCCTCGAAGCTCCTGCTGGCCCTCCAGCCCTTCTCGCTCGCCATCTCCGTCAGCCACGCTCCGTTTCCACTTGGCCGGCGCTGAACAACTCGAGGCTGGGGCTGGCCCTCGCCCTTGGCTCCCAGCGCCCAGAGCAGCTTTCGCTGCTGCTCGGCCTCCGCTGCCGATCGGCCTCTCCCAGGCTCCCTCCTCCTCTTCGAGCTTGACACTCTGCTTCTCCTCTTCCACCACCTCCTTCAAGACTGTCGAACACAGCTCCCTGGGTCCTTCGCCCTCAGACCCCGGCAGGTCACCGACCTCCAGCGCTCGCTGCTTCTGCCACTGCAGACTCTCCAGACCCCTCGGCTCGGGTTCTTTCTGCTGCTCCTCTCCCAGCTCACTCATCCCCGTCCTTTCCTCCTCCTCTTCTCCCCCCGGTCGGCGGCCCCCTGCTTCTTGACCTTGCTCTCCTGCCTCCCTTCCCGGTTGCGTTTCCCCTTCTCCCGCCGGCTGGCCAGACTTCTTCCCAGCTGCTTCTTGCGCCCGCGGGCTTTGCAGCCCTTCTCCCGGTTCCTCTACCAGCTTTCCCCCCATTTTTTACAGCACAAAAATTTACCATTTTGGCGGGGTTTTTTTCAAGGTAAGAACTTGCATGTTGCATGTGTTACTAGTGTATGACGGAAGCTGCCATGTACTCCAGATGGCTTGAACTTCTTCCATTCGTTTTACTTAAGTTTATTTTTGAGTTCATTCAATTTATAAAACTAACATTTCTTTATTTTTTCCTACGGCCCGCAAAAATGTATAAATTTCGCAAATATATAATGCGAAAGTTTGGAGGCCCCTGCTTTACACATTAGAGATACAGTGTGGAAACAGGACCTTTGGTCCACTGAGTCCACACTGATCAGCGATCACCGTACACTAGCACTATCCTACACAGTAGGGACAATTTTACCAAAGCGAAGACATATAAATCGATGCGTCTTTGCTGTGTGGCAGGAAACCAGAGCATCGGGTGAAATTCCAGTTGATCACAGGGAGAGCGTACAAACTCCATACAGACAGCACCAGTAGTCAGGATCGAGCCTGGGTTTCAGCAACTCTACTGTTGCGCCACTGTGCCGCTCAGTTGCATCGAACAAATACAATTCATATCCAAAATGCTGTACAGTCTCTCACATACTTTGGAAGTGCACTATTGTTATGGCAAATGTATACGGCAAAAGATGCCAAACAGCAGTGAGATATTGACCAGATAATCCAGGTGAAAGGAGGGTGGTAAACTGTTTGTGTACCACATGTTTCATGCATTTGGGTACCATGTGTTCTGATTTGGCAGTGGTAGTGTAGACATAGGTGAACATGCAACCATTTTGGCTATCTCTGACAAAAAGTACAGTAATGAGCAGTATGTTGAATATTGTACGTTGAAACATCTCCCAAAATGCTTTGCAAAGCAATCTAAAATTCAGTTTCTTGTGGTTAAGTCCACAGCAGAATATTATTAATCATGTTTGCTCTTAGTGTTGATCTAATTTAGTTTTTGAAATTATGATTTTGCATTAATGAAGTTAAAGAACCCCTCTTGGGTTGGAGTTCTATACTTTGAGACAGCGCAAGGACCTACACATTATAATTTATGTTACTTTGAAATGTATTTTTCCTTTGGCTTTCTTTTGACAGACATCTCAAGTATGTAGCCAAAATACCATGCTTATTTTGTTTTGCCTATGAAAGCTTTTGTTTTAAAGATTCAGAGGTGTAGTAAATTCGGAATGAGCATCTACATTATTGGTTGAGTACCTCTTGCATTGAATCATACAAACGTGATGGCCCAAGTTTCCTCGTCTTTGATTCAGTTGATCTCGGGCAAGTCTGTAATGGGTGTCTAAATTGCTATCAATGCCTGTGAGTAGGAGAATCATTTCCTACTGGTGTTTTCCCCTCGGGTCATGACTAGTAATCTTTGTAGAAAGATATTGGGAAAGTAATTTCACTTTTTTTTAAAAACCCAGTCATTTGGTTGCACCTAAATGAGGTACCAGAATGAGTCAAAAGCACCTTCACGTGCTAATTCAAAACTGTTGGTTATTTAATGCAGTGCCAAAAATGTGGGCAATTTGTCTTTATTTCACCCTAGTACTGTTTTAATTGGTCTGATTGCTCAGAACTAAGGAAGCCTCCCTTATTATGAGATGTATTGAATGATTGATTTAAGTGTAGGTGTATGAGATTCTAATGATTTTGAAATCTTAACAAGCCAGATCTGATTTTAGCAATGTAATATTGTTGCATTACAGTAGAAAATATTGCTAACTGTGGGTTATATATTGGTTCAGGTATGAGGCAATTATTGGGTGATGGGAGGTTAAAATAGGATATGGTTGACCAACCATAAAGAAATATGTAATGAAGGCCGAAAGGAATGGCACAAGCTGGAGATAGAAATTTGCATATGCATTTGAGTCCATGAAAATGTACATGTGCATAAATATGGCGGGCAAAAGAGGCAATGGTTTTGTATGCAGTACAATTCCACAAACAGCAGTGAATAACGTCGTTCAGCTTGGTTTGTGAAGAAATGTTGCCCAGAACACAGAGACAACTGATATTGTGGGATCTTTAAGTCAGAGTTATTATGGAAAGGGTGTCTTAGTTTAACATATTGTCTAATGAATAGCATCTAGACAGTGAGGAGCTTCATTAACAGTGCATGAGAACGTGAATCGTGAGCATTAGAACACAAACAGCATTGAAGTGGAATTTGACTCCATAATTTTCACTTGACGTATTATGGTACTAATCTGGCTTAAGTGATTCTTAATCAAATTGATCATTGCAAATCTGTATTTTAAAGGGCAAGTAGTCCCACTGCACAAAATTGGCATAATTTGACATTGTTACCACTAGGTGGGTGGCTTGCGTTGCAACTTTATTTAACGCATTTGTAGAAGAGTGCAATTAAATATATATTAGAAGCTGCATATTTGACTTGCCAATTTAAAGTGCTCCATTCTTGCCATTGATATCTCTCAACTTGATCGTCATGAATTCCTCAAGTATGATGGATGAAGACTTTGTAAGAACCATATTCCTCATTATACAATTTTGCCTGTTGCTTTCCAATTTAAAGTCAGTGAAATAGTGACGAATATACACACCTAGTTAATTTTAGACTTTAGAGATATAGCATGGAAAATGGACCTTCGGCACACCAAGTCTGCTCAGACCAGCAATCACCCCCTGCACTATAGCACTATCCTACACATTAGGGGTAATTTACACTTTACAGAAGCCAATTAACATACAAACATGTACATCTTTGGATTGTGAGAGGAAACAGGAGCACCCAGACAAAACCCATGTGGCCACTGGGAGACAGCAAACAACACCTGTAATCAGGATGGTGAACTCGGGTCTCTGGCGCGGTAAGGCATGAACTCTGCCACAGTGACGCCCCTATATTTTATTCATGTGCAGGTGGTTATGGTTATTCATTGCTTTCACTATTAGAAAATAATATGAAATATGTTGTAAGCAGCTTAGATCCTGTAATCAGTTATGCTTTGGAATTTCTAATAGTTAGAAACATAGTAAACAGGTGCAGGAGTAGGCCAGTCAAGCCTGCACCCCGCCATTCAACATGATCATGGCTGATCATCTAAAATCCTGCTTTTTCCCCATATCCCTTGATTCCTGTAGCCCTAAGAGCTAAATCTAAGTTGCCATTATTGTGAGTCTGCGCCTTAATTATACAACTGAGTGAGAGAATGCATCACTGAAACAAGACCTATCCCCCATCTCAGAGGAGCAAAACGGTTTTAATGAAGGGCTATCAACCCAATGTTATCTTATTTTCTGTCATTGGTGCTGCCTGACCTGATAACTTAAAGTATTTTGTTTCATATTTCCAGTATCTGGAGTTTCTTTTGCTTTTTCACAGCCACTTGTAATATAAATTAAAATGAATAAGAGTAGACTCCCTTTTCTACTCCAAAATTTGGGAAGCAGGGCAAGAGCAGCAATATTTGATTAAAACACCCCAAGTTTAATTCATTTTAATGCTGTTTTAAAATTAATGCATGAGGTTTGGCGAATCCTTTTATAATAGATACTTTCATACCTGAGGGATAACTTTTCACACAGAGAGGTGTATGAACGAGCTGCCGAGAAAGTAGTTGAGGCAGGTAGTATCGCAACGCTTGAAGAAACATCTGGACAGTTACGTGGATAGGACAGGTTTAGAAGGATATATCGGCCAAACCATGCAGGTGGGACTAGTGTGGATGGGACATGTTGGTCGATGTGGGCAGTTTGGGCCTACGGGCCTGTCACTGTATGACTGTCTCTATGGCCTGTATTGGCTCAGAGACTAGGAAGATCGTAAACCAATTGTACAGCTGAGGCTGCATGGTATTTCATGGCTGTGATAGGGCATCAGATTGATCTCATTCCACTGCTCTTTCTCCATAGCCTTCTAAATCCTTTTCTTCAACTTTTTGTTGATACACTTTTTTGGATTGAGCCAGGCAACTTTCAAATTTGTTTCAGTAACCCCATATCAGGTGTTTTATTGTCATATGTCTAAGATAGAACACTGAAATTCATTCTTGTTATCACTATCACTTTATTATTATTATTATCACTATCATTTTTGTTTTTCCATGGATGGAACATAGCCATGTCACGAGCCTAGTCAGGCTGCAACAAGGATCTGGATTAAATGAATTAGGATCTCAGCAAAATTACAGATTAAATATTTATTGAATGAAACAAATTTGAATTATAAAGCTCATATTAGTAATGGTGACAGAATTGCCAGAGTTTTTGTAAAAAAATTACAAATCATCAATTCCACCAATGTCTATGTGTGAGGGAAGTGTATGCTGTGCTTTACCTGGTTTGGCATATGTCCCCTGACCTTCAGTCATGAGTTCAAGTAAAATAAATCAGATATTTTTTATGCAAAGCGAATTAAGAATAAAATTGGCCTGTCCATCAACCTCTGCACCTTTTACATCAGATGAGGGTTGTTGGCGGCCATTCATCTCAGTCCTAGAACTTGACTATGGAATTCTGAAGAAGGGTCTGTACCTGAAATGTCACCCATTCCTTCTCTCCAGAGATGCTGCCTGTCCCGCTGAGTTACTTCAGCTTTTTGTGTCTATGGAATTCTTAAGAACAGGATTCTGGTCAGAAACCAATTTCAGCTGTTGCACGGTGATCCTTTTTCTCTATTCTCTAAAATGATCGGTGCCCAAAAAACCTCATCTAAATACATAATACTGGGGGATGTTTAACATCTCAAAAATATTTGACTATGTACATACTCCTCGATTCATGAAATGCAAGACATGGGCCGCATTTGGTTTCAGGCTAAGAAGTGTCAAGCAAAACTCTTGCTGTGACAGAGCCGAGCAATAGCTCAACAGAAAAGCTTGACCTCATTCATTGGCATCTTCACTGAATTCTAGAGATCACCGTTGATTAGCAACCCAGCAAGAATATCCATCAAAATACGGTGGCTAATGAGTAGATATTCTACTGCAATCATACCAAGTGTAAATGAATACTTCCCAATTGCTTGAATGACATGTAAAGCAACTTGGTGCCTTTTGGACAAAACGGCCAACTTGATCTGCATGTAGAGATACAGGAGGCTACAGATGCTGGAATCTTGAGTATAAAACAACGAGTTGGAGGAACTCTGCGGATCAGTGGAGGGAAATGGATGGACAACGTCTCAGGTCAGGAACATTCCAGAGATGGAAGGTCCTAATCTGGAAAGTCATCTGTCCATTTCCCTCCACAGATGCTGCTTGACCCACTGAGTTCCTCCAGCATTTTGTTTTTGATCTGCATCTAATCTACCATCTTGAATCCTTTCTGCCACTTACAGAGACCCACGGTAGTAATTGCAACAACTTATCAGACTTGCCTTTGCAGTACCGCCTGAAGAAATGACCTTGAACCCATATGTACAAAAATAAACAATGCCATGGGAATAGTGGGGCGAATCTTGCTGGAGTTGGGGATCTTTGTAAATTTCACCTGTACTTGTATTGTTGAATGCAAATGTCTGAATATTAGCGTGATGGACAGTGCCATAAATGTGAACTTCCACTGCTGGAATCAGGTCTGCAGGAGGGGCCCAGTCTTAGTGTGATTTCCCAGCATTCTTTCAGGGTATGAACACTTGAATCCTGTTCCTTGTCAGATTTTAAATCCCATTGCTTAATTTGATTCTAGGCCTGTGGATTATGAGGCAAAGAGATGGTGAATAATTTTTTTCAAAATCATTTAAAATATTAAAGTGTAACTTTTAAGCGTTCAAATGTTTTAACGTTCAAAAACTTGTAATTAATCATTTGCTTCCATTTGAATGGTATTTAGAGATTGAATGTCTAACATCACGCAATGAAAATTTATCCCTTGTTTAACAAGGGTCAATAAACAATAGACAATAGGTGCAGGAGTAGGCCATTCGGCCCTTCGAGCCAGCACCGCCATTCAATGTGATCATGGCTGATCACTCTCAATCAATACCCCGTTCCTGCCTTCTCCCCATACCTCCTGACTCCGCTATCGTCACAACTCTCTGACTGAAAAAGTTTTTCCTCATCTCCGTTCTAAATGGCCTACCCCTTATTCTTAAACTGGCCCCTAGTTCTGGACTCCCCCAACATTGAGAACATGTTTCCTGCCTCTAACGTGTCCAACCCCTTAATAATCTTATACGTTTCGATAAGATCCCCTCTCATCCTTCTAAATTCCAGTGTATACAAGCCTAGTCGCTCCAGTCTTTCAACATATGACAGTCCCGCCATTCCGGGAATTAACCTAGTAAACCTACGCTGCACGTCCTCAATAGCAAGAATATCCTTCCTCAAATTTGGAGACCAAAACTGCACACAGTGCTCCTGGTGCAGTCTCACTAGGGCCCTGTACAACTGCAGAAGGACCTCTTTGCTCCTCATCACATCAAATGTTGTTAGGCCTGCAGCGATGGTCCCATCCAGTGTATGAATAACAAAAGATGCATTGATCACCTTTTATGTTTCTTGAAGTATTCATCCGTGTCTTTGTTACCTCCCAATTCAATTCCTTTTTTCCTGTTATGCAACCATGTTAGATATGGTTTTAATTCCTCACTGAAGCCACTTTTCCACTTCTTTTCCCCCGCTCCCCCTTTAAGGCATTGCCTAAAACTGATAGAACCTTTGATCTGAAAAAAGTTAATGCCATTTCTCTCTCAACAGATGCTGAGTGCTTCCAACATTTTTTTATTTCTCCCAAAACAACAAATTCAGCCAAACCTTTTCCCTTTGATCCCATGGGAGGATAATAACTAAAGTTGTCACCAGGCAGTAAAATTACAAGTGATGATGTTTGCACACAAGCAAATAGTTTTTTCTCACCATATGTATTTGAATCATTACAAAAATCAGAACTATTTAGTGTAAAGAATGAGGTTTTGCAGCATTGAGCGGTCGGGTGTAACTGAATCTTCTGGGCCAGGGCACCCAGCCACTCTGACCTTGCGTGGTGTAATACATTTCTCAAGTAAATGTAGAAAAGCCTGTGTTTGAAGTGTGTGAAAACTTAATTGAATGTTAATCGTAGTATTTGTAAACTTGCCTCTGACTTCTCTGTGTATGGTTTCAAGCAATTGTTTCTTCCACAATCTTTGGGCAGTTTAATCCCATTGGAAGAGTTCCATCTCTGTTTAATATCAAAAAGCAAGTGGCAGACTGAAGTTTTGTCCATTCCTTTTAAAAATTAAATCAAGTTTACAGGCTATTGGAAATACTGTAAACAATTTGTATAATATAATATTTATTTAGTTCATTATAGTTGAACAAATCCTTGGACTTCCACCATTACGAGGCAATAATATGTTTGTTTCTAATAATCCATTATCATGGAAATAGCAAATAATTGAAAAAATTGTTTTCCAAACCATGGTATTACACCAACATTGACCTATTTAATGCATTTTGATAGAGAACTTTAAAATATATCTAATTGCAATTTTCTTTTCTTCATAGGTTGCAAAATTAAGGCTCTTCGCGCAAAGACAAACACGTACATAAAAACTCCTGTTCGAGGTGAAGAACCTGTATTTATTGTCACTGGGAGAAAGGAAGACGTAGCCATGGCCAAAAGGGAAATTCTTTCAGCAGCAGAACACTTCTCAATGATCCGAGCATCTCGCAACAAAACAAATGGGTTGGCAGGAACTGTAGCAGGATCTCCTAACCTGCCAGGACAGACGACAATCCAGGTGCGTGTGCCTTATCGTGTGGTGGGGCTTGTGGTAGGACCCAAAGGAGCTACCATAAAACGAATCCAGCAAACAACTCATACATACATAGTCACCCCAAGCCGTGACAAAGAGCCAGTCTTTGAGGTTACGGGCATGCCAGAAAATGTGGATCGAGCCAGAGAGGAAATTGAGGCTCATATTTCAATGAGAACTGGAGTGCTTATCGACTTAACTGCAGACAATGACTTTCACTCTAATGGAACAGATGTGAGTTTAGATGGCATCAGCACTACCGGGAGCCTGTGGTCCAAGGCCCCCAACCCAGCCCGCAGACCTGCTCCTAGCTTTCGGAATGACAGCCTAAGCTCTTTGGGAAGTACTTCCACTGATTCTTATTACAGCAACAGATTAGCAGATACCAGTCCAACAAGTCCATTCAGTACAGGTAGTGGTGGCTTTACGTTTGGGGAATCACTTACTTCTGTCAATGCAGATGAGCGTGATGTGGGCTTGGAGTACCCGGCCATTGATTGTCTGAGTGGTCCTCACAGCATGATATGGTCTCCATTCGAGCACGGCAATCCTATTCAAGCCTTTAATGGTGGTGCAACTATCCAGAGACGCACCAACAGCATTGGTGGTTCCTCCACTCTTTGTGTGTCGCCCACCATTTCTGACGTTAGTGCCCTCGACCATCCACTGGCTAGGCGTGTGCAGAGCGACCCTTTGGCTAATTTAGCATGGCTACCTAACCAGACATCCCTGTCTGCCTTTTCTAACAGCCCAGGCTATTCATCGTCTTCACTTCCTGGGAGTACCTCAGCAACATCTGGCTCTCCCACAGACTCAAGTGGTTCCGAAAGCAGGCAGAAAAACAACCGTGACTGTGTAGTTTGCCGTGAGAGCGAAGTGATTGCAGCACTTGTTCCTTGTGGTCACAATTACTTTTGCATGGAGTGTGCCAACCGCATCTGTGAGAAAAACGAGCCCAAGTGCCCTGTCTGCCAAAAACCAGCATCACAGGCCATCCGTATATTTTCTTAGCGGCTTCGTGTCCTAGCAAGTACTGCAGGCAACACCAGGAACAGAATAACCGCTGTACAATATACCCCAGACAAACCTTATTTTATTTCGACTGGAAGACTATATTTCCTAGAGGAGATGTTTACAAATTAGCTTTAATTTTAACCCAGTCATCATTGGCAATTTTGGAATAAGTTAGATATTGTTGAGCAGTTGTAACCACGTGCTGAGAGTGTGTACTGCTTGTCAAAGTTACTATGACAGTATTCAGTTAGATTTAAATAAAGGAAAGGTCCGCCGCACTTTGCAGATATGAGTTTTTAAAATTTCTACCTAGCATTTTATTTTTTAATGCATAGATTATATCTTGTACACATAGCTGAGAAAAGCCAAGTGGTTGTATGTTTTATAACACCAGAGTTTAATTGTGACCCTACCAGTACAGATGACTAAATATCCAAGTTTTATCATTTGTTTACCTCTTACTATGTATATGTAGGGAATTTATAGGACTGAAAATGTACTTTATTTGAATAAATTTTAAAAACTAAATATATTTTATTTTAAGATAATGGACCTTTAACCTTACATGGCTAAAGTACTGATATATATTTGCTGAACTGACTTGACGGTATGAAATTGTATTAAGAGTTTTATTTTTTGACTTAAAATACCTTCTTAATAAAAACTTTTTACAGTATATGGTGTGGAAGAAAACAAATTTTATTGTGTGAGAAATTTGTAAAAGGAATTGCTGAAACTCTAAGGTATGTTAGCACACTCAGTAACAGTGTTTGTCACTAAATGTAGGGATGTGAAAAAGTTGAGGCGTTTCAAACTGCGATGGGTTTAGGTAAGGTGAATGCCAAACGTTTTAATCAGTGAGACCATATAAAAAATATTGCTTACAGTTTTTTGGAAACACGGTTCTATCTTTAGTAGGAATAAATTGAGGAGCTGCCCCTCAGATTGATGATGTTGTTCATTAGGTACATTAATATTAATGGGGAAACACCAGATTAAAAGGTACAAATGACATAGAGGGATTTCTCAATATTACCTGCCCTCTTGATCGTTTTCTGTGCATTGGGGAGAAACATATTCAAAAAAAATGAAATACTTTTTAACGGAGTTCAATAGTATACAGTTGTGTAGGAAAATAACGGCAGATGCTGGTACAAATCAAAGGTATCACAAAATGCTGGAGTAACTCAGCGGGTCAGACAGCATCTCTGGCGAGAGAAGGAATGGGTACGTTTCGGGTTGAGACCCTTCTTCAGACTCCATTCCTCTCCAGAGATGCTGCCTGACCCGCTGAGTTACTCCAGCATTTTGTGATACCTTCATATAGTATAAGGTTCGTGTTTTGGTTTCCTGAAGGTACATAAGACACCACATTTGGCCCAAGCAGCACCTTTTGGTATTATATGACGTTAATCCATCTTCCCATGCTGCTTTCTGCCTCATCTTATCCCACTGATTAAATAATCACTGTCATTTGCAGGAACCACTCCCATAATGGTGATTTCAATATTCTTGCTACTTCGTGGGAAATAATCTATTCTTTGGAATCTATTTAATTTGTCGGCTGTCTTATCTGCATGACTTCTCATTTTGTTCTTCCCTTCAAGTGAATCAGTCTTGACAATCAAAAGCTTTCCTAATTGAAAAGAATAGCTTGCACCTCTAATTTTAAAGTTCCAGTATCACATTTCCATTAAAGAACCTCTTTTGAAGGAGCTCGTGGTTTGTGATGATAAGTGTTTTTTTGTTAGATGTTAAGTACTTAAAAAAAAAAAAAAATTGTATTGTGAATGGTAATATTTTTGCTTTGATCCCATGTGCTTGTTTGGGACTGCATGATTTATAATAGATTTAAAATGTAAATTGCTGAATTAACCAATTATGCAACTTTTTGAACCAGGCTTAAATTGAAAATACATCAAAATCTTTTCACTAAAATGTCCACATTTTACAATGTCACTGTTATATGTTTTTTTTTGTCCTGCCACAATGTTCCTTTGGTTACAAATTGGCTGTTCTCTGCAAATCTGGTTGTAATCTTATGTTTCCTAATTGCAATCAATTTCTTGTTGCTTCGCGCAGCAGTATCAAGGTGGATGCATAGCTGTTGTCAGTTAACTATGATTGTGGAAGATTAATGTTAAATGAATGAGTAAAGGTGTCCTTTTGTCTATAGCACATTCCTGTTTTCTGATGACCTAATTCGTTTTCACTCAGCAGCAATTAGAGTCATATTCATGCAGCACGGCAGCAGAACCTTTGGCCCAATTCATCCATGCCAACCAAGATACCCTATCTAAGGTACGCCCATTTGCATGCATTTGGCCCATATTCCTCTAAACCCTTCCTCTCCATGTACCTGTCCAAATGTATTTAAAATGTTAGTACCTGCCTCAACTACCTCCTCTGGCAGATCGATCCATATAACCACCACCCACCCTGAGTGGAAAAAGTTGCCCCTCGCATTTCTATTAAATCTTGGCCTGCTCAACCAAAACCCATGTCCTCTAGTTTTTGATTCCCTACCCTGGGTAAAAGGCTCTGTGCAATCACCCTTTCCATTCTCCACGTGATTGTATGCACCTATAGAATCGCCCCTCTGTAAATCAGCCTCCTGCGCTCCAAGGAATAAACTCCTAGCTTGCCCAATGTTATTGTTAACCTCAGAATTATCTGAAACATTTCTGAAAGCGGCGAATTTACTATTTGTTGGCAAGACTATTACATTTTGAATAATGGTTTGCAGAAGCAGGCCAACATTTTATGGAGCTGGCTTCAGACTCTGGCTAATTTTCAGAAGTTCTAAATTGCTTCAAGCCTTCGTGCGGCACTGGAACATACAGGTTAGTAAAGTTTTAGAGAAATATTAGAATAATTTACATCTCGCCATTCAATATTTCGAATAATGGCACAATGAGCTGCCCCAAGTAGTTTAACATTTTTCAAAAACAAAAGCATTTAACATTCCAATGTGTAATGTTAAACGCACAAAACAAAACTGAATTCCATTTCTGAGAAGTGGGACGAATAGGTTTTAAGAGACCAATAAAAGATGGGAAAAACAATAGAAGTGAATTTGAGCATAGGGCTTAAGCATGGGACTGGACTGAATGGCAGAGTTTGAAGTTAACCTTGCCTATTCCAAAAATCTCTTGGTCAGGAAATCATTTTAATGGGCAAAACTGGGGGCAATCCAGGCATTGACGAAGATTTTAACAGCAGGTGGGTTGAGTTCAAAGTGGAAGTACATATTACAGAAATTTTAGTGATGGAGAGTATGTGGGCTCAGGCTCAACATGAACTGAAATGGGATACGGACAACTTTAAGTTATCTTCCCTGGTGAGTACAGAATTCTGTTGAAGTCTGTTTTTCATTTAATATTTCCTGAATACAAATAGCCCATTGTCGTATTATTACTGGTCTTTAAACAGCTTGTGTTGTGGACTTGCCCATTCTTTCTGCCAGGCTCTGCTCCTAAAGCCAGCTTCTCAGAAGTTTGGGTGGTATTATTGTTTTGTATACCTGAACCACTTCTATGATTGTTTTATTTCATTAACCTTTTGTTTTCAGAACTGGAGAACCTTGAGTGTATCATTTTTCTCTGCTTCTCTAAATCGTTCTTGTCTTTTTTGTTTTGCACATAACTTCCTGTTCCACAAGTATTTCAGCCAATTCTTTGTACTCAGCTGCCTTCTCAAATCGATTGCTCCTGACCATTCACCATAAAATAACGTTGCAATTTGCTGAATTAAGCACCGGTTTGATACAAGAAATAGTTGGTTCTCTAATTTCAGTTCCCAGCACTGATTCAGACACGTGACCATTTTACAGAAAAATTCTAAAATCAATCTAGTTTTAGCAAAAACGATGAGTAAGTGGGGTGTCCCTTCAAGACTGTTCATTACTGATCATTGCAAATCATGACGGGATTTAGAAGGATGAGAGGGGATCTTATCGAAACATATAAAATTATTAAGGGGTTGGACACGTTAGAGGCAGGAAACATGTTCCCAATGTTGGGGGAGTCCAGAACCAGGGGCCACAGTTTAAGAATAAGGGGTAGGCCATTTAGAACAGAGATGAAAAACTTTTTTAGTCAGAGAGTTGTGAATCTGTGGAATTCTCTGCCTCAGAGGGTAGTGGAGGCCAATTCTCTGAATGCATTCAAGAGAGAGCTAGATAGAGCTCTTAAGGATAGCGGAGTCAGGGGGTATGGGGAGAAGGCAGGAACGGGGTACTGATTGAGAATGATCAGCCATGATCACATTGAATGGCGGTGCTGGCTCGAAGGGCCGAATGGCCTTCTGCACCTAT